>NC_064921.1:765421507-765724537 GCF_023897955.1 Schistocerca gregaria
GTGAAGCTGGTTGTAATAAGTCAGGATGTTTGACGTTCACCACCCTGGGCGTGGCTGCAGTGGTGTTTTGGCAGGTGTCAACCGATCAGTCATGGAAACAGTACTTGTTGAATAATCCGTTTATTTCGTAACTAGACACAGTAGCCTTCGCGGGAAGGCGGCCAGTGTTGTCCGTGACGTACGCTGGACTCGGCTGGTGAAGCGTGCTGCTGTCAGCAGCGGACAGCACGTGGCGCCAGGCCTCGGGTGATAACAGCTGAAAAACATGGTGATGCCGTCTGCACTGCGCTGAAGCGCTGGTTCAAGAACCGAGCTGGCGTGCATCGGAGAGTGAAGGGCGTCTGCTGTAGTTGGTCTGCCCCCACTGCTGGATCCAACCATGGCCCCAGCATGGAGCAATGGCACCCAGTGACAGCGCATGCCTACACAGCGAAATGTACAGTGGCAGAATTTGCCCACTCATATAGCGACGATAGGTACACTACTGGCCATTAAAATTGCTACACCAAGAAGAAATGCAGATGATAAACGGGTATTCATTGGACAAATATATTATACTAGAACTGAAATGTGATTACATTTTCATGCAATTTGGGTGCGTAGATCCTGAGAAATCAGTACCCAGAATAACCACCTCTGGCCGTTCAAATGGTTCAAATGGCTCTGAGCACTATGGGACTCAACTGCTGTGGTCATTAGTCCCCTGGGACTTAGAACTACTTAAACCTAACTAACCTAAGGACGTCAGACACATCCATGCCCGAGGCAGGATTCGAAATTGCGACCGTAGCAGTCGCACGGTTCCGGACTGCGCGCCTAGAACCGCGAGACCACCGCGGCCGGCCCTCTGGCCGTAACAACGGCCTTGATATGCCTGGGCATTGAGTCAAACAGAGCATGGATGGCGTGTACAGGTACAGCTGCCCATGCAGCTTCAACAGGATGCCACAGTTCGTCAAGAGTAGTGACTGGCGTATTGTGACAGATCAGTTGCTCGGCCACCATTAACTAGACGTTTTCAGTTGGTGAGAGATCTGGAGAATTTGCTGGCCAGGGCAGCAGTCGAACATTTTCTGTATCCATAAAGGCCCGCACAGGACCTGCAACATGCGGTCGTGCGTTATCCTGCTGAAATGTAGGGTTTCGCAAGGATCGAATGAAGAGTAGAGCCACGGGTCGTAACACATCTGAAATGTAACGTCTACTGTTCAAAGTGCCATCAGTGGAAACTAGAGGTGACCGAGATGTGTAACCAATGGCAACCCATATCATCACGCCAGGTGATAGCCAGTATGGCGATGACGAATACACGCTTCCAATGTGCGTTCACCGCGATGTCGCCAAACACGAATGCGACTGTCATGATCCTGTAAACAGAACCTGGAATCATTCGAAAAAATGTCGTGTTGCCATTCGTGCATCCAGGAGTTTCGCCGTTGAATACATCATCGCAGGCGCTCCTAACTGTGATGCAGCGTCGTGCGTAACTGCAACCATGGTCTCCGAGCTGTTAGTCCATGCTGCTGGAAACGTTGTCGAACTGTTCGCGCAGATGGTTGTCTTGCAAACGTCCCCATCTGTTGACTCAGGGATCGAGACGTGGCTGCACGATTGGTTACAGCCATGCAGATAAGATACCTATCATCTCGACTGATACTGATACGAGGCCATTGGGATCCAGCACGGCGTTCAGTATTACCCTCCTGAACCCACAGATTCCATATTCTGCTAACAGTCATTGGATCTCGCCCAACGCGAGCATCAGTGTCGCGCTACGATAAACCGCAATCGCCATAGGCTACAATCCGGCCTTTATCAAAGTCGGAAATGTGATGGTATTCATTTCTCCTCCTTACACGAGGCATCACAACAACGTTTCACTAGGCAACGCCGGTCAACTGCTGTTTGTGTATGAGAAATCGGTTGGAATCTTTTCTGATGTCAGCCCGTTGTAGGTGTCGCCACCGGCGCTAACCTTGTGTGAATGCTCTGAAAAGCTAATAATTTGCATATCACAGTATCTTCTTCCTGTCGGTTAACTTTCGCGTCTGCAGCACATCTTCGTTGTGAGCAATTTTAATGGTCACTAGTGTAGCTAGATGGCCCATGCTCGAACCCTGATTCATCAGAGTAGGTGAGCAATAGCGGGTGACAGTCACATAGCAGGTGGCCCGCAGATGGAAATGCCCCACGACGGCAGCAACTAGACTTAACACTGGGGCAGTCTGTTGCTAGTGGAGACGGCAGCTGGTGGTGGTAGCTTCCTGACATGTTTTGGCTCGAGAATAGTGTAATCCTACCCTCGCGACCAGCGACTGGCGATGACTACGTAATGCGTGTCTGAATTGTGCGTTACAAACTACGGGGAAAATATCGCAACATCAAAACTGGCTAATGTACAGTAACGAAATTTCGGGAATACAATTGCCTACGTGACGTATTTAAGTAATTAACATTGCAAGATCACAGGTTAATCAAAGCGCAAGATAATCCATTGCGAATTTAAGATGCTGATACATAAATAACCGGTGTGACGACCAGAATGTTAAATGCCAGCGTGAATCCATTGTGTTGTACAGGTGCTGGATGTCAGTTTGTATGACAGAGTTCCATATCTGTTGCACTTGGTTGGTCATTACTTTTATTGCTGTTCGTGGGTGAAGCTGGACTTGTCCTATGATCTCCCACATGTTCTCTACTCGAGACAGAGCTGAAGATCTAGCAACCCAGGGCGACATGTCGATTCTCTGTACAGTATGCTACGCTACAACAGCGATACGTGGACGAGCGTTATCCTATTAGAAAAATCCCCTGGAAATCAGTTCATAAATGGCAGCGCTATAGGTCGAATCACTTCACTGACGTACAAATGTAAAGTTAGGGTTCGTGGGATGACCATGAGAGTCATCCTATTGTCAAACAAAATCACAAAAAATTGTTCAAATGGCTCTGAGCACTATGGGACTTAGCTTCTGAGGTCATCAGTCGCTTGGAACTTAGAACTACTTAAACCTAACCTAACCTACGGACATCACACACATCCATGCCCGAGGCAGGGTTCGAACCTGCGACAGTAGCGGTCGCGCGTTTGCAGACTGTAGCGCCTAGAAGCGCACGGCTAGAAAATCACACCCCAGACCAAAACTGCAGGTATAGCTGCAGTGTGTCTACCACGCAGACTGCTTGGTTGCAGGCCCTCAACTAGCCTCCTTATAATCTATACACGGCCATCTGTGGAACCGAGGCGGAACCAGCTTTCATCAGAAAACGCAACAGACCTCCACTCTGCCCTCCAATGAGCTCTTGCTTGACACCACTGAAGTCGCAAACGGCGGTGGTTTGGGGCGGTGGAATGCACGCTTCAAGGCGTCTGCCTCGGAGCCGTCCTTGAATTATCCGATTTGTAACGGTTCTTTCTATCACTCTGATGGCAACTAAGGCTGAAATTGCTGCTGCAGATGCAGTAAGATGCGCCAGAGCCATAAGCCGAACACAATGGTCTTCCCTCTCGTCTAGGCCCTGCAGTCTGGAACCGCGAGACCGCTACGCTCGCAGTTTCGAATCCTGCCTCGGGAATGGATGTATGTGATGTCCTTAGGTTAGTTAGGTTTAAGTAGTTCTAAATTCTAGGGGAATAATGACCTCAGAAGCTGAGTCCCATAGTGCTCAGAGCCATTTGAACCATTTGAACTTCCCTCTCGGTAGTGACACGTGACCGTCCAGACACACTTCTTACTACTGTACACTCCCGAGACCACCGCTGCCAGCAGTCGCGTACACTGGCTACATTCCTGCCTAGTCTTTCTCCAACATCGCAGAAGAAACATCCTGCATCACGTAGCCCTCATACACGACCTTGTTCAAACTCTGTGAGGTGTTGATAATGGCGTCCTTGCCGCCTTAAAGGCACTCTTGACTAACATCAACTCACCACATCCAATCGCAAAGGTAACTTACGCTCACGACCGTTGCAGCGTGTATTTAAAGCAAATCTCACTTGCATCCTCACATAGGCGTCACTAGCGCCACTCTTATGCCACTGGTGATAGGCAACATCTGTCAGATGTACAAAAACGAGTATCCAACTTTCTTTTATGTTGATAGGCGACCTCATAGTGAGCTGTGTGCACATTAACCATATGGTAAATAAAATTAGAAGGAAGGTCAGCATTGGCCTTGAAAATGGTTCAAATGGCTCTGAGCAATATGGGACTTAACTTCTGCGGTCATCAGTCCCCTAGAACTTAGAACTACTTAAACCTAACTAACCTAAGGAAATCACACACATCCATGCCCGAGGCAGGATTCGAACCCGCGACCGTAGCAGTCGCGCGGTTTCGGACTGAAGCGCCTAGAACCACTCGGCCACGGCGGCCGGCAGCATTCGCCTTAATTTTGATGATTTATTAACAACAAAAACGATTTTCGGTCACATAATGATCATCTTCAGTGCTTTAGCGTACAAATTAAAGCTCGTAGGCGCTGGTGTCTAGATATTAGCAGTAACAGGAGCTATGAAACGATGACAGTAACTTGTTACTGCGCCTTCCGCATTCAACGCAGGAACAACGCACTCAATGATACAACGTGCACCGTGTGTGCGTCTGACAACACTCATTCCTCTCCATGCCACGCTGCTATCGCCTGGACGGGCTTCTATCGACAGTAGGTCGGTGGTCTTAATGTTCTGGCTGATAAGTGTATGACTATGGGTAACACTATCCCTGATTACCTTGTGTTACGTTTTGTTTTCAGTTTCGATTGTGGCACATATTCACCCGTAACAGAATGTAGTCAAATGAAACCAGATGATTAATCTCCCGAAAACTTTGAGAACGTGCTATGCGGACTACTTTGAACTTCTGTTCTCATTTTGGATGGTGGTACATACCCACTCTTAACAGAATATGTTGTTGTTGTTGTTGTTGTTGTGGTCTTCAGTCCTGAGACAGGTTTGATGCAGCTCTCCATGCTACTCTATCCTGTGCAAGCTTCTTCATCTCCCAGTACTTACTGCAGCCTACATCCTTCTGAATCTGCTTAGTGTATTCATCTCTTGGTCTCCCTATACGATTTTTACCCTCCACGCTGCCCTCCAATACTAAGTTGGTGATCCCTCGATGTCTCAGAACATGTCATACCAAACGATCCCTTCGTCTAGTCAAGTTGTGCCACAAACTCCTCCCCCATTCTATTCAATACCTAATCATTAGTTATGTGATCTACCCATCTAATCTTCAGCATTCTTCTGTAGCATCACATTTCGAAAGCTCTTATTCTCTTCTTGTCTAAACTATTTATCGTCCACCTTTCACTTCCATACATGGCTACACTCCATACAAATACTTTCAGAAACTACTTCCTGACATTTAAATCTATACTCGATGTTAACAAATTTTTCTTCTTCAAAAACGCTCTACTTGCCATTGCCAGTCTACATTTTATATCCTCTCTACTTCGACGATCATCAGTTATTTTGCTCCCCAAATAGCAAAACTCCTTTACTACTTTAAGTCTCTTATTTCCTAATCTAATTCCCTCAGCATCACCCGACTTAATTCTACTACATTCCATTATCCTCCTTTTGCTTTTGTTGATGTTCATCTTATATGCTCTTTTCAAGACACTTTCCATTCCGTTCAGCTACTCTTCTACGTCCTTTGCTGTCTCTGAAATAATGACAATGTTAATGGCGAACCTCATAGTTTTTATTTCATCTCCATGGATTTTAATACCTACTCCGAATTTTTCTTTTGTTTCCTTCACTGCTTGCTCAATATACAGACTGAATAACATCGGGGAGAGGCTACAACCCTGTCTCACTCCCTTCTCAACCACTGCTTCCCTTTCATACTCATCGACTCGTATGACTGCCATCTGCCTTCTGTACAAATTGTACATATCCTTTCGCTCCCTGTATTTTACCCCTGCCACCTTCAGAATTAGAATGAGAGTATTCCAATCAACGTTGTCAAAAGCTTTCTCTAAGTCTACAAATGCTAGAAACGTAGGTTATCCTTTCCTTAATTTTTCTTCTAAGTTAAGTCGTAAGGTCAGAATTTCCTCTCGTGTTCCAACATTTCTACGGAATCCAAACTGATCTTCCCCGAGGTCGGCTTCTACCAGTTTTTCCATTCGTCTGTAAAGAATTCGCGTTAGTATTTTGCAGCTTTGATTTGTTAAAGGTATTTCGCCTGTCTGAAGGTATTTCGCCCGTCTCATACATCTTGCTCACCAGATGGTAGAGTTTTATCAGGACTGGCTCTCCCAAGACTGTCAGCAGTTCTAATGGAATGTTGTCTACTCTGAGGGCCTTGTTTCGACTCACGTCTTTCAGTGCTCTGTCAAACTCTTCGCGCAGTATCGTATCTGCCATTTCATCTTCATCTACATCCTCTTGCATTTCCATAATGTTGTCCTCAAGTACATCGCCCTTGTATAGACCCTCTATATACTCCTTCCACCTTTCTGCTTTCCCTTCTTTGCTTAGAACTGGGTTGCCATCTGAGCTCTTGATATTCATGCAAGTGGATCTCCTTTCTCCAGAGGTCTCTTTAATTTTCCTGTAGGCAGTATCTATCTCACTCCTAGTGAGATAAGCCTCTACATCCTTACATTTGTCCTCTAGTCATCCCTGCTTAGCCACTTTCCACTTCCTGTAGATCTCATTTTTAGACGTTTGTAATCCTTTTTGCCTGCTTCATTTACTGCATTTTTATATTTTCTCCTTTCATCAATCAAATTCAGTATTTCTTCTGTTACCCAAGGATTTCTACTAGCACTCGTCTTTTAACCTATTTGATCCTCTGCTGCCTTCAATGTTTCATCCCTCAAAGCTACCCATTCTTTTACTACTGTATTTCTTTCCCCTATTCCTGTCATTTGTTCCCTTATGCTCTCGTTGAAACTCTGTACAACCTCTGGTTCTTTCAGTTTATCCAGGTCCCATCTCCTTAAATTCCCACCTTTTTGCAGTTTCTTCAATTTTAATCTACAGTTCATAACCAATACATTGTGGTCAGAGTCCACATCTGTCCCTGGAAATGCCTTACAATTTAAAACCTGGTACCTAAATCTCTGGCTTACCATTGTATAATCTATCTGATACGTTTTACTATCTCCAGGGTTCTTCCATGTATACAACCTTCTTTCATGATTCTTAAACCAAGTGTTAGCTATGATTAAGTTATGCTCTGCGCAAAATTCTACCAGGCGGCTTCCTCTTTCATTTCTTAGCCCCAACCGATATTCACCTACTACGTTTCCTTCTCTTCGTCTCCCTTCACTACCTGAATAATTTCATGTATCTCATCATACATTTCATTAATTTCCTTGTCAACTGCAGTGCTAGTTGGCATATAAACTTGTACTACTGTAGCAGGCGTGGGCTTCGTGTCTATCTTGGCCACAATAATGAGTTCGCTATGTTGTTTGCAGTAGGTTACCCATACTCCTATTTTTTATTCATTATTAAACCTACTCCTGCATTACCCATATTTGATTTTGTATTCATAGCCCTGTACTCACCTGAGCAAAAGTCTTGTTCCTCCAGCCACCGAACTTCAGTAATTCCCACTATATCTAACTTTAACCTATCCATTTCCCTTTTTAAATTTTCCAACCTACCTACCCGATTAAGGGATCTGACATTCCACGCTCCGATCCGTAGAAAGCCAGTTTTCTTTCTCCTGATAACAACGTCCTCTTGAGTAGTCCCCGCCCGGAGATCCGAATAGGCGACTATTTCACCTCCGGAATATTTTACCCAAGAGGACGCCATCATCATTTAATCATACAGTAAAGCTGCATGCCCTAGGGAAAAATTACGGCTGTAGTTTCCCCTTGCTTTCAGCCGTTCGCAGTACCAGAACAGCAAGGCCATTTTGGTTAATGTTACAAGGCCAAGTCAGTCCGTCATCCAGACTGTTGCCCCTGCAACTACTGAAGAGGCTGCTGCCCCTCTTCAGGAACCACACGTTTGTCTGGCCTCTCAACAGATACCCCTTCGTTGTGGTCTCACCTACGGTACGGCTATCTGTATCGTTGAGGCACGCAAGCCTCCCAACAACGGCAAGGTTCACGGGGGGAACAGAATATAGTCATATTAAATCAGGTGATGCTGAGGGAACTAGGACAGAAAATGAGACCCAAAAATTTGTAAATGAGTTATACTATTTGGACAGCATACTAACTGATGATGGCAGGAGTAGAGAGGGTATTAAATGCAGGCTGACACTAGCAAGAATATCGTTTCTTAAAAGATATATTTCTGAAAATCTAATATAAGTCTTTAAGGTATTTTTGCCTTGAGTGTAGCCTTGTACAGAAGTGAAACGTGGATGATGAAGACACTAGAAGAGAAGTTTTTGAAATGTAGTGCTACGTACGAATGTTGAAGGTTAGATGAATAGATCGAGCAATCAATGAGATGTTGAATCAAGCTCGGGGAAAAAAGAATTCTATGACACGACATATTCAGAAGCGGCAAATCGTCAGTGGGGGGGAAGGCTATAGGGTAAAAGTTGAAGAGGGAGATCAAGGCTTGAGAACGGAAATCAGGTTCAATTGTATCCGGGCAGCAGCTGTAAAGAAAAGATGTAGAGATTTGCACAGGACTGACAACATCAGACTTTCAATTATAAGTGACAAGATCAGCACATCAACAAATTACACGTGTTGGAATATGCAGTATCTGCCAATGGTTTTTAAGAATATTCTGGCACTGAAACATTAATGGGAAATAGTTAAACAGCCAGTAAGCGTACCTTCAGTATGAACTTGAACTGTATAGGAATATACACTGTCAGACGAAAAAAAAGAAAAAAAAAACGACGCACCACGAAGGAATTATCCGAATGAAAAGGAGATCGGTAGAAGTTATTTACATGTGCAGACAAACAAATAATAACAATTTCAGAAAAAATTTTATGATTTGTTCTGGAGAATACAGAAGAAACTCCGGCCGTGTGCGGGCGGGCATTACCTTGCTGAAACGTAAGCCCACTATGGCTTGCTACGGAGACCATCAAAACGAGACGTAAAGTATCGTCTACGTACCAGCATGCTGTAAGGGTGCCGCGGGTGACAACCAAAGGGGTCCTGCTATGAAATTAAATGGCATCCCAGACCATCACTCCTGGCTGTTGGGCCATATGGCGGACAACAGACGGACTGATATCCCACCTCTGTCCGGTGCGTTTCCAGACACTTCATCGCTGGTCATTGGTGCTCAGTTCGAAACGGGGTTCATCACTGAAGACAATTCTACTCCAGTCATTGACATTCCAGATGTGTCTGAAGACTCCTGGACAGTGGTGGGATACCAACATGTCTGATGTCCGCCGTATGACCGAACAGCCTAAAGTAAAGGTCTGGAGGGTCCATTTTATTTCGTAGCAGTATCCTTTTGTTTGTCATCCGCGGTGCCCATACAGCACAGCGATACAACGATATTTTACGCCTAGTTTTGATGCCTTTCGTGGAAAGGCATCCTGGTCTTACCTTTCAGCAAGATAATGCCCGAAGGCACACGGCGAGAGTTGCTATTCCTTCTCTGTAGGCCTAAATCATATTCAGATAATCCCCTCGTAGTGCCTTGTTCCTTTTTTCTTAGAGTGCATGTAAGACGTGAAGCTGATACGCAGGCTGTCTGAGCTCATCTTCGTTTCTTCTAGAGTTTTAAAATGTTGTTTTCCGCTTTAGCGCCTTTCTTAATGGAGACGGATATCTATGCCGTTATACAGCTGGTGCATCAACTCTAAATAGAAATAGCGGTTATGAGCAGCTCTTGTTGGTAAGTGACTAGTGAAATTTGAAAATAGGATAAAAGTTGAAATATGATATACTTGAACCGAGATTAACGCCAAGGAGATTAAAGTGACAAAGATGAAGAACTGAAACAGCGGAAGAGTTTTCTAAAAAAAACTGAAGTTTGTTGACCGGTTCTGGTGCTTAGGAAACGTCACATCAGAGAATGAGGCTACTATAGGAAACATTAAGAGAAAACTAATGAGGCTAGCTTTGGGTTAGCTACACTCCTAACGATCTGGTGATGTGGAAACTTTAAGCCGTCAAATAGTAGCGCCTGTCTAACAGCAACGTAAAGGCGGCCCACGAGGATGACTGCAACACGAGGAAAGCCAATAGATTACATTCTAGGCGTCTGCAGGATTTCATGAAGACGTGCCAGAGGAACCTTCAGAGTACGTAGTAGAAACAAGTTATATCTAGAGAAGAACCCCGGATCAGTGCAAAGTCGACAGATAACGACAGCAGGTCTTGTCGCAGCAGACGGGAGATGGTCGCTCCCGGAAGAAACACGTACCATCTTACCGAACAAGCAGTGGAATGGGGACGTCAAGAAAATACAGTGACGGCAATAAAATCGCAGTACCGAGAAGGAGTCGGGCGACTTAAACCTAAGTTGGTAGAGGCGTTTCTACATCTGACAGATGACCTCTATTCAAATTTCGAACCAGTAGCATGAGATGGCGCTAATAACGCCACTAAGTGAATGCAAATCAGGTTAGCTGTATGTATGTGCTGACCGTTAGTTACCTTTGAGATTTGACGTGAGGAGTTGATGTTAGTCAAGAATTCCTTTAAGGTGATAAAGACGCTGTTATCAACACATCACTGAGTTTGAAAGTGGCCGTGTAAGAGGGCTATGAGGAGTTGGATGACCCCTCTGGGATACCGCAGAAACACTTGACAGGAATGTAGCCATTGTAAATGATTGCTGGCATCGGGGCTCGCAGGAATGTACGGTCGCAAGAAGATCGGGAACAGAAAGGTCAATTGTAAATACCGAGAAGGAAGACCGTAGGGTATGACTCGGCGCATCAACTGCGTCTTCAGTGGCAACTTGAGCCTTAGTTGGCGCCACAGCGACACAACGAACTGTTACAAATCGATTACTTCAAAGACAGCTCCGAGTCGGACACCCTGCAGCGTGCATTCCACTGACCCCAAACCACCGCCATTTGCGACTTCAGTCGTGTCAAGGGAGAGATCACTGGAGGGCAGGATGGAAGTCTGTTGTGTTCTCTGGTGGGAGCTGGTTCTGCCTCGGAGCCAGGGATGGCGGTGTGTTCGTTAGGAGGAGGCCATTTTAGGGCCGGAAACAGCGATCGTGTGAGTCCCAACTCGCTTTATGTGTTCATGAGACCCAGATAATATTAGATACAGGCTCCCAAGTAGATGCTATTTTCCTTGACTTCCGGAAGCGTTCGATACAGTTACGCACTGTCGCCTGATAAACAAAGCAAGAGCCTACGGAATATCAGACCAGCTGTGTGGCTGGATTGAAGAGTTTTTAGCAAACAGAACACAGCATGTTGTTATCAGTGGAGAGACGTCTACAGACGTTAAAGTAACTTCTGGCGTGCCACAGGGCAGTGTTATGGGACCATTGCTTTTCACAATGTATATAAATGACCTAGCAGATAGTGTCGGAAGTTCCATGCGGCTTTTCGCGGATGATGCTGTAGTATACAGAGAAGTTGCAGCATTAGAAAATTGTAGCGAAATACAGAAAGATCTGCAGCGGATAGGCTTTTGGTGCAGGGAGTGGCAACTGACCCTTAACATACACAAATGTAATGTATTGCGAATACATAGAAAGAAGGATCGTTTATTGTATGCTTATATGATAGCGGAACAAACACTGGTAGCAGTTACTTCTGTAAAATATCTGGGAGTATGCGTACGGAACGACTTGAAGCGGCATAATCATATAAAATTAATTGTTGGTAAGACGGGTGCCAGGTTGAGATTCACTGGGAGAGTCCTTAGAAAATGTAGTCCATCAACAAAGGAGGTGGCTTACAAAACACTCGTTCGACCTATACTTGAGTATTGCTCATCAATGTGGGATCCTTACCAGGTCGGGTTGGCAGAGGAGATAGAGAAGATCCAAAAAAGAGCGGCGCGTTTCTTCACAGGATTATTTGGTAAGCGTGATAGCGTTACGGAGATGTTTAGCAAACTCAAGTGGCAGACTATTCAAGAGAGGCGCTCTGTATCGCGGTGTAGCTTGCTGTTCAGGTTTCGAGAGAGTGCGTTTCTGGATGAGGTATCGAATATATTGCTTCCCCCTATTTATACTTCCCGAGGAGATCACGAATGTAAAATTAGAGAGATTAGAGCGCGCACGGAGGCTTTCAGACTGTCGTTCTTCCCGCGAACCATACGCGACTGGAACAGGAAACGGAAGTAATGACAGTTGCACGTTAAGTGCCCTCCGCCACACACCGTTGGGTGGCTTGCGGAGTATACATGTAGATGTAGAACCTGTGTGCGTGTTAGGCTGCGGGTAGTATTCCCAGGCGCAGGTCCTCGTTTAGTGTCGCAGATAGAAAGGGGTGACGAGCGACGTGGTCTGTTGTAGGATTTCTGCGTGGATGCCGTCAGGTCAGGAGCTTTTTACGGTTCTGTACCTCAATCGGTAAAAACAAAACCTTATAGGTCCATTTTGTTACCTGTTTGTCTGTCCAATCGACTGTTAAAATGCCTCTCAGGAACGGATATGCGTATCAAGTTGATATCTCTGCCATATACTAAGGTCTACTGTTCCTTGGCAGTGTAAAAAATTGAACTTGTAAGTCAATGCAATCAAAAGATACGGCCGTTTATGTCTCATATTTTGACACCCGCAAACTCACTCGTAAAATATTGTCCTGAGATATCAGATACGCCAAGATCGCTTGTAAATCTTTTTATTGAATACCTCTTTCGGCGCCGGCCGCGGTGGTCTCGCGGTTCTAGGCGCGCAGCCCGGAACCGTGCGACTGCTACGGTCGCAGGTTCGAATCTTGCCTCGGGCATGGATGTGTGTGATGTCCTTAGGTTAGTTAGGTTTAAATAGTTCTAAGTTCTAGGGGACTGATAACCACAGCAGTTGAGTCCCATAGTGCTCAGAGCCATTTGAACCTGTTTCGGCAAATTTGTGCTGTCTTCATCGGATCTTGTAACACATTGACAAAATCAGATTGGCTGATTTGGGAGAGGGAACTAAGTAGCGAGGTCATCGGACCCATCGGATTAGGGAAGGATGGGGAAGGAATTCGATCTTACCCTTTTAAAGGAACCATCGCGGTATTTACCTGGAGCGATTTGGGGAAAAATCACGGATAACCTAAATCTCGATGGCCGGACGCGGGTTTGAACCGTCGTCGTTCCGAATGACAATCGAGTGTGCTAACCACTGCGCCACCTCGCTCGGTCAGAACAGCAAGGTTTCACAGCACAAGTAAGGGAAAAAACCGAAAACTGTGAATTTATTATTACTTCACACGAAAAAAAAATTGGCGTTTGTTGTCCGATTGTCTGTTTTGTCTGTCCGTCTGTTTTGACGCCTTTTTTTCAGTAACGAGTAGACGCATCAAGTTGAAGTGCATATCATATACTGCGGTCTATAGTCACTTTACGGTGCAGTCAATGTTTCCAAGTGAATGCAGTAGATAGGGACATTTATCAACATTACCAATACCGACAGGTACTTCCAGTTGACCTAGAGTCACGAAATTTTGGAGGAAGCAAGCTTTCACAGTAACAGGAAAAGAAAAGTCTGAAAATTGTTAAGTCGTAGTTATATCAGATGAAAAAATATATATTTTATATCATATGTTACCCGAATGTTTCCCTATCCGTGGTCTAGCGGTTCTAGGCGCTCAGTCCGGAACCTTGTGACTGCTAAGGTGGCAGGTTCGAATCCTACCTCGGGCATGGATGTGTGTGATGTCCTTAGGTTAGTTAGGTTTAAGTAGTTCTAAGTTATAGGGGGCTGATGACCACAGATGTTAAGTCCCATAGTGCTCAGAGCCATTTGAACCATTTTCCCTATTCGTTTGTTAAGACCCATTTTTTCTCAGGAACGGAGCGACGTATCGAGTGAAATTTATGTCCTTCGGCGGAGTAATAAAGTTAAGCTTCTAAGTCAGTGCAGTCAAAAGATACGGCCACTTATGTCACATGTTTTGATGCTCTCAAACTCACTCATGAGAACCGATAGGGCCCCTCCCATTGACCTGGAATCATCAAATTTGGCAGAAAGCACAGTTTAACACAAGTAAAGCAAAAATCGCAAACTGTTAATATGCTTTATATTGCACAAAAAATTCTTTTGTTGTTTGTTATCGGACTTCTAAGTTAAAACTGAAACGTTTTCCAAAGTCTCTGAAGTACCGGGACGAATATCTTATCAGTATATGTGTTGATAAGAGTCAAGAAGCGTCAAAATTCTCGATTGGCGCAATGGATGAACTATTTTCGTACATATTTAAACTCGTATGGAACCCTCGGTGCGTGAGTCCTACTCATAATGTCGTATAAGTGGCGGTTTCTATTCTGTAGTGAATTCGTATTGCCGGCCGCGGTGGTCTCGCGGTTCTAGGCGCGCAGTCCGGAACCGTGCGACTGTTACGGTCGCAGGTTCGAATCCTGCATCGGGCATGGATGTGTGTGATGTCCTTAGGTTAGTTAGGTTTAAGTAGTTATAAGTTCTAGGGGACTGATGACCACAGCAGTTGAGTCCCATAGTGCTCAGAGCCGTTTTTGAATTTGTATTTCTGTTAGTAGATATCTGTAGATCTTCGTTTTGATCGTCACCAGGTAGAAGTTTTTGCAGTAACCGTACTGCAGTGCCTCTACATATATGCGATCGCGTGCCGATCATCTTGTCGTAGCGTTGACAACACCGAGTGGGGTTTTGTTTTTTTCTGTTAAAATTGTGTAATGTATTCGCCACATGCTTTACTGTGTAATGGTGACCCAATGTCGTTTCTTCATCTGAAAAGTGGCTGTTCTGTGTCTGTCTTTCATCTTTCTGCATATTTGTAGTCTTTTCTGTCCGCCTCTGGCGTTGTGTGCTAGTTGATAGTTTTTTTCTAGTTTGTCTTGTTTGTTTTCTTAGGTTTGTGAGCTCGTGTAACTATAGGTTTTTTTAGTGTTCGGGTTTGCTTGTGCTTGGTGTTGCTGTCTTTTGTCCCGTTTGACACACAGTCTATCATTATGGTGTATGCTTCCTTCTACGTTTTGCAGCCGGCCGGTGTGGCCTTGCGGTTCTAGGCGCTTCAGTCTGGAACCGCGTGACCGCTACGGTCGCAGGTCCGAATCCTGCCTCAGGCATGGATGTGTGTGATGTCCTTAGGTTGGTTAGGTTTAAGTAGTTCTAAGTTCTAGGGGACTAATGGCCACAGATGTTAAGTCCAATAGTGATCAGAACCATTTGAACCATTTTACTTTTTGCAGAGGATAATCTGATATGATTTCTCGCAATATATTCCAGTCTGCTTTAAACTCGTTAGATACGTAATCTGATACATTGCAGGTCTGGGTTTTTATTGTGATTACCTTTACGTCACATTGTGTGCAGCCTTCTTGAACGATCCAGTCTCCTATTTGTGTCAAGGCTTTGATGTTTACGATGGAGATATCTCTGTTGTCTTGCCGTCCTGTGTTTCCTTGGAAGGTTGATGGCTCTCCCCCTCTGTTAATAATGTGTATAGTATGTTTATGTGGCGTAGCGCTTACTATACTACTCCTATCGTCAGTTGCGTTGGAGGTCCATAACGGTTATTATGCGTTAATGCTTGTGCATACGTATATGGGGCAACGTTCCTAATGTAACGTACAAATGTTTCTATATTAACGGAGTACTGTACACAGGGAGAAGCTATGACCCAGCTGGTACATTCCCACGTGAACTCTATTGTTATGTTCTTCCCACAATGTTGACTTTTTTGGTCACTACAACGTTTTTATTCAGTACTGTTATGATAGCCACTGGCATTAGGCCACCAGTAACTGTTATTGTCCCTGGAGGTAGGCTTGTGAGTCGACCATCTTCGGAGAACGGTCCTTGGAGGCAAATTACGTCCGCAACTTTCGCTAATTCCACGATTACTAATTTACATCTTCCGGAATCAAGCCGCTTCATTTTTATCTAGGAATTTTCTAAAACCATAGCAATGCGGCGTTGTCTTGATATGGCCGAACAGAGCTCTTCCATGTGCGCGTTCAATATTTTCCTCAGAGCGATGCGTACATGGCTGATTGATCGGGGCACATAGTTTTTGCGTGTGTGTTTGTAGGTTTATTGCCTACAGTAACATTCTGTCTGCTTGCTCAATTGTGGAGTACCAATTTTGTCATCCCATGAATGTGTTAATCGTATCGCTATTCTCTGGACAGCCTGGAAGTTGTCTTTTTTTTCTTTTTCTAGTCTCCAAAGTCGTAAGTCTTTTTTAACCTGTCATAGTCTACAGTGGTCCGGTTCTGGTTGCTTCTCGTGGTTCTGAGTACTTTATTTTGCTGCGCTGGGGTCAGCACGTTCTAGTTCTGGAGTTAGTAGTATCTTCGTGCGTGTAGATTGGTCTTTTGTCTTTGCGACATCTGTCTTCATGAAATCTCCTGTCGCATATTTAACAGACGTCATGTGTTTTCTGCATTTGTAGACTCGCACTCTATATTAGATGATACTGTGTTAGTGGGACGCTTCTTAATTCTGTTCTTATGTTTAGCTATTATCACACTGATGTCTGCCTGTTTAGTTGAGGGATAACGTGTGTTTGCCCACGATGTAGCGGGCCCAGGTTGGATTCCCGGCCGGCTTGGAGATATTTCTCCGTTCGTGAACTTGGTATTGTGTTGTCCTCATCATCATCCATCATCTCCGACACGCAAGTCGCCCAATGTGGCGTTGCCTGAAATAAAGCTTGCAATCCGGTAGCCGAACTTCCCCGGTTGTGGCTTCCCGGCCATCAATGCCGCACGGTCATTTCATTTTTATCACATTGATGCCTAACACTGTGGTTCACTCTTTGGTAATCGTCACACGATGAATTTATGTTTTCACACGTATATTCGACGTTCAGCAGTTCCTTGTCAACTATTAATCCGTACGAACTGCCATATAAATGCTCGGAGAATTGAAATGGGAATTCTTGGAAGCAAAACCATCTAGTTCTCATGATACGCTGTTGAGCCACATCAGAGAACCTTTATTCGAAGAAAATTATGTGACAACTCTGCTGTCACAATCGTATACTTCCCACGAGATTCCTAAGAATAAGATAGATTAAGGTGTGTAGACAAGCAAATAGTTGTCTTTGCTTCAAGACACAGATACAATTGGGCAGAAAACTGAGATAATATTGGTGTGAAGTTCCCGTGGCCAAGCACTTGCCAATAGCTAGCGGATTATACAAGGTGGTTCAGGTGCCCTTGTCAATGACGTTTTATTCAGTCTGCAATGTTATATCTGGCCTTCAAAAACCATACTCGCCACGCGCAAGGTATTATTCCTGCAGGGAAAATGAACAGGACCTTTTTTGTATCAAGTTTAATCTAGTTAAATTTTGTGCTGGGACACAGTTTCGCTAGACGCTGTAATTTTCGAGCTAATGAAAAAAAAAATGTACAGAAGTGACCTTCAAATGCACCCATACTCTCACACTCAGCCGCCAAAGGTTAGGATTTCTAGTTTTCTGTTCGTGGCACTCCCCGATACTACAGAACAAATATTGGTGGTTGCATGAATTATTTCCCACATTCGGCCCTTATTGGCTTTTATTGGCTGCCTTTATTACGGCACGGAATAGTCGTTCACTTACGGATTGTATAACTGATGTTTGCGCATATTTTATCCAACAACGTTGTGAATTTTAACAGCATAAAATAAGCAGTTTCATCTTCTGACTAGGGAACTACGGTGCTTGTAATGGTTAAGTTCGCATCGCATTGTCACCGTAATTAGTTTTAGCGTAACGTGCACAAAAATCATTTTTCTTTCATTAGCCTCACGGCCACGTTTAAACGTAATGTTAACTAAACAGTAGACAACGCTAGCAACGTTACAGTCCAATCAATAGAAACTAAAATTCGTCGAATATCAAGAGGAGTTCCTGTAGTCGGAAATTTTTGTACAGTGTTAGGAGGAAGTGCCGCAAACAACAAACTAGAAAATCTGACTGGTGAGGGATGAGTGTGAGTTTGAAGGTCACTTTTGCAGGTTTTTCATGAACATCTCGGAAACTTCAGCGTATAGTGGACACGTATCCCAGCGTATCCGTAGCGAAAGAGAGCATATGAAAATCTAGCGCATATTTTTGAAGGCGTAAAACGACATCTGCAAGGGCAGTTGAATAGCTCTATATGTATATAGAAAGGACATTGACAGCATAACATGCTGACCATATTCTTTTTGTCATTATCTTTTTGTGCTCATTCCTCTTCAGCTGGCAGTTTACATTCATCGCAAAAAGATCGTGTTTGTTACTTACTGAATGTGGCATTACTATAAACCCTCTTCAGATTAAAACTGCCATCTAACATTAATGTCAGTCGTGCTGCTGACACGTCAAAAAAATCATCAAACAAACGTCACTCGGAAAAACTGAGACAGAAGCCAACAGACAGTTTGTCAACAAGCGGCCACGAAAGCGTTAATAATTTTGTATCCATAGCAATGTTCTGATTTTGGTCGTCGGTTTCTGTCACGGTTCGACGTTGATAACATGTTGTCGGGCAATATTCTGTGGAGTGGCGAAGCATATTTTGCACTAAAGCGTGCAACATACACGGAACTGCTGAATGTAGCAGACTGTTAAAGCACGTATTGTGTGCGTAGAGGCGCTGCACTCGGCTTATATGACTGTGTGATGTGGATTCACAAGCAACTTTATTCTCGGTCTGTTCTTTGAAGACAATACGTCACGTCTGCATGTTATCGAGACCTCCTTGTAGAGCATGTGACTCCTGCTTTGGAAGAGCACAGCTGTGAGGAAACCACTGTTTTCACGGAAGATGAGGCAACACCTCATGTCGCTCGCCCAGTGAAAGTTCTGCTTAATGCAACCTACCAAGAACGTGTTATCTCCAGAGGTTTCCCAGATGCGTTGCCTGTAAGAGTACCTGAAAATACTG
Source organism: Schistocerca gregaria (assembly GCF_023897955.1). Lineage (NCBI taxonomy): Eukaryota > Metazoa > Arthropoda > Insecta > Orthoptera > Acrididae > Schistocerca > Schistocerca gregaria. Next base: position 765,440,432 of record NC_064921.1, read on the forward strand.
TTCGCCACATGCTTCGGTGTCGATTGTGCCCAATCTCCTGTACAGAAGATGATCTTCAACAAGCAACGAAAATTGCACTGCAAGTGGCCAAGTTTTGGTCAAAGGTAATGTAATCACAACTGTGTAACATGTATATGCATGTACCTGTATGTGTCTGACACCAGTATAATAATAATAATAACCTGAACCTGAACCATGTGACTTTTGGCTCTGGGGATATCTAATAGAACGCGTTTATCGCCGACGCGTTCAGTCTCTACCCGATCTGAAAGCCAGTAAACATTGACGCGTTGCTCACATTAACAAATCGTTTACGTGGGGGTTAATAAGACAATTATGCCCTTCTCACTTTTTTTGACGTTTTCTGCCCGCGACCCCTTCCTAATCCATTGCATATGGAAATGTTTCTGTATGTCTTTCATGCATTCATGGCGCGAGATTTGCACTTGGTGGCCAATATTGGAATTAATTTTTTCCAAGAGTAAATCGATTCCGCAGCAACGCACTAAAATACCTACCAGAGTCTCTTCCATACAATTGCTGCGGCCCACACTGGACCTCTGTAAGTTGCTGCACTTTAATTATAACCACCCGGTACTTGTACTGTGATGTTATTGGCTGCTATACGATTCCACGCCACCGTTGAATCGAAATCTGTCCAAAAAATATCGTTACGTGAACATCCTCACTGCCAACACCACTCGTCAATACTGTGAACGCTGAGTGTCCTTTTAACTTCCAGCCTTGTTGTTCAATGGTTCAAATGACTCTGAGCACTATGGGACTTAAAATCTGAGGTCATCAGTCCCCTAGACTTATAACTACTTACACCTAACTAACCTAAGGACATCACACCCATGCATGCCGGAGGCAGGATTCGAACCTGCGACCGTAGCAGCAGCGCGGTTCCTGACTGAAGCGCCGAGAACCGCTCGAACACCGCGGCCGGCCCAGCCCTGTTGTCTGCGACCTGTGTTTAATGCTGTATCACGTATCCTCCTGTTGTGATAATCTTTATTATTGATGTCGAAAAGGCATGACTTGAGTTCTTATTGTTCGATTAAAACACGTATTCCTTGCACTATGTCTTCTTTGTTCCCGAAATGACTTTGTCAAAGTACCGCGACTGCTGTGCAGCGCAGAGCCGCAGATGTGTTCACCACTTGAAAGCACACACTCGTCTAATATCACATGCGCGTTCACGCACGGGTATCGAATTACCTTCGATACAGCGCAGCACGCAGCAGCAACGTGGGCGCAGAGAGTTTAGGTAGCCTCCGAGACTCCGCGGACTCTATAGTGTGCTAAAAGCAACGTGTAAAACAACGCCGGCCACGGCGCGACCAACACATCACAAGAATGGCTAGCTCCTCATTTGACAAGACTATCAGATATACATTTAAATAAAGGCAATCATCAATAGAGGACGTCAACTTTGTCCTCCTCACGTCTGCCATACAGTCGAAAGACGACCTAGTACAACGTTCTTTAGCAACGGATGATGGACGTCTATGTAAGGGCTGAAGTGTTACTGGTCCAGTAGAAAATATACAACCGTAATAACATATGTTACAATAATAGCCAAAACGTTGATCAACACCACAGTACCGCACCTGAAGACGAGAGCATATACACTCTAAGAAAAAAGAAAAAAGCAAAAGAAGGAATGGAACGGAAATCGGTGGATGTGATGTACGTGTACAGACAAACAACTGATAACAATTTCAGAAAAATTGGATGATTTATTCAAGAGAAAGAGCTTCACAGATTGAGCAAGCCAATAACATGCTGGTCCATCTCAGGCCCTTGTGAAAGAAGTTACACGGTTTGGCATTGATGAGTGTTGGATGTTCTCCTGACGACATCGTGCGGAGTTCTGTCCAATTGATGCGTCAGATTGTTAAAATCCAGAGCTTGTTGGCGCCATAATGCTCCAAACGTTCTCAGTTGGGAAAAGATACGACGACCTTGCTGGCCGATTTAGGGTTTGGCGAGCGCGAAGACAAGCAGTAGAAACTCTCTCCGTGTAGGAACGAACGTTATGTTGCTGAAATGTAAGCCCAGGATGGCTTCCCATGAAGGGCCACAAAACGGGGCACAGAATTTCGCCGACGTACCGCTAAGGGTACCGCGGATGACAACCTAAGGGTCCCTCTACGAAAGTAAATGACACCCCAGACCATCCCTCCTGGTTGCTTGGCCGTATGGCAGGCGAGAATCAGGCTGGTATCCTCTGCTGTCCGGGGCATCTCCAGACAAGTCTTCGGCCTGAAATCTCGTTGACTGGAACATGTCTTCAGTGTTGAGCCCAGATTGGGAATGAGCCACGATGACCAGCGAAGAATTATCTAAAGACGCCCCGACCAGCGATCGAATTTTTCCGAAATTTTAATCAATTTTTTTCTCTGAAGATCAAGTTTTCGTTCTATAAGAAACACATACTTCCTTTGAGAGTTGTCTAACCTTGCAGCTGATAGGTCATCCAGCCGTCTGCAAACAGAACTGAACAGCGCCAGCTTTAACTGTAAACTTAGTAATTTCTTGCGAGAGTTACGAACCAGTTATACCGTATCGCTTAATTTGTCACACCGAGAACTGCGAATCTGGAGCCAATATATAAGTCTGCCAGGAAGTTTCATATCAGTGCGTTCCCGGTAAAGAGTGAAAATTTAATCCTACACTACTGGCCATTAAAATTGCTACACCACTAAGATGACGTGCTACAGACGCGAAATTTAACCAACAGGAAGAAGATACTGTGATATGCAAATGATTAGCTTTTCAGAGCATTCACACGAGATTGGCACCAGTACCGGCAGCTACAACGTGCTGACATGAGGAACGTTTCAAACCAATTTCTCATACACGAACAGTAATTGACCGGCGTTGCCTGGTGGAACGTTGTTGTGATGCCTCGTGTAAAGTGAAGAAACGCGTACCATCACGTTTCCGACATTGATAAAGGTCGGATTGTAGTCTATCGCGATTGCGGTTTATCGTATCGCGACATTGCTGCACGCGTTGGTCTAGATCCAATGACTGTAGCAGAATATGGAATCGGTGGGTTCAGGAGGGCAATACGGAACGCTGTGCTGGATCCCAATGGCCTCGTATCACTAGCAATCGAGATGACACGCATCTTATCCGCATGGCTGTAACGGATCGTGCAGCCACGTCTCGATCTCTGAGTCAACAGATGGAGACGTTTGCAAGACAACAACCATCTGCACGGACAGTTCGACGACGTTTGCAGCACCATGGACTATCGGCTCGGAGACTATTGCTGCGGTTACCCTTGACGCTGCATCACAGACAGGAACACCTGCGATGGTGTACTCAACGACATACCTGGGTGCACGAATGGCAAAACGTCATTTTTTCGGGCCAATCCAGTTTCTGTTTACAGCATCGTGATGGTCACATCCCTGTTTGGCGACATTGCGGTGAACGCACATTGGAATCATGTATTTGTCATCGCCATGCTGGCGTATCACCCAGCGTGATGGCACGGTGTGCCACTGGTTACACGTCTCGGTCACCTCTTGTTCGCATTGACGGCACTTTGAACAGTGGGCGCTACATTTCAGATGCATTACGACCCGTGGCTCTACCCTTCATTCGATCTCTGCGAAACCCTACATTTCAGGAGGATAATGTACGACCGCATGTTGCAGGTCCTGTACGCGACTTTCTGGGTACAGAAAATGTTCGACTGCTGCCCTGGCCAGCACATTCTCCAGATCTCTCACAACTGAAAACGTCTGGTAAATGGCGTCCTAGCAACTGGCTCGTCACAATACGCCAGTCATTACTCTTGATGAACTGTGGTATCGTGTTGAAGCTGCATGGTCAGCTGTACCTGTACGACTCAATGTCCAGGCGTATCAAGGCCGTCATTACGGCCAGAGCTGGTTGTTCTGGGTGCTGATTCTCAGGATCTATGGAAGCAAATTGCGTGGAAATTAAACACATGTCATTTCTAGTATAATACATATTTCCAATGAATACCTGTTATCATCTGCATTTCTTCTTGGTGTAGCAATTTTAATGGCCGGTAGTGTAGTATTACTGTGACTTCCTGATAGCTTACTAAGGTTACAGAAAAACGCTTTTGTTATTTTAGGATTCCCTTGGTCGTCTTATTACGTCAAAAATTATTTGCAAAGCAAGTGATAAACGTCAGATTTTGTATGGATGACGTAACGACAGGCATAAGAGTTAGTCAGAAAGCCATCATGACGTTCCAGACACGCACTTTACAAACGGTTTCCATGTATGATACCTGTTATATAATAACCTTCAAGATTGACCGTGTCGTGTCGATGGAGAGCAGTTTGCGGTGGACACCGTTCGACCAATTAGAAACAGTCAGTCGTTCTGCGACCGCAACGGTAGGAGCCCGAGGCTCGGTACAACAGCAGCAGTGCTAAAATCTTTTGTTGTTAAAATAAACGTTTTTCAAAAACGAGGGATTTATCTCTTGGTTTCAAATACTGTAATGTTATTATAGAAAATAGAAAAAGTAGTCAGTGCTACTTTAATCACGATTCCGACAGACAAGCGCAACAAACACACGTCACGAGAAGTGGCACAGCATTGCTGAGACAATAATGTACATGTTACCATGTGGGACGACCTGTCAGATGGCACGTCTGCACTTGCAGTGTGTAAGACCTGTCCCATCTGATATGTACGGTACTGTCTCACTGTACTCGTCGGGTATCAGTTGCATCACAGATAACATCCCTAGTAAGAAGTATTTTATGCAATGTGGTATCAGCAAAATAAAATCCTCCGCTTGCTTTAACAAATTAAAGACGGGATGTGTCACAACAAACGGGCAACATCATATAAGGAGAAAACTTAAAATTTATTAGTTCTTCCATAGTTTTAAATGAAATAGAAAGTCTCTGATCTAGTGCCTGTTTCTACCTAGTGCGCCATTATCAGTTTGTAGCACTTGAAAACGGGCTACTTGACACTAAAAATAGAGTTCTGCGTCCTCAGTTTTACCCTTTGGCACTGAACGTTCGTAATTCCTAAATAGTGGTATGATCTTCGATTACAACATGATTTTTGAGCAGACTTTAAAAAACAGAATCAACAGAAGAATTGTTGAAACTTCCTGGCAGATTAAAAACGTGTGCCCGACCGAGACTCGAACTCGGGACCTTTGCCTTTCGCGGGCAAGTGCTCTACCAACTGAGCTACCGAAGCACGACTCACGCCCGGTACTCACAGCTGTACTTCTGCCAGTATCTGTAAAGCTGTGAGTACCGGGCGTGAGTCGTGCTTCGGTAGATCAGTTGGTAGAGCACTTGCCCGCAAAAGGCAAAGGTCCCGAGTTCGAGTCTCGGTCGGGCACACAGTTTTAATCTGCCAGGAAGTTTCATATCAGTGCACACTCCGCTGCAGAGTGAAAATCTCATTCTGGAAACATCCCCCAGGCTGTGGCTAAGCCATGTCTCCACAGTATCCTTTCTTTCAGGAGTGCTAGTTCTGCATGTTTCGCAGAAGAGCTTCTGTAAAGTTTGGAAGGTAGGAGACGGATACTGGCAGAAGTAAAGCTGTGAGTACCGGGCGTGAGTCATGCTTCGGTAGCTCAGTTGGTAGAGCACTTGCCCGCGAAAGGCAAAGGTCCCGAGTTCGAGTCTCGGTCGGGCACACAGTTTTAATCTGCCAGGAAGTTTCATATCAGTGCACACTCCGCTGCAGAGTGAAAATCTCATTCTGGAAACGTCCCCCAGGCTGTGGCTAAGCCATGTCTCCACAGTATCCTTTCTTTCAGGAGTGCTAGTTCTGCATGTTTCGCAGAAGAGCTTCTGTAAAGTTTGGAAGGTAGGAGACGGATACTGGCAGAAGTAAAGCTGTCAGTACCGGGCGTCAGTCGTGCTTCGGTAGCTCAGTTGGTAGAGCACTTGCCCGCGAAAGGCAAAGGTCCCGAGTTCGAGTCTCGGTCGGGCACACAGTTTTAATCTGCCAGGAAGTTTCATATCAGTGCACACTCCGCTGCAGAGTGAAAATCTCATTCTAGAAGAATTGTTAATTTTATGCAGTATTCAATCACGTATCACTTCGACAAAAGCTGCGAACGGTGAATGGACTTCTTTTATTTGCTATTAATTTAATATTTTGATTCTGAGTATCTTGAAACTGAAGGGCTCAAAATCTTACGGTCTTTGTACGATTTCTATGTTTATTACATGAAATAACAGGAACAAAAAACCGAAAATCATTCATTTCAGAAACGGGTTACTGTGAGCGGTTTTAAGACTCCAGTTCAACTGGCATGGGAATAAAACGAAATAACCTCAAAAAGGTTCCTAGAATGAAATTTTCACTCTACAGTGGAGTGTGTGCTGATATGAAACTTCCTTTCAGATTAAAAATGCGTGCCGGACCGAGACTCGAACTCGGGACCTTTGCCTTTCGCAGGCAAGTGCTCTACCAACTTTTCTTTTCTTTTGTTCGTTGTTGATCATTGTGTTTGGTCGTTGCGGACGTCACGGGACATCCGTTAAAGTTCGTTTTGTTGATCGTTCCACTCAGTTTTTTATTACAGAGGCCAACAGCTCTCTGATCGAACACACTGAGCTAGCGTGCCGGCATCCAACTGAGCTATCCAAGCACAACTCACGCCTCGTCCTCACAGCTTTAATTCCGCCAGTACCTCGTCTCCTTCCTTCCAAACTTCACAGAAGCTCTCCCGCGAACCTTCCAGAACTAGCACTCCTGGAAGAAAGGATACTGCGGAGACATGGCTTAGCCACAGCCTGGGGGATGTTTCTAGAATGAAATTTTAGCTCTACAGCGGAGTGTGCGCTGATATGAAACTTCCTGGCAGATTAAAACTATGTGCCGAGCCGTGCGAAAGACAGGCTGTAAAGTTTGGAAGGTAGGAGACGAGGTACTGGCAGAAGTAAAGCTGTGAGGACGGAGCATGATTCGTGCTTGGGTAGCTCAGTTGGTAGAGCACTTGCCCCCGAAAGGCAAAGGTCCCGAGTTCGAGTCTCGGTCCGGCACACAGTTTTAATCTGCCAGGTCTCAAAAAGGTTGCTTGAAAGATATCCGGCATCCCTATGCAGAACGCGAGTGTAAACAGCAGAGTCAGTTCACAGCACTCGGGCGATACCGGGCCCTGCAGGCAGAACAGCACGATATCAGGCGCTTCGGAAACATTGTGTTCGAAAATCACGTAAGACCACTTGAAAGCAGATGACGATGTAAAGATACGCACTCAGTATCAGATCTTCACAAACAATACTCGCACCGGCCTGCATACTGTGTAATTCTGAGCTACAACCTCCGCTGCTGAAAGCAAACCCAAGAGCGCGCCGGGTCTTATCCGTTTATTACGACTGCCCGTGCCGAATCTGAATTGCTGCGTGCGGCCATTCTTTCCTCGCCTAATCACAAAGCTGTCCGCACACGGGCTGTCGGCCAATCGGCGGCACGGAGCCGCCGGCGTGTAATTGCGGGCTGGTTATTGTATCCCAGCACACTGACCTGCTCTTACCGTGTCGGTGAATATTGATAGAGACTTGATTACACGCTTAGCACAGAAACTCTCGCGCAGTGAAACACACGTCAATTGATGCAGCAACGAACCGATATATTACACTGAATCAATAACTGTTTTCGAAATCCTTCGCCCGTCACCTGGAAAACGTGAATGAAATGATCGCTGTCTAAGCGAAACTACGAACAAAGTAATTTGGAACCACACCAATTAAACTCTTCCAGTTCATACTGGTACAATTTCTTGTCCGAGAGAGAATGAAGTTATCGAAACTCCTGCCAAGTGAGAAGCGCACAATAAGATGAAATATTACCATGTTCCACACACAGACCTATTCTATAATGTGCGGTTGCAAATTACAGCTTGAGGGGCAGCAACTGCATGCACCACACAAGCAAAAGGGCAGCACTACGAAGAAGTTGTCGTGAACATTCCATCATGGCCAAGATGTCTCTGGTTTTCATCACAGGTTCTTTCTAATGACCAAATTCCGCCTCCGCTTTCAGATGGAAGCCAGCCTAATCAAACATATGTTGTTGTTGTGGTCTTCAGTCCTGAGACTGATTTGATAGAGCTCTCCATGCTACTCTATGCTGTGCAAGCTTCTTCATCTCCCAGTACCTACTGCAAACTACATCTTCTGAATCTGTTTAGTGTATTCATCTCTTGGTCTCCCTCTACGATTTTTACCCTCCACGCTTCCCTCCAATACTAAGTTGGTGATCCCTTGATGCCTCAGAACATGTCCTACCAACCGATCCTTTCTTCTAGTCAAGTAGTGCCACAAATTCCTCTTCTCCCCAGTCCTATTCAATACCTCCTCATTAGTTATATGATCTACCCATCTAATCTTCAGCACTCTTCTGTAGCACCACATATCGAAAGCTTCTATTCTCTTCCTGTCCAAACTAGTTATCGTCCATGTTTCACTTCCATACGTGGCTACGCTCCATACAAATATTTCAGAAACGACCTCCTGGCACTTACATCTATACTCGATGTTAACAAATTTCTCTTCTTCAGAAACGCTTTCCTTGCCACTGCCAGTCTACATTTTATATCCTCTCTACTTCGACCATCATCAGTTATTTTGCTCCCCAAATAGCAAAACTCTTTTACTACTTTAAGTGTCTCATTTCCTAATCTAATTTCCTCAGCATCACCCGACTTAACTCGACTACATTCTATTATACTCGTTTTGCTTTTGTTGATGTTCATCTTATATCCTCCTTTCAAGACACTTTCCAATCCCTTCAACTGCTCTTCCAAGTCCTTTGCTGTCTCTGACCGCATTACAATGTCATCGGCGAACCTCAAAGCTTTTATTTCTTCTCCATGGTTTTTAATACCTACTCCGAATTTTTCTTTTGCTTCCTTCACTGCTTGCTCAATATACAGACTGAATAACATCGGGGAGAAGCTACAACCCTGTCTCACTCCTTTCCCAACCACTGCTTCCCTTTTATGCCCCTCAACTCCTATAACTGCCATTTGGTTTCTGTACAAATTGTAAATAGCCTTTCGCTCCCTGTATTTTACCCCTGCCACCTTCAGAATTTGAAAGAGAGTATTCCAGTCAACATTGCCAAAAGCTTTGTCTAAGTCTACAAACGCTAGAAACGTAGGTTTGCCTTCCCTAAATCTAACTTCTAAGATAAGTCGTAAGGTCAGTATTGCCTCACGTGTTCCAATATTTCTACGGAATCCAAAGTGATCTTCCACGAGGTCGGCTCCTACCAGATTTTCATTCGTCTGTAAAGAATTCGCGTTAGTATTTTGCATTCGTGACTTATTAAACTGATTGTTCGGTAATTTTCACATCTGTCAGCACCTGCTTTCTTTGGGATTGGAATTATTATATTCTTCTTGAAGTCTGAGGGTATTTCGCCTGTTTCATACATCTTGCTCACCAGATGGTAGAGTTTTGTCAGGACTGGCTCTCCCAAGGCCGTCAGCAGTTCTAATGGAATTTTGTCTGCTCCTGGGTCCTTGTTTCGACTCAGGTCTTTCAGTGCTCTGTCAAACTCTTCACGCACTATCGCATCTCCCATTTCATCTTCATCTACATCCTCTTCTATTTCCATAATATTGTCCTCAAGTACGTCGCCCTTGTATAGACCCTCTATATACTCCTTCCACCTTTCTGCTTTCCCTTCTTTGCTTAGAACTGGGTTTCCATCTGAGCTCTTGATATTGATACAAGTGGTTCTCTTTTCTTCAAAGGTCTCTTTAATTTTCCTGTAGGCAGTATCTATCTTATCCCTAGTGAGATAAGCCTCTACATCAAACATATAGTGTTGTAATAAATTAATTCACTGTAGCCGAGGCTGAGCATTCCTTCTATCACTGCCCCACATCCAATGTCTAAAGGTGTTTTTCTGAACCTATTTGTACTACCTGTATTGAGATCCACGAAAATTACGACTACAGGATTGACATACAACTCGTGGTCCTACCTAGAGTATTGCGCTTGGAATCTGGCCCAAAAGATAGAAAGAAAACCGTGACATCTGCAATGCTGTTCTGGGACAGAATTTTGGACCAACGAAGGGCAGAGAAGACTGGAGCAAAGGAAAACTTTGCGAACTATAGGACCTGTACAAATCGCTGAAACTTGTGGCAGTGATTAAAGAGAGGAGATTGAAGTGCTATGGCTACATAATACATCGAGAAGGCCAGGTCACCAAATAGGTGGTGAGACAAGACATCAGTGCTAGCAGACTAAGAGGTACAGCTTTTCTTAGATGGACAGACGGAATCAGAGAAGATACGAGTACGATGGAATTAGACGGAGAGGAATACATGGACCGAAGATGATGGTGGAGTCAGATTGGCGAGACCAAAGACTGACAGCCATTTGTACGGCCAACCTAGTAAGTAAGTATTTGCACAATAGCGTTATGTGGAAGTGAAACGGACGATAAAGACATATAGAGAAACGGAGAAAAGGAGAAAAATCTTGATAAATGTGGAGCTTTAGAAAGATACTGAAGGTTAGATGGGGACTCCGTGTAAATAATATCGAATTAGAAAGGAAAGAGCTATGGCCCAGTTTGACGAAAAGAAGGAAATGTTAATACTATACATCAAGAGGCATCATAGAACGCTTATTCTAAAGTCTCCGCCACACCCCGTTTTTGAGATGGATAAATTCATGAAATACATTCTGCAGTGGCAAGGATCATCATGGCGTAATCTGATTTTGCGAATCATTCTCTGTGTTTGTTATCATCCCCTAGTCATCAGAAAATAAAAATGTACCAATTCCTGCCGGCCGCGGTGGTCTCGCGGTTCTAGGCGCGCAGTCCGGAACCGTGCGACTGCTACGGTCGCAGGTTCGAATCCTGCCTCGGGCATGGATGTGTGTGATGTCCTTAGGTTAGTTAGGTTTAAGTAGTTCTAAGTTCTAGGGGACTAATGACCACAGCAGTTGAGTCCCATAGTGCTCAGAGCCATTTTTTTTTTGTACCAATTCCTACTGTCTAAGACCAATATCACTCGATACTTTTGTGTGAGATCCGCATCAGTTGGGACTGACGGATGACATCGAAAAAGTACAAAGAAGGGCAACTCTTTTTGTATTATCGCGAAATAAGGGAGGTGGTGCCACAGACATGATACGTGAATTGCAGTGGCAATCATTAAAACAAAGGCGTTTTTCGTTGGGACGGGATCTTCTCATGAAATTTCAATCACCAATTTTCTCCTCCGATTGCAGAAACATTTTGTTGGCATCCACCTACGTAGGGACAAGTGACAATCACGATAAAAGAAGAGAAACCAGGGCTCACACAGAAAAATTGAATTGCTTGTCTTTCCCTCGCGCCTTTCGAAAGGGGAACGGTAGAGAGATAGCTTGAAGGTGGTTCATTGAACCCTCTGCCAGCACTTTGTTGTGAATAGCAGGGTAATCACGTACACGTAGATGTAGATTAGAATGCTTCTTTCTTAAATTTAACATTTTGATAATGTGTGACTTGATGATGCTCGCTTGACCGAAATTAATACATAGTTTATGGATCGCAATAGCTTTTGCTGGTTCCTTGATGCCATTGTTTAAATATATTTAAGGTGCGTAGTGCTTTGTACACACTCCTTGCTGAAGGTACCAGAGATAAAATACAGGGAGTAAAATGTTCTTTGCAATGCAGTCATAACAGCCGAAGCAAATGAAAGAGAATGGAATGAGGCAGGATTGTATCCTATCCCCGATGTTATTTAATCTGTAAGTCGAACAAGCTGTGAAAGAAACCAAAAACAAATGTGGAAAGGAAATTAAAGTTCTTTGAAAAAGAATAAAAACTTTGTTTGCCAGTGGCATTGTAGTTTTGCAACAGACGACAGAGCACCTGGAAAAACAACTGCACGGCATATATAGTGTCCTGAAAACAGATAATAAGATGAAGGTCAACAAAAATAAAACAAGTGTAATTGAATTTATGCCGAGCGAACTAGATTTGAGAATGAGAAACTAAAAGTAGCAGGTACATTTTGCTATTTGAGCTGTGTAAAAACTAACGTTGGCCGAGATGATATAAAATGGAGAGTGGCAATATCAAGAAAAGAATTTCTCAAAAAGAGAAATTTGTTAACATCTAACATGAACTGAAATATTACGAAGTTTTTCTGAAAATATTTTTCACTATTATAGCCTTGTACGGAAGAGAAACAGGGAGGACGTATTGTTCAGATGGGAAGAGAACAGAAGATTTAGAAATACGATGCTACAGAAGAATGTTGAAGAATGACCTACGAGGAGCTTCTGGATCGATTTGCGGAAAAAATAAATTTATGACCCATTTCGACTAAAATAAGAGAGTTTGGCAGAAAGGAATTGTAAGTTTTGTAATTCCTGCCGGGTTTCGAACCCGGGACCCCGTGATGGGGAAGTGAGAACGCGACCGTGAGACCACGAACTGCGGACGGAGATGAAGAGACACCCAGGCGACAGAGCAGCATGTAGCGCTGGATCAAGCCAGTCTTCTGACTGATGATCACAACAAAAACAGCACTTCCCACAAAAGATACTTTTGCTTTCAGTGTTATAACTATATTGTTGAATAACCCTAGAATTTTGTTTACGCTCGGTGCAGTTCGGCGCGACGAAAAAAAATTTGGTAAATACGAGGTTCTGCTGAAAAGTATTGCCTCTGACTTTTTTATGTGAAAGGTCCTTAAGGTTTTTAAATAAAACAAACGTTATTAAGAGTCTACAGCTTTATTCTTCGTGTCTATTTCTCTAGTCGTAGTAACTCTGGCGACGAACACGTTTCTCCCAGCGAGAGAGCAGTTTCATGATACCGTCACTGCAGAATGTTTGACTTGATTGACGGAGCCACAACCTCAGCTTTGCTTGCACTCCTTCATCACTATCAAAGTGATGTCTTCGAAGATGTTCTTTAAGTTCTGGAAAGATGAAAATCGGATGGTCTCAAGTCTGGACTGCGTGGAGAGCATACGATAAATCGCCCAAATCTAAGGGCTGTCAATGCGACTAAATACCTAGGAATTACAATTACGAGTTTTTTAAATTGGAAAGACCACATAGGTAATATTATGGGAAAGGCGAAACAAAGACTGCGCTTTGTTGGCAGAAGACTTAGAAGATGAGACAAACCCACTAAAGAGAGAGCCTACATTACACTTATCCGTCCTCTACTGGAATATTGCTGCGCGGTGTTGGATCCTTACCAGGTAGGATTGACGGACGACATAGAAAAGGTGCAAAGAAGGGTAGGTCGTTTCGTCTTACCGCTCAATAGGGGTGAGAAAGTCACTGATATGTCACGGGAGTTGGGGTGGCAGTCACTGACATAAAGGCGGTTTTCTTTGCGGCGAGATCTATTTAGGAAATTTCAATCACCAACTTTCTCTTCCGAATGCGAAAATACTTTGTTGACACCCACCATCGTAGGGAGAAATGATCATCATAATAAAATTAGAGAAATCAGAGCTCGAGCGGAAAGACATAAGTGTTCCTTTTTCAAAAAAATGTTCAAATGTGTGTGAATTCTTATGGGACTTAACTGCTAAGGTCATCAGTTCCTAAGCTTACACACTACTTAACCTAAATTATCCTATGGACAAACACACACACCCATGCCCTAGGGAGGACTCGAACCTCCGCCAGGACCAGCCGCACAGCGTTCCTTTTTCCCACGCGCCATTCGTGTATGGAATGGTAGAGAAGTAGTATGGAAATGGTTCGATGAACCCTCTGCCAGGCACTTAAGTCTGAATTGCGGAGCAACCATGTAGATGTAGAGGATGATCGCTGACAGTGAACACAAGGCGTCGGATTGTTGCAGATGTCGCAGCGCTCGTGTGTGGTCTGGCATTGTCATGCTGAAGGAGAAAGTGCTCCATGTGTGGACGAACTCTTCGAATTCGAAACTCTATAACAGAACACTGTTTTTCATGCACTAGCGTAGTTACGTTACACACCGCCATGTTACACGCTACACTTCTAAACCCTCTAGCGGCGGAGGGATGCAATTTGCGTCAGGGAAGCGAGAAAGTCGACAGAATAATATGCATGACATGTAAGACGTCAACTGATGTTGCAAACGGAATAAAAAGTTCGGAGTCATTATTTTTCAGCGGGCCTCATATTCCCCACGTCGCGGAACAGATGCAGCGCGCTGCCCTTAATGACCCCCGGGCACTTTTGAGTAACGGCGCTGCTCAGCGAGGTAAGCTGTGTAGGCTCCCTGGGACGCCGGCCGACGCTGTTCGCCATGCCGAAAAACACAAACAACCCACCGCTACGCTGCGCTGCGACTCCCTAAATGACGGCGGTGGCGGCGGCGAGCGCTCGGTATGGTTACGGCCTATGGCACGCCGCCGCAAAAACTACGGCGCCGAGCGGAGCGGAAAAACCGGACGAAGGACAGGCGCTGCGGTCTAGCCTGCGTCCCCGATGTCCGCTCGCACAGAACTCAAACGCGCTCTTTGTCTCCCTCGACTTCATCTGCAATTACGACCGCTGCTCATAAAGTGCTACTTAGTAAAGAAAAATAAAGTCACATAGCTATATACATTGAAGAAAAAAAAATCGTAACGCCAAGAAGGAACTGGGCGACATAAACGAAAGTTGGTAGGCATGTGCCTACATCCGAAAGATAACGTCTGTTTAAATTTAGTAGCAGTCGCATAATAGTGACGCTGGTAGCGCCACTATGAGATTGCAAATCAGGTTTGCATTGAATACGTGATGTTACGGTCGTGAGCGTTGGTTACCTTTGAGATTGGACATCGTGAGCTGATGTTAGTCAAGAATGGCTTTACGGCGACAAGGACGCCATTATCACTGCCTTACTGAGTTTGAAAGAGGTCGTGTGATAGGCGCTTCAGTACAGAACCGTGCTTCTGCTACGGTCGTAGGTTCGAATCCTGCCTCGGGCATGGATTTGTGTGGTGACCTTAGGTTAGTTAGATTTAAGTAGTTCTAAGTCTACGGGACTGATGACCTCAGATGTTCAGTCCCATATTGCCCAGAACCATTTGAACCATTTCGTGTGATAGGGCTATGAGAAGCTGGATGTTTCTTCTGTGATATTATAGAAAGACTTGGCAGGAACGTAGCCAATGTATACGACTGCTGGCACCCGTGGTCACAGGAATGTACGGTCGCAAGGAGACTGGGCCCCGGACGGCCAAGTGGCATTAACGAGAGCGACGACCATCGTGTTTAGCGTGTGGCTCTGGCGTATCGTAGTACATCTGCAGCAGCAGTTGCAGCAGAATTTGGAATCACAGTGACACAAGGAACTGTTATAAATCGTTTACTTCAAAGACAGATCCGAGCCAGAAGCCCTGTAGCTTACATTCCAACCACGCCAAACCACCTCCATTTGCGATTTCAGTTGTGTCAAGGGAGTGTTCAGAGAATGGCATGGTAAATGTCTGTTGGTTTTCTCATGCAAGCTCTTTCTGCCACTGTGCCAGAGAAGGTCGTGTACTGGTTAGGCGCAGGCTAACTGAGAGCCATCAACCAACCTGTCGGCGTGCTACGCACATGACCTACAACTGGAGTTATGGTCTGCGCTGTAATTTTGTGTGGTTGCACCCAGACTGCATAATTATACATTAGTCTGGTGATTTACCGTGTTGTGCTGCCATTCAGGACCAGCATTCCTGGGCGTGTTTTCCAAGAGGATAACGCTCGCTTCCATACCGCTGTTGTAACCCACATGCTCTACAGACTGTCGACATGTTACTTTGGCCTCCTCAGTCACCAAGTCGAGCACATGTGGGACGTCATCGGACGAAAACTCCAACGTCATTTACAAACAACATTTAACTGTCCCTGTACTGACCAATCAGGTGCAACAGACCTGAAACTCCATGCCACAAAATGACGTCCGGCACCTGTACAACACAATGCATCCACATCTGCATGCTTGCATTCAACATTCTGGCTGTTACATCAGTCATTAATGTACCAGCATTTCACGTTTGCAGTGGCTTATCTTGCACTCTCATTACCCTGTGATCTTGCACCAATAATCACTTAAATATGTTACCTAGACAAACATATTCCCGGAAATGGATTACTCTACCTTTCTTCTTCCGTCTGTGCATTTGTTTTTTTTTTTTTTTTTTTTTTGCTGGTACATTCGTGCAGTACAGCTCACCATCCCACAGTACCATAGGACGCCGCTAAAAGTAGCACACTTCATTGTTAAAGGTGGAGTACTATGCGTTAATTCGTTTTCGGCAACAGTGGAAATAATGCGGCTGCGTCAGAACAAACCAGATGGTGGCTGTAATGTCATATGTTTTCAATACGCTAGCGCAATTGGTCGTTGCACTGTGCGGAAGCGGAATTTTGCTGTATTCAGTAGCGAACCAGGGTGTGAATCGAACATTCAACAAAGCTACGATCCCCCTTGAAAATGTCCTCCGCAGATGGGGGCGAAACGTCGGGTTTTAAAGTAAAATTCATTCGACCACGGCATAATAGCCCGGAATATTTTATCAGTTGCGAAATCCAACAACTTAACGCACCGTATGGCCATGGGAACAGCAAAATACAATTTCCCCTTTCTGTTCCTGCCACTTTGTCACGTCCTTATATGTACCCACGTTTACGAACAGTGTACTCTTGCAGCATAAATGTCACTGATCGTTGCTCCCCTACGCTCACGTAGCTGCAGTACGCTCATTTTAAAATAACAAATGCTGGGGCCTCGGAATCGACATGTATCTTTTCCTACGCAACGTTTCCCCTGATCTGATGGATTGTAAAGATAGTATCATTTCATTACGTAATACTTGGCTTAAATTGCTATTTTATGAGTATCTACATTAATCATGTATTATTTGATACGCCTTCTCCTAATTTGATTTTTAAATGCCATTTCAGCAAATTACTCGGAACAATTGTACTAGATCGGCCGTCGCACTTAGTGCGATGATGAAACTGATCGGCTGCCATTGTCGAAGTTTTACATGCATATCGCAAGGTCACCGCTCAAACCTATCCTCTTTCAGAAGTTTGTCCTGAAGTCCGATTCCTTTTTTAAAGTGTCATTTTATTACAAGGTCAACACCGAGGCAATGACCGCACGTTCGCTCATTTGCTTACCTTATTCCTTACAACGAAAATTAAAAGAAAATTAACCTGCGGAGAAAGGGCGATTACAAATCCCATGTACGTACGTAAAATGTGAGACCATAAAAGTCGAACAACAGAGGTTAAATTAGGTTAAAATAGTGCGTTCCAGATACATGGCATAAAACAGGAGACCCTCTCTGTTTCTAGGACCGCCGGAAAGCCACTCGGAGAGTGGAATCTACATAAGAAGACGAGAAGTCTCCAAATTAAAAGAGCGGAACCACCGAAAACAAAATCACGCCCCTAAGCACTGACCATTGTACGTTTTGTAGTGGGAAGTATGGGATGTTTGGACGTATAGTAATTTATATTTTGCTTACAATGATTTCACTTTTTTTTAATTTGCCGATATATGTCTTTTTAGCTAACCCCTGCTCTGCCATAGTCTTCGCGGCAGGCCTAGGAAAGGAAAGAGTCACCTGCTTTATGAATTGTACAGGGATGCACTAATTTAACCTATGTTATTCTACTTCAAAGGGCTCCCATTTTATATATACACATGCAATTTTTTCTTAAGTATTTTAGTGTAAGGTCTGTGTAGATTTTTAATGCTAACAATTTGGATTGGTCTCATTACTTATTTATAACTTTGCAGATGAATCCGAAGTGGGTCACATGTCCCAAAACCGTGTTGTCCTTTCTTTTTAGGGAGTAACGCGATGTATCATTGAAATTACATACCGAAACTACACGTACTTTTATAATACATAAGTATAAACATGAAAACCATCAAAAACTTAATTTTTTAATTTTATCGGCTTTGGGGACCTGCCCATATAACCATTTTAATAATGGAGTGCCGATTACTACGATACAAAGGGCAAGAACAATTCAGCACTAGTCGCACAGCGGAGAAAATCCCTGACTTAGCCGGGAATCGAACCCCAACCTCTTCGATTAGCTATCCGTCGAGCTGACTCCTCAGCTGCCGAGGCGTGGAAATACGGCATCTTAGCTTCAAAGATGGCGGCTCCTTGTGGGAGAAGGAAAGTGTCATCACATAATTAAAAAGTTTTCAACTTCTACATCTATATACGCCTACATTTATACTCTGCAAACCACCCCGAGGGACATGACAGAGGGTACGCCCCATTGTACAAGTTATTGTGGTTTTTCCTGTTCCGTTCATGTATGGAGTGCGGGAAGAATGATTGTTTGAATACCTCCGTAGGTGCAGTAATTATTCTAAACTTATCCTCACGATCCCTACATGAGCGATAGGTAGAGGGTTGTAATATATTCTTAAAGTAATCATTTAAAGACAGTTCTTGAATCTTTGTTTATAAACTTTCTCGGGATACTTCACGTCTATCTTCGAGAGTCTTCCAGTTCAGTTCCTCCAGTATCTCTGGGACACTCTCCCGCGGATTGAACAAACCTCTATACCTGCGTACATCCATATTTAAATTGGATGAAGGTGGGACATAGCTGGCATAATTTTTATTAAAAATGAGACTCATCAAGCTGCACTTGAGATTTTTTATTTATTTGGCTACTAGTTTCGACATTGTTTTATGTATGGTGTTGTTATACACTACTGGCCATTAAAATTGCTACACCAAGAAGAAATGCATATGATAAACGGGTATTAATTGGACAAATATATTATACTAGAACTGACATGTGATTACATTTTCACGCAATTTGGGTGCATAGATCCTGAGAATCAGTACCCAGAACAACAACCTCTGGCCGTAATGACGGCCTTGATACGCCTGGACATTGAGTCAAACAGAGCTTGGATGGCGTGTACAGGTACAGCTGACCATGCAGCTTCAACACGATACCACAGTTCATCAAGAGTAATGACTAGCGTATTGTGACGAGCCAGTTGCTCGGACGCCATTTACCAGACGTTTCCAGTTGTGAAAGATCTGGAGAATGTGCTGGCCAGGGCAGCAGTCGAACATTTTCTCTGTCCAGAAAGGCCCGTACAGGACCTGCAACATTCGGCCGTGCATTATCCTGCTGAAATGTAGGGTTTAGCAGTAATCGAATGAAGAGTAGAGCCACGGGTCGCAACACATCTGAAATGTAACGTCCACTGTTCAAAGTGCCGTCAATGCGAACAAGAGGTGACAGAGACGTGTAACCAATGGCACCCCATACCATCACGCCGGTTGATACGCCAGTATGGCGATGACGAATACACGCTTCCAATGTGCGTTCACGGCGATGTCGCCAAATACGGATTCGACCGTCATGATGCTGTAAACAGAACCTGGATTCATCCTAAAAAATTACGTTTTGCCATTCGTGCACCCAGGTTCGTCGTTGAGTGCACCATCGGAGGCGCTCCTGTCTGTGATGCAGCGCCAAGGGTAACCGCAGCCATGGTCTCGCAAGCGTCCCCCTCTGATGACTCAGGAATCGAGACGTGGCTGCACGATTCGTTACAGCCATGCGGATAAGAAGCCTATCATCTCGACTGCTAGTGATATGAGGCCGTTGGGATCCAGAACGGCGTTTCGTATTACCCTCCCGAATCCACCGATTCCATATTATGCTAACAGTCATTGTATCTCGTCCAACTCGAGCAACAATGTCGCGATACGATAAACCGCAATCGCGATAGGCTACAATCCGACCTTTATCAAAGTCGGAAACGTGATGGTACGCATTTCTCCACCTTACACGAGGCATCACAACAAGGTTTCAGCAGGCAAAGGCGGTCAACTGCTGTTTGTGTATGAGAAATCGGTTGGAAAGTTTCCTCATGTCAGCACGTTGTGGGTGACACCACCGGCGCCAACCTTGTGTGAATGGCCTGAAAAGCTAATCATTTGAATATCACAGCATAAATTTCGCGTCTGTAGCACGTCATCTTCGTGGTGTAGCAATTTTAATGGCCAATAGTGTATATAGGGCCTGAGGATGGCGTTGACGCAACGTCGAAAGTAGTAGCCAAATAAATATCAACCTTAAGTTCAGCTAGAGAGTTTAATTTTTAACAAAAAACTGAATACTTTCAATATACCTTTGTAGTCCTGTCTGGCACTGGTACCACACACTCGAGTAATATGCTAGAACCGGTCACACGAGAGATTTGTAAGGAGTCTGCAGGTTGATTGCACTTCCCCGGTATTCTGCTGTTGTGGCGTGTCTAAAAGTAGCGTTACTCGAATGGCGTCACAGTAATATGGGTGCTTCCGTAAGCAGCTTCGGTGATGCCACTAGAATGGTGGCCAAGTGGCGTTTTTTGTGTTGCATGTGGAGATTCAACTTTAGTCATTTAGTTCTGAATCTTCGTCGCCTCCCTCCAGGCAGAGTACAGGTCTATTAGCGTGATAGAGAGGCTCTTATCGCAGAAAGCAGTGCTGTTGGTGAGCAGGGTTCTGCTACGTTGACGCACAGTGGCGGTGACGTCGCTCTCTTCGCAGGCGCCGGCCGAAGTGGCCGAGCGGTTCTAGGAGCTTCGGTCTGGAACCGCGTCACCGATACGGTCGCAGGTTCGAATCCTGCCTCGGGCATGGATGTGTGTGATGTCCTTAGGTTAGTTAGGTTAAAGTTGTTAGAAGTTCTAGACGACTGATGACGTCAGCTGTTAAGTCCCACAGTGCTCAGAGCCATTTGAACCATTTTTTTTTTTTTTGTTATTGGCAGGCGGCGGCGGCGCGCCGGCGCGCGCAGCGGCCCACCACGTGGGAGCGGCCGTCGCGCTTCGCCGTGTCGCGGCTGGCGAGCTGCGCGCAGCAGCGCCGCCAGCGGTCCGCCAGCTTCTCCGACTGTGGCGGCAGCTGCTGCGAGGACGTCATCTCCGTCTCCTCCTTCTGGTGAGTACAGCCTCACCAACTTCAGAAACCTCAAAATGACACCCTCAACAGGATTTTTTTAAATTTATTTTGTCTTCGGCAGCAATGACCATACAGCCAGTAGCAGTCACAAGAGTGGCAAGACAACAGAACTGTAAATTCCACAATAGAAAAATGATGAAAGTTTCAAGTACAAGCATAAGTTCTCAGTCTGTAATACGAGGGGCGTCCAATAAGTAAAGCAATAAATTTCTTTCCTCGGCCATTTTCGGTTGAAAAAAATGCGGTACTTGTTGTGGGGCATCCTGGAATGTTCCCACTTCAGCCCCTATAATTTTATGAAGTTGCAACCAGCGACGGGACAGTAAGAAGTATCATTCAAAATGGCGTTCCAAGGACAGAGCTGTCACTGAGTTCATTCGGCGGAAAACCAGAGCATTGCAGGTATTCATACATGCTTGCACAATGTCTATGGAGACCTGGCAGTGGACACAAAAGCACGATGAGTCGTTGGCCGAGGCGTCTGTCACCATCGCAACAAGGTGGGGCAAACCTATCGCATTTCCCGCGTGCCGGCCGGCCTAAAAAAGCTGCGACTCCTGCAATGTTGAAACGTGCGGACACTCTCGTTCGAGGTGATCGAAGATACACAATCAAAGACCTCACTGCACTACTGGACGTCTCTTTTGGTAGTGCTAGCACAACCGTCCACCAGTTGGGGTGCTCTAAGCTGTGTGTTTGTGGTCGCTGAGTTCCTCGCCGCCTGACGGAACACCATATATAGCAACGAAGGACCATCTGTGCGGAATTGCTTACGCGTTATGGGACTCATCGTGAAAAATTTTCCTCGAACATCGTCACAAGAGACAAGAGATGAAATATGGGTTCATCACTTCGAACGGGAAACAAAACGGCAATCCGTGAAGTACCTTCTTACCACATACCCAATGAAGGATGCAATCCGCGGGAAGGAGACGTGAATGTTTTGAGCTTATCGATGCAGCAGGATACTGACGCCTACATCACCATAGCAGGGATATACGCCCTCCCAGTAAGGGGCATAAGGCTGTTGCATTTAACGGAAATTATGTTGAAGTTCTTAATGTGAAACGAAGACCGCCCTCGGTAGCTGAGTGGTCACCACGACATAATGTCAGTCCTAAGGGCCGCCAGCATGGTAGCTCAGCGTGTTCGGTCAGAGAGCTGGTTGGCCTCTGTAATAAAAAAAAACTGAGTGAAAGGATCAACAAACGAACTTGAACGAATGTCATGTGACGTCCGCAACGACCAAACAAACGATCAACAACGAACAAAATGAGTAAAAAAAGGGCCCGGGTTCGATTCCCGACTGGATCGGAAATTTTCGCCGCTAAGCGACTGGGTGTTGTGTTGTCCTAATCATCATTATTTCATGTCCATCGACGCGCAAGTTGCCGAAGTGGCGTCAAATCGAAAGACTTGCACCCGGCGAACGGTCTATCCGACGGGAGGCCCTAGTCACATGACATTTACATTTTTATGTAAAACAAAATTTCAATGGAACGAAAAACCAGTCCAAGATGCAAATATTATATTTTTCATTTGATGACTAGTTTCAGTCCGAGATCCATTTTCAAATCAACCTGCAGTGCAGAAAACTAAATTTACACTCATGCATAATACAGTTATTACCAAATTCTTAAGCATATGCCAAATGTACAGACCCTATCGCTTTAAACTTACATAACAAAGTCGAAAATGGCATTTCCGAAGATGTCAAAAAATGTGTAATATGCATTTACAGTGCATACAGACAACCGGCAGTTTACTCCTTCCTCTGTTGCCAGGAAATGTCGAGAAGGGGGTGCCCTATCAGGGTATAGGAAACCTTTCTGTTTATTAAAATGTTCTCTTACCATCAAGGATACAACAATTCATCCAATAACAGTAGAAGTCCTCAATAAAAATAAATTTAAAATATTTATCAAACAGAGTGAAATACTTAAAATCACTGACTGGTAGTACATAGCAGCGCCACATACGGCGTGTATTACAAAATTGTATGCCATGTTGACATATAAAAGTCATTAAGTGGAAAACTAGCAGGTGAACAATAAAAATATTACTTTTTAAATCCATTACCAAAAACTGTCAACTATTTAAAACCACAGACAGTAAAAGAAAACAGCACTATCTACGGTGCGTATTTCAAACTTGTATGCCATGTAGGTACGTAAAAATCTCCAAAAATGAACAGCAACATTAGTATTACAAGAAAACTATAGGAGATCAAAAATCCTTATCACGTCCGACCATTTATAAGCATAAAAAAATTTTATCACACCAAACTTAACAAATTCCGTGCAGGTTTTCGTAATACGTTCCAGATAAAAACAAACATTAAAGCACAAGTTGCCTTTTTTTCGCGGCACGAAAAATATACTTGCCATACAGACGAAGTCGTAGTATAGCCGCACCTCTGGGCGTGTAGTGTGGGAGTGTAGTTGTAGGGGGAGGGGGGGTGGGAAGGGAGAGGGTGAGGGTGAGGAAGGAGGGGGAAGCACGCTGCAAATTTGTTTAATGAAACGGAGAAGGCTTTAAGATAACTCCAAATCAAAGAAAATATGCTCAGAGATAAAACTGCAAAAAAAGAGAGAGAAGAGAGAGAGAGAGAGAGAGACAGAGAGAGAGAGAGAGAGAGGCAGGCTCCAGGTCAAAAACAAAACAAAACTAACGATCGAAAGCTCTGAAGAAGGGAAAAAAGTAGCCTCAGAAAGAATGAATCAATACGGGGGTAACTGAAAGGCACAGAATACTAAAAATTGGTTGACTTAACGTACCCCAAAGTCCGCTGAAACGAAAAAAGAAGAAAACAATGCTCCTGTTTTACACCATTTTTTGAGAATCATGAAACTGATGATTCAGCTTACCTAATAATGTGATTTACTGGGTGAGAAATATATACTTTAAGGAAGATGCACGTCGATAAACGCACTAGTCGCTGCATAATAGAGTATAGCACAAAAAACTCTTGATTAGAAACTGGAAGGAAGGTAAACAATCACATCACAGCTATCTCTTAGATGAAAAGACCGAAACATCGATTGTAACCAATATGAATAGATATTTTCAGATTCACTAGCACAACACATCAGTTTCAAGTAAATAACGTATCATGTAATTCAATTACTGTAGTAAAAAGTATATAAATTGGTCGCGATACGAGATGAAAACGAAAATCACAAGATGTTAATCTGTAAAACTGAAAAATGCTGACCTAAGCTACTCTCTCCTCTTGAACCCAAGACAAATTCCCTGTGCCCGGCACAAATACCTGAATTCTGAATCAGTTACACGCAGTAGGAAAGCTTTTGGAAAGTCAACCACCAGGAACATAGAATGAGAAGTTGTGTGTGTGTGTGTGTGTGTGTGTGTGTGTGAGCGCGCTCTCGCTACGCCTGTAAGAATATCTGTACAGTTCCGCGTGGTAGAACATGTACATCTGCATCTCCTTGATTACTCTGCAGTCCGCAATTACGCGCTTGGCAGAAGGTTCATCAAACCACCTTGAAGCTATTTCTTTATCGTTCCGCTCTAGAACAGCGCACGAGAAAAACGAGCACTTAAATCTTTCCATTCGAGCTCCGATTTCTCTTACTGTATTATGATTGTCATTGTTCTCTGTGTATATGGGAGCCAACAAAATATTTTCACATTCTGATTAGAAAGTTGACGATTAAAGTTTCATGAGAAGATTCTACTACAACGAAATACGCCTTTGTTGTAATTATTTCCACCCCAGTTCTCATATCATATCCCTGGCAATATCTCCCCTATTTCGTTATAAGATAAAACGATATGCTCTTCTCTGAACTTTTTCGATGTCCTCCGTCAATCATATCTGATGCGGGTCCCACACCACGCTGCAGTATACCAGAAGAGGACAAACAAGCTCAGTGCAGTAGACTTGTTACATCTTCTAAGTGTTCTGCCAATAAATAATATTCTTTGGTTCACTATCCCCAGACATTATCTATGCGGTGCGTTCCATGTTAAGTTATTCGTAATTACAATCCTTACGCATCAGTTGAATTAGTACTAGCGGCGTACGCCAAAGAAGAAACGATTACTGTACAGAGTGTCTATAACTTCGGCACTATTACAGATAAAGCACGGCGGTTTGTAATACAATGTTTAGCATCTATCGATTGCTTCACTGGTCCATACACGAAGGTTAGCAATGCCATAGACTGGTGCTATGTACACGTGATCCTTGACGTTTGCCAACAAAAAAGAGTCTAATAGCGTGACATCGGGAAAGTGCAGGGGCCGTGTGGTGACACCATCATGACCGATCGACTACTCAGGAAATGTGTCATTCAGCACATCCCACGCGTTCAAACTATAATGTGGGGCTGCACCACCATGCAGCCAGATGACGGACGACTGCAGCTCTTCAATCTGTTGTAGAAGGCGCTGTTCCCCCATTTCTCTTTCTTTCCGAAGGAAAAGATCATCCAGTAGTAGATTAGACCGCACCAGATATTATGCTTCAGGCTGTCATGGACTGGTTGACGTGTTTTGTGTGAGTTCTTGGAGATTCAAATACTAATGTTGTGGCGATTTATATGTCCAGAAATGCGGAACGTTGCTTCGTCTGAAAACGGCGTTTTTCCAAGTTATCATTGTCAGCACCTATGGAGACCAGCGTGCAACTTGCGAGTCCGTACCCTAGTTCGGCTCTAATGCATGGATCATTCTCATTTTTATGCAAAAAAACGTTCAGCATACATAACACTTTATGGACAGTTGATCTTGCTTCCTGCAATTCGCCTCGTGCATTACGAACTGACTTCTGATGGGAGCGCTGAAACGCAGCTTGCAATCTGTCAACAAGTGCTTGAAATACTGGGGAACGTCTACATCAAGAAAGGTCTTTGACACTGCCCCTCTCTTTTTAGTTTCTGAGTTGTCTCGTTATGCTTATTTTTATCGGCGGTACTCTCCCGTACGTGTGTCCATAATTGGGCAGTATCGGCGTCACAGGTTTGGATTCTGCATACCAGTTAACACATCGCACCTTCCCCTGATCTGTCGCCTTTTTTATGCATTCCTAGGCAAATCTGCAACAACGGACAAAGGGAAAGAAGCTTTAAGAGCTGCATTTCTCAATTTGTGGTAGTTTTTAAGTTAAGATGTTTTCTTTTAAATTAAAGCGGAACATGGTGAAACCTCTGTTCTCTAATGTTTGAGCGAGTCGAGTTATGTGGATAGCTGAGTGCCAGTAGCAGTAATTCTTCAGCTTCATGTGCTCGCTGTTTGTCTGTTTCGTAGGTATATGTAGACGTAAGATGAAAACTATATAGGATTTGTCTAACGGGAGACATGACAGCCAATCAGTGTAAGAGACATCATAACAAACTAAATGACAATGTTGTGACTGGTGATCCACAACTAACGAGTACTCTTAAAAATCATTTTGTAAATGTAGCAGCAAAAATGGAATTAAATGGCTCAGTTGAAGAAGCAGGAGAATATACTAAAAATGTAGTTCCACAAAAGGTTAAGCAACATCCTTCGCCGAAATTAACAGAACTATAAAAATTCTAAAAAACCAAAGCTCGCGTGGTTGACTGGTTGGTTGATTTGGGGCAGAGGACCAAACAGCGAGCACCTCAGTCCCATAGGATGAGGGAAGGATGGGGAAGGAAACTGGCCCTGCTGTTTCAAAGGAACCATCCTATCATTTGCATGAAATGATTTACGGGAATCACGGAAAACGTAAATCAGGATGGCCGGACTCTGGTTTAAACCGGCATCCTCCCGAATGTGAGTCCAGTGTGCTACACATTGCGCCACTTCGCTCGGTAGCTTATGTAGTGTTGATGAAATTTCAAAAACAGTTCTTAAAAGTTTCTTGAGCTTAATAAGTAGTGTCCTTAGTGATACACGTATGTAATGCATTACTGGCACAGGAATTTTTACAGACAGGTAAAAATATGCAGTTGTATCAAACGGGACAAGGCAGACTTAAATAATGACCATTCAGTTTCCTTACTGGCATACTTCTCCAAAGTATTTGAGTAGGAACAACTTGCTTAGCATATCGCAGTTTGCATTCCAGAACGGTTGCTCGACAGAGAAGACAATTTATGCATTCAATCAAATGTTCAAAAATGTACAAATGTGTGTGAAATCTTATGGGACTTAACTGCTAAGGTCTTCAGTCCCTAAGCTCACACATTACTTAACCTAAATTATCCTAAGGACAAACACACACACCCATGCCCGAGGGAGGACTCGAACCTCCGCCGGGACCAGCCGCACAGTCCATGACTGCAGCGCCTCGACCGCTCGGCTAATCCCGCGCGACTGCATTCAGTCAACAAATAGTACAACCGTGAATAATAAAATACTGTCATGTGGATTTTTGTGATCTTTCCAAGGCGTTTGATTGTGTATATCATGTTACTCTCTCAGAAAAAGCCAAGTTTTAGGAATTGTTGGCTCTACACACACAGCTGGTTTGAAACGTACCTCACAAAAATAGTGCAAAAAGCTTTGCTGAATAGTTGGAACAATGTTGGAAACGTAGAACATTTTAGTGAAGGGGGAGAAATTATAGAGATAATCCCAGAAAGAACAGTTTTGGGTCCACTCCTATTTCTTACAAATGTGAATGACCTTCCACGTAACATTCAACAGGCTGAGTTGGTCTTTTTTTTCAGACAACGCTAGCGTTATAATAAATACCATTAGAGAGAAAGCAACAGAAGAGGTTGTTAATGATATTTTCTTAAGAATTATAAAGTGATCCTCAGGAAATGCACTGTCTCTAAATTTGAAAAAAACACACTATATTCAATTCTGTAAAACAGCCGTACCAACAATTGGTGTAGCGCATGAGTAGGAGTCAGTAAGTGCTCCAAATTTTTGGGTGTACATCAGTAAAAACTTCAACTGGAAGAATCATATAACTGAGCTCGTCAAACTAATTTCAGCCACTTTTGGTGCTCGTGCAATCACTAACCTTGGAAACCAATGAATTAACCTCGTGACGTATTTTGCATATTTCGACACATTAATGTCTATGGAATACTTTCCTGATGTAACTCACCGCTTACAAAGAAAGTTCGGATTGCGCAAAAGCGAGCACTTAAAATAGTAAGTGGTTTTCACCCATGGACGTCATGTAGGTACCTCTTCAAGAATTCAGACACTTTAACTGCGTCGTAACAGTACACACATTCGCTAATGAAATTCGTCATAAATAATCCATCACAGCTTGAGCAGAACAGTGATGTCCACACCCATAACACCAGAGGGAAAAAATGCCTTTATTATCCGTTATTAAAGCTGCCAGTCGCCAAGGAAGGAGTCCAATATGTAAAAAAGAAAACAAATGATCATTGTCTAGTAGCAAAGCAAGTCTTAAATCTAATCTGACATTATTTCTCCTGGACAACTCCTGTCCTATGGACGAACTGCTGTTTGAAAACTTGGAGTCTGAAAAAAGCTAGTTTTAAACAGCAGTTGCATGAGTATGACTAAAAATTAATGTGTTCACTAATGATAAAACTAATCATGTATACACATCCTGTAAACTGTCTCGTTCCACACCATTTCGAAAAAAATCGCTAGAATGATCTATGGAAGATGTAACTAACACTGAATTTGAGATCCTTCTGAAGCGTGGCTGACCTGCATGCTGGCTAGACTGCCCTATCCTCCACCCAAATTTCAGCCTGTCAATGAAAAAGCTGTTGTATTCGAGTTACGTGTAGTGGTAGTGTGAAGACAGACTTGGCAATGAAATAGACAGGACTTGTTCATCGTATGCCGATAAAACAATGACGAAACATGGAGTAGTGGGTGATATAGTTGATCCCTTTACGACCTGATAGAAGATAACAGATTATGTGTAAGATGAAACGGTACGTATTGATCGCGAATCACCTCATTAATTATGAGAAATAGAGTTTAATCCCGTACAAACCATTTCCGCGAGCAGCCAGGTTAACTCCACACAAATACGTACTAGAAATCATATTTTGGTAAATGCTACAGTAGGAAACTAATTCGTCAAGATATTTTATTTCCGCAACGGAGAGCAGATAGCAAAGTAGTGGGCTACTAAGTACAGCCCGCATCTCGTGGTCGGGTTCCCGGCTTCGATTCCCGGCGGAGTCAGGGATTTTCTCTGCCTCGTGATGGCTGGGTGTTGTGTATTTTCCTTAGGTTAGTTAGGTTTAAGTAGTTCTAAGTTATAGGGGACTGATGACCATAGATGTTAAGTCCCATAGTGCTCAGAGCCATTTGAACCATTTTTTTGCTACTAAGTACACCTAGAAGTGAATAGCATTACTGTGAAAAGTGGTCATATTTTCGGAAACCTATGTCACCTCATATTTTATTAATTGACGAGCAACTAAAACTGTTTATTGAAATTGGAGTGATTTATCACAGGGACTTATTCGCGAACCTTATTTACACAAAATAGGCTTATTTTTCTTCTGTCGATCTCCAATTTTGTTATAAAATGACAGGTTTACGATAATGTCACCCATCCTCAGAGCACATCTCGTAAATACAAACTTATTTGACTTAACAAAGCTATCATACAACAGACAGCTCCTTTAAGACAGGTTACCCTTTGACTACGAAATATGATCTGAAGATGATCAAAATTGTCCGATACTTCTCATTTTGTAAGAAATGTGGGAATCGACAGAAAGCAGATAAACCCGTTTTATATAAATAGAAGTAACGAATAAGTCCATGTGACAAATAAGTCCAATTTTGATAAACAGTTTTAGTTACTTGTAAATTAATAAAATGTAATTCGATGTCGAAGGATTACCAAGTGATTTTGAAATAAAAATACTGATCGATGGACAGAAAACAAGCATATTTTGTAACTAAAACTTTTGATAGATAAATAAATCCACAGAGAACTCAATATGATTTTATGTAATTGTTTGATAAGAAAAAGCAACTATAGGAAAGGGAAATTTTTTGGAAGAATACTGCACTCATCGACACAATCTATGAAGTCAGGTGCTGCAACACAGTGAAAAACTTACCATGCGGCGCCAGGACTCTAAAGCCCTAGAAGGGTGTCAGAACAGAAATGACAGGCGAGGGTGTTGAATATAAGTGTGACGGTGGCGAAGTATCTGGGAGTACTGGAGATACATTTCGGCCGACCCCTGTGACCGAGCGGTTCAAGGCGCTACAGTCCGGAACCGCGCTGCTACTATGGTCGCAGGTTCCAGTTCTGCCTCGGGCATGGATGTGTGTGATGTCTTAAGGTTAGTTGGGTTTAAGTAGTTCTAAGTCTAGGGAATTGATGACCTCAGATGTTAAGTCTCACAGTGCTTAGAGCCATTGGAACCATTTTTGACATATTTCGATAGTTAACAATCTTATCACATAAGACTGAGGCTACAAGACAGGTGTAAATATTCAATAAGAAAATTATCGAGAAAGTTTTATTTTAATTCAGTGAAGAAAGCACTAAAATAATATGGTGCAATACGGTTTAAGGTTGTACGATGGTAGTTGGTGTCAAAAACCAATCGGAAATAGTAAGTGATAACATAAAAGTAATACATTAGGCCTATTATTTCGCTTAATCACTTATCTACAAACCGAAAATGTTGGCATCCTCAAGCTGAGCTCACCATCACCTTAAAGGTAACAGAGAGCAGGCTATACACACGTGTTTGAAAGTAAATCTTCGAAGATAAGAGCTTGGGAATTTCAGCTATCCGAATTAACAGTTTGCACGCAGCAGATTCTTTCAATAATATTGTATAATAATCATAGTACATTACACGAACAAAAGGTGTATAAATCCGTTATGCAAATAAACATTTAAAAGTTACGAAGTTCACAAACAGTTTTGTGAAGTAATGTTGGATCATATATGGCGTCACATGGCAGAATTTTAACAGACAGGAACAGCATAAATAGTTTATAATGAAAGAGCGCATTATGTCTGGCCTCCCATGCAAGGATAACTAAACGCCATGGTGGTAAGTGGAATATACGCTTTGTAGGGTGTTCTTTTTTGCATTTGATCAACAGTAAATCATTTTAGACTGTTTATTTCACCTCAGCTATTCACGAATTTTTAGCTAAGCTACAGGACTAAGTGTGGCAGTGAGAGGACAGTGTTTCACTATCAGACCCAATGGTCAACACTATGTACAAGTGACGTGTGATTTCTCTCTGTTAAAACATTGAAACGCAAATTCCGATGAAGAAAGTTAAAATAAGACAAAAGAATAACAACCAAAATTGGGCTAGGACTTACGAAGAGGGGTATTGGACACTGACTCGTGCTGTAGGGCATTATGCATAGACATTTGATACCGAGAAACATACGTAACCCCCTGCCCCTCCTCCCCCATTCACTCGTCTTCCCCTGAGAAACTGAAGTCCTGAGGGGACGTGGACTCGATAAGACATACATTAGAAGTATTTGCAACCTACACACGTTGTCAGAGTGTTTAATGAAAGTTGTGGAAAAAATTTCGTCACAGTCTTTCACAATTAAAAAAAAAAGGATTCAAGCAGTCATGCTGCTTCTGTTGCACATGCAAAAGCCTTGTACTTCTGGAGATGAAAATGTGCGGCAATGGCTTGTCAGATAACAAAGTTCTCATGTTTATATTTTTTCTTTGTTTTGGTCCATAATGCCTCTGTGGTAGTTGCCTACCCTACAAGCTCAGACAACTGTATTCTATTGTCGGAGGTGTCATAAGGACTTTCTCTCTTAATTTTCCTCTGTTATACATGAAAGTTTTTAACATCGTCAGGGAATCATCCTGTATAATGCTAACGACAGGTGGATAAAGAAGGCTTGATTTACCGTACTCATGAGAAGAACACGGCAAACGCCATAACGCGATTTCTCAGAAACTTCGCACAATGTAAGAGGGGTCTCGCTCATCCGTAGATACAAGACCGTTTCTGAGAAAACGACAGTCGCAGTGTTCGAGGTTATGTGCTTTTTAACGAGGAAAAAAGTGTTCTTGGAGCAGTGGAACAGTGGCTAGCATCGCGACTTCATCTCTTCATGGAACTCCGATTATTATTTTTGTGTTTGTTTCTCATTTATCTACCCACGTCCATAGAAGATTACTACACGAATTTTTTTCAGTTTACATTGAAATAACGTTGCCGTTAATCATCTAATAATTGTGCGTCAGAAGAATGATTTTAAGAGATAAATCAATGAGAAAATTATTTGAAATTGTTTTCGGTGAAATTCCTGTAATGTATCTTGATTCTTAGTCAACCGCAAGCGCCATTTTTCGATAAAGTTATATGTGGATTGTAGCGAAATTATTGCCAAGGCGTGATATCTTCAGCAATGTTAATAACATTTCTTACCCTAAGAAATGTCGCTGTGCAAACATGCCTTGGCTTAGGGCGATGCTCGCCGTGTTGGGAAGTTCTGCGTTTCAAATGTTTTCATGATCAGTGTCATCCACGGGGAAGCACCAAGTCTTTCTGTAGAATAAACGTCAGAATAAAACATAATAATTAACATAACAACCGATGTAAAGAACATGATACATAAGAGTTTGAGAATTTGGAAAGGTGTAATCCCTGAAAATACCATACACACATAAGTATATTCAATAACCATCTGATACATGTATGACACTTATGTTGAAACCCAGTTGTAATTTTACAATAAATACAACGCCAGTGTATCCCCGAACTTGATAACATTCGCGTAGTAACCTTCTAAGGACATGGTAGGTAAATGAAACAGTAAAATAAAGTAAAATAAACAATAGTCGGGTTTCGAAGTCGGGACGCAAAACTGAGGGGCGGTGACCGGAGACACTGTGCCACCATTTCGTCTGAGACTGTCGCACGCTAAAAGGCATTTAATATACATCGAAAACTTTGACCGCCGTTTTCTCCGAAAAGGTCGTGTATCCGGGGGTAAGCTGAGACACGTGTTCGTATATTTTGACTCCTCTTTCTCTGAGCGAAGCTTCTTGGAACTCGAGTCGTGGCACTTGTCGTGTTCTCGTCGTCAGAGAAAAGACAGAAGAGGAAGACAGAAGGTTGCCTGCTCAGACGGAGTAAAGGGGTCATAAAAAAGAGAAAGAGAAGTAGAAGACCGGGAAGCATGAGAACATAGAAATCAATGGCGACGGGTACGTGGGACGCGGCAACAGTTGTAGTAACTTCACAGGTTAGTGATTAAAACCTTGTGACTAGTCTTGGTACAGCAGTTGGGGCGTGCTGAGGGCAGCGGCCCGCAAGCAGGTGCCCGGTCGGCCCGCCACGTTCGCCACCCAGCTCCCAACTCTCAGCCGAGGTTGGGTCCTCCCTCGCCGGTCAGCTCAGCCACTGCCTTGCCTTCCTGTTAGCGGGGTCCGGCGTTTCGCAACGCGCTGCCGAATCGAGCCACCCGTATTATGACACGCAGCTTGTCCGTACACACCTTACGTCACCTGGCGTTGCGCAACGCGCGGCCGAGTGAATGCCCTGTGCCCCCAAGTTGCTACACGTGTTGTCATCGTGTACCATGCAGGCACCTCTGAAAATTAACATTTAACCTCGCAAAGGTCGCCAGCTGCCTTTAAACACACCGCCTTTCGCTGTAGCCGGAATGACTAAGCCAGAAGATATTGATAAAGAATACGTAAGGCAAATTTTACATAGCCAATTTAACACGAGGAAAGTGTGTGAGAAACTGGTGCCGAAGATTCTCATGAAAATGTTTGTACTGATACTTTGAACGCCATTGAAAACGATGCTGATTTCTTGGAAAGAGCGATAACACGTGAAAAATCACGGTCTTCCTAGTACGATCCAGGAACTAAGCGCCAGGCCACGTATTTGAAGGACCCAACGTCACAGAGAGCGAAAAAAGCTCGAATGAGCAAATCAAGATTCGAAGCAATATGACTGTTTCTTCAGTATTCATGGAACTATGTATTTTCACTGGGTTCCTGAAGGTCAGACTATTAATTATCATTACTACCTATAGGTTCTTGCTCAACTCCGTAAGGAAATAAGGGAGAAAATGACTCGAATAGTGGAAGAACTAGTCTCGGATTCTGCATCAAGACAACGCACCAGCTCATACAGCATTGTATGTTGAGAGGAAGCTAGTTACGTGCACCATTCCACTGTTAGACCACTCACCTCATTAACCTGACCTAGCATCATGTGACTTTTATGTATTCCCCAAGGTCAAATCCGAATTAAAGGAACAAGATTTCAGACTGTTGAAGCAGTGAAAGGAAAAGCGGAACGCATCATCAAGGGGCTCTCAGAGGAAGACTTCCAGCAATGTTTCCACCAATGGAGAATTGACACGGAGCGTTGTAGGTACGGAGAAGGTGAATATATAGAGGGTGACAGTAATTGAATATATATGTTTTTGAAATAAAATATTTTACGGCAGTAGACCCGTTATTTTATAGCCACACCTCGTATATTTTAACTTGATCGCATAGACATTGAGTCAAAACCTGCGCCCAAAATAAATGAAGTGGGTTTTCTGTTTAACGTAATATGACAGAATGTTAAGGTCTTAGTTTTCAGAGCTGCAGCTGGGCTTCATAGTGAGATAGGCTGCAATTTGTAGATGACAGATAGAACTATATATCCCAATTCATTGAAAATACTTTGTTGCACTTTCCTTGTTATTCATTACGAGGCTAGAGTTACTACATATATATAAAAGAGTGTGCGGATGTGTCTAATCAAAAGCATCCATCTAACACACCCTCTGGCCATTCTTACCACAGAAGAAAAATATTACGCCAACTGCTACAATGTGACAATGTGAATTGCTCAAGTGTAATGGCTTTTCAGTCTATCTACTCGGTGAATAGGTATCGTGCTACGCTTATTCCGACAAGTCGCAACGGGTCCCACGTGCCTGTAATGTGGTCCGATTCTCAAATAGCTTACTTACTTCACCAACAAAACTCTGTTGTACTAATTTTCTTAAATTTGAAGGCTGTAATTCAATTTTTGTAGGAGAAGAAACAGTTTGCAATCTGATTAATTAGGGGAAACAAACGCTTACTTAAATTATATTTTAACATAGCAGTTAAGTAGCGTACATGCGTTAATTACTTTCTCTCGAAAATTTTTCAGTGCTCAGGGCTCTTTCCTCCTTAAACGCTCACAACAAAAACTCCTCCTGTGTCGATAAGCTCACAGATCATATTCATTTTTACTCTAAAAGGAGACAGAACATTCTTTAAAATAATTAATACTTTGTCATTGTTTTTGTAATTACATCTACGCCAGTCATTAAAAGAAATGTTGCTGGCACTGTTAAGGTTTTCTCATTTGCTCACAGATGTCACTCTCCGTGATATTTAATGTTCTGTCCATCGAATGTTCCATAATGCCAATAGATGACAATATTCTGGTCATTCACAGATCGTCTCTCTCCATCTTTCTCTCTCTCTCTCCCTCTTTCTCCGTCGTTTGCGGCATGGAATACGAAATAAAACCCTTTTTAACTACTACTACATCTTTACCTACATAGTTTAAGACGTTTTACTTAAATTATATTTGATTTGTCTTCTGCGAGACATTATTTTCATTTCATGAGGTACAAAAAAGACGGTGCCTGTGAACGAAATTCACTTCACAGTGTTTACGCGAAAAAAATGTTACCGTACAAGTGAATTCACGTCCATCTCAATCAGTTTTCGAGCGAACTTTGCGATGGGAATTGCTTTTAATCTTCGGTCAACCATGTGCGACACAGGAACTTGTGAAAATGAGATAAGAAGATTTGTGACAATGAGATAAGCAAACGGAAAGTTTTAGGTCGAATGGCTTCGAAGCACCTCACCAAGATGTGGCAGAACAGAATGATAATCAACAGTACAGAGATCTGGCTTGTTAAAACACTCGTGTTTTCTGTCTTCTTTTACGATTGTGAAACAAGGATCCTCAATGACAATTAAACAAGACTCTAAGCTGCTGACAGGTGTTGATATACATCAATGGGGTCAGTTGATAATGTGCGCTCCGACCGGAAC
Organism: Schistocerca gregaria; assembly: GCF_023897955.1. Classification (NCBI taxonomy): domain Eukaryota; kingdom Metazoa; phylum Arthropoda; class Insecta; order Orthoptera; family Acrididae; genus Schistocerca; species Schistocerca gregaria. The sequence continues at coordinate 765,476,345 of NC_064921.1, forward strand.
TCGAACCCGGGATCACCTGCGTACATAGCAGACGCTCTATCCACCTTTTTTCCTTCTTCTTCTTCTTCTTCTTCTTCTTCATTTTGTTCGGTATTGTTCATTGCGTTTGGTCTGGGTGGACGTCACAAGACATCCGTTCAAGTTGATCGTTCATTCCTTTACTCAGTTTTTCATTACAGAGGGCGAGCAGCCCTCTGACCAAACATGCTGAGCTACCGTGCCGGCGACATTCACAACCTAATGTCCACATACTACATTCGTAGTGCCCCAGCCCATTACACTCATTACTCGCAGTAGACAATCTTACCGAGTCCCGTAAGAGTTCGGGCGATGCGTGTGCATCCGCACAGGAGAAGGTCAATCGCCGGTTAGTCTTAACTATATGAAGATGGTATCTGTTCTTTCGGACATGTAAACAGGGGATCCCGAGTTGAGTCCCGGTCGGGGCACACATTTTTAACTGTCCCCATTGATGTATATCAACGCCTGTCGGCAACTTAGAGTCTTGATTTAATTATGATTTCATTCTAGAGAGCTGCACGGTCACCAATGGTATCTGTTCTTTCGGACATGTCCGAAAGAACAGATACCATCTTCATAAGGATTCTTAATGCCAGAGAGAAGCAGCCTTTCGGGGTATTTGGACTTTGGTACTGGTGCAAGATGCTGCACATCAAATAGACCAAAACAAGGGCTATGTGCCAACTGTTAAGCAAGTTATTAAGCAGGCACCTTTCTTTTCGCGTCAGCCAAAAAATTCTACAGTTCTTTGGCCATGTCGTCAGAAGAGATGAAGAAAATCTGAAAAGAAATGATCATGGAAGGAAAGGTGGAGGAGACGTGACCGAGACGGACAGCAATGAGTAGGTGGGTAATATATCAAACCAACCTCTTCAACAGGCTCTAAGAGAAGCTGGCAACCATCGGTATGGCGACACCTTGTTCATTGGTAACGACGCGCAACAATGAGCTCAGCTACTTGTGATGATATGATGCTCTTATTACCTGGCAAAAGGGCACCTCTCAGGGCAAAATACAAACACTTCTTCAAGGATCAAAACAGAGAAGCTGCAAAGTAGTTGACTGGAGTCTTGTAGTGTAGTGGAACGAGTCGCGATTTTGCCTGTTTTCAAATGATGCACCGTGTCAATTGTACCGTAGACCAAAATGAGGAGTTCAGCCCACACTGTGTGGACGATGTAATTCAGGCTGGAGGAGGTTCTGTAATGCTTTAGGGGGTGTTTTTCGTACCACGACTTGAGCCCACTGGTTTAGGCTACCCTAAACATCAACTAGGATGTTTAGTACATCACTATCGGCGTCTAAATGTTGCCGTTTCTTCTACATCTTTCGTTTGGCTAACATTAGGACATCCTGTCGCACCTCGACTGATTCACCAAATTACCCGATTTTAATCTCAAAAAATTCTAGCTCTAACTAGAACAACAGGTGAAACATATTCAGCACCCTCGCAACTTGTTAGCTATACGGGATCTAATCATCAATGAGTGGATTCAGCTGGATGTGGCATGACTGAAGATAGTTGTGAAGTCTTCCTCGTCGAATTGAGACCATTGTCAAGGGCAAAAACGGTGTTGCATGGTATTTGCGTGATGTTTCCCGGGAGTGACTAAGCTTTTGTGTGGTTTCCTTATGTATAACAACTATCGAGAAGTTTTTAGTGATTACTTATTACCGACTTGCGTATATGTTACTTTAAACGTATAAGCAGCCACATAAAACGCAGACGTGGTACGTTACACTGTAGCTAAGCAGAGAACTGAACGTGTCCCATAATTACTGAAACGGGTAATCGCCGAAATTGTATCGCAATTGTGACTGTAATAAATAATCATTTATTATTCTGTAGAGTTCTTTATTTACGTGTCGCTCAGATGCTAAGAGTACTGCTTGAGACCCTGAGACAAAGTTGACCTTCGAAAATAATTGCTTGCTCTACCACAACAGTCCTAGTCACATGGCGTTCAGCAGTTGCCAGTCCAGGGTTCGGTTCTGGAGGGGTCACAGGTCACAGTTTTGCACCGTCTCCCCCTCCACTCCTTCTCCCGAACATAGCTTACTGTCATACCCATTTTCAACGTCCCACACGTGGCTATAAGAGTGTAGAAATGAAGGGAACGCTGTTTGTTTCAATCGGTTGTCCCTATGTTCCAAAAAAACCGGCGCTTCATATTCTTTTTTTCCTTTGTTTACAATATTGTAGGGATTTTCCATTTCTGTCTTGACTTACTTACAAGAGACGGTCAAAAATACCGATAAGCCCACAAACAACACATCACCGCGTCCAATACGATGCGGGAAAAACACTGGCACTCGAAAATATGTTTCAGTCGTCTCGGAAAAGTAAATTCAGGTCCTGAAAAACTCTCCCTGCAAAATAATGCACAGGTTCAGGTTACGATGATGGAGGTGGATTGCGATCAAGCACCCTTTCCCCAAAGAAGATCACAAAGCATCAATAATATTGAGATTTGGTGGCTGTGGTGGCCAGTTAGATGAGACACTTCATCCTTGAGCTCACAAAAGTCCTGGAGGCGAGCTACGTGAGCAGGTTCCCAATCGTCTTCGAACTCAGTATCACCATTGGGCATCAAAGACTGTGCCATGGGATGAGCCTGGTCAGCCAAAATGGTCACTTAATTACTGGAAGGAATGCAGCCTTACAGAGTACCCATGGGGCCCCTGGAATATCACGATACGGGCGCCCAGATGATCACTGCACCCTCACCATGTGTCACTCTCGGCAGCAATCAGTCTGCATCCTAGGCCTGGAACAGCTTACACCAGACGAAACTTAACTGGAAGTAGCAAACAATATGAAACAAGACAAAACCGACCAAATGACTTTTTTTGCTTTGCCCCATAGCCCAGGTTTCATGGCTTCATCATTACGTTTTCCTGTTACGGGCGTTTGCATCACTAATGTGTAGAATTTCAGCCCACCCTGCAAATTGATACCCTGCTTCTGGAGCCCCCTTCGTGTTGTTTTGGTGTTGACAGTGTTCTCGGGTAGGACATTCAGTTCTACTGTGCCTATTGCACCTGCTTCTGGAGCCCCCTTCGTGTTGTTTTGGTGTTGACAGTGTTCTCGGGTAGGACATTCAGTTCTACTGTGCCTATTGCACCTGTCGTCCTCTTATTTTTCCTCACAATCCTCTTCAATGTCACAACGCGTTGCCATGATGTTTTTCCGCTTTCCATATATGGCTTAAAGTGTATGCGATATCAGTCTTCGACACGGTGTCTCCTGAAACTCGAAACACTTCGGCTACCTTCGTTACGGAAACACGCACCATACGAGCACCGACGGTTTACCCACGTTCGAATTCACTTACCTCCTACATAATGCGCTCACTCCTACACAGGAAATCAGACTGACCACGACTGACACTTGCAACGTATTGAGGGCATTGCGCTGGTGTCATTGGTGGTCAAATACAACACCGTAACCTGCAGGCTTGGCTAGCATCTGCTTTTATATTCCAGGATGCCTTTCAAGCGGTGTTTCTGTATTTTTGTCCAACCTCCATACCTTCCCAAAGTACTACGTGTTGACTCACGAACCGTATCGGGTTTGTTGTTGGCAACAAGCACGGTCGTACTGAGTATGGTAGCCTTAGCTGACTGGAATGTTTCTGTAGCCATTCCGACCACAAGCCCACTTACCTTGTCAAGGCCTTAAGCAAACAACACAAAAATTGTGTTTGTTAAACGCAGCCTGAAATTTTACAGCGTTTCTTGCCACTTTCATAGTTTAATTTTCACGGTGCTTTATCCTCCGTAAGTCAGCTGGAAATATGAAAAATACGTAAAATACAAACACTTTTAGTAAAATTTTTCTGAGTAAAGGGAGTGACTTTCAGCTCCCACCACTTCCACCCACTCTTTCCCTTAGGTTCTCATATGACGTTCAGTATCTGAAAAGAGGTTTTGGTAAAATCAAAATTGCTTATGTTTTCAGGCGCGCCCTACTCACCACCTATAGTCCAAAACGGATTTTCTTCCTCCTATAATGCGACCTAAAACGATAGTATTTCAGTACATAGAAGAGGTGTGACGGAAGTCACTGATCACTTGAAGACATTTTTTGCGTGGAATGTTATGAGACTTAACTGCTAAGGTCAACAGCCCCTAAGCTCACACACTACTTCAACCTAAATTATCCTAAGGACAAACATACGCACCCATACCCGAGGGAAGACTCGAACCTCCGCCGGGACCAGCCGCACAATCCATGACTGCAGCGCCTTAGACCGCTCGGCTAAAAAACAAGTATTCCAAGTTAGTACAGGCATCCCAACGGATTGAAATCAGTGTGTAGCACTAGCAGCTAGCAATAGAACCCGTCACTATCAGCGCCCGTATCCCAGGCAGGAGTTATAATTTTTAGTTCCCCACTAATACATAATTTAAAAAGTCGGAAAAGAATGTGGAAGGGCATCGCCCTTGTTCTGTTCGAAAGTAACAACCCGCTATTGGCCAGAAATGATATAACGAAACGACAGAAAACGTAAATCGGGACAGGCGGGCAGGAATCTGAATCGCATCCCGTGCAACACAAAGTGCAGCGCCTTAGTTACTGTACCACCTCAGCCGGTATTTGTTTTCACCAAGAAATGACTGGCTTTTCTACCCATGCAATGATGTTATACATTGAACGCTGTCCCTCCTCCAAATCCTGAAATTAGGTAATACTTTCCCCATTTTCATGTACTAACGTGTGATCATCCGTTATGCAATACTACATCAGCAAGCGTAATCCCTCTACGTCCTATGAACTACTTCATGAGAATTGAAATTTCCGATCTTGGAGCTGTTATTTCATCTCTGATGTTGCTTGCTTTTCACGTCCAACGTAACATCTCTCCTTTATCTTAAATTATGGATACGTTTCCTGTGTCTTGGTCCTTCGTACTTCAGTTCATAGTACCTCCTCGTTCTTGAATGTATCAGCTAGTTTCTGAAAGGCAAAATGACTTCTGGCTGTCTGAGTTCCCGAATATCTTTATATCGCTCTGACATTTCTCCGACTAAACTACTTTGTGATATTACTGGCTCCCTGCAACCACTGAGGTGGCGTCCGATGTGTCCAAGCAGTTTCTCTATACGGCCGAAGTCACAATGAACATCATTTATTACGTAACCCGCCTCACATTGTTACCGATACTGAAGCTGTTCTTACGCGTGTTTCAAAAGAGTAAAAAGATATGACACAACTTTGTTCTGTGAACTGTGTCTACTGCTATATTAAAAATTTATATGACTTTTTGTTAGCGTAATTAAAATCGTTGGCATTTGTGACACATTAAAATTGGGGGTGACATCAGAATTTATTTGCGATGGAAGGACCTTAATTTAAGACATTGGGCATGTACAAGACAAGTAACTAATAAACTGAATAATTATTTAAGTAAAATAAGTATTAAGTGTAACCGGTTTTATATCGGACTAAAAAGAATAACGTAATTTCTCCTAGCCCCACGCACATCCCTTACCCCTACAGAAAGATCAGAAAAATTGTGATTATGAATGTGTAAAGTCTATAATATAATAATACTTGTAAGACTTAAAACGGATAACGTGGGGCATGTGTAATAGATAATAGTTTGGAGGTGAACGGCTCATGAATTAATTATGTACTGTATGCGGAAATGATGTTTATGTTGATCTCTAATCCAATTTTCTGTACAAGTTCCATAACTCTCGGAACCGACGTAACGCCTAAATACACTGATTGTATCATAATTAAGAGAGGAAATTGGGACGATTCAAAGTACATGATAGTAGGAGCTTAAACGTAAATATTGTTCCGCAAACGAGCCGTATGCGATGTACTCGTAACTGTGAATGTTACTTTAGGATGAAATATTATCCTACTTACAAGGGGGCAGTACAAACTCCCCATCATCGATTTGATCGTTATTGGCAGGATGCGTAGGGCACTACTAGGATTTTAACATACATTAACAGGAAAACCCAACTCTCAGCCGTTTTTGGGAAAGTATAGTTTGAAAAACTTAAGCGTACTTACATAATGGTCGCTAGTATTTAATGAGCCCGCAGCTGAGCTAGTAATCCCTTAGATTCATAAGCGCGAAAACTCTGCTGGTATTTTTTTTATGAGCAAGTGATACAGGGTGACACAGAAAAATGGGAATATTTCTACAATCCGATAAAACTAGAAGTGATGAAGGAAAGAAATTGCATTCATAGTAACTGAAACCTTACAACTTTTTCTATTTACGGAACACTGATGGTATTTCTTATTTTTTTAAAAAAATTACACCCCTTAGATGGCTTCATCCTGTACGAATACAGTTGTGAAATCTGCTGTTGAGGTTCCTCATTGACCGCTGCAACATCTCAGCTGGGATACTGTGAATTGCATCCCGAATTCTCTGTTTTAACTCATCCAGGGTTGTTGGTCGAATCGTGTAGACTTTGATCTTGATGTAGCCCCACACGAAAAAATCACAAACGGATAAATCTGGCGTTCTAGGGGGCCAGGGAATGGTACCGAATCGCGAGATCACACGGATGCCAGAACAATTCTCGCACATACGCCATTGTTTGCCGAGCAGTGTGTGATGTCGCTCTTCCTGATGAAAACCGGCGTCTTGAACATTCAATGCAGGTATAACGAAAGATTGTAACATCTCCACGTAACGATCGGCATTGACAGTTATGTGAAAAAACATCACACCATACTGTAACTATACTAACGTGTAAAGGGCACTCATGAACCTAGTTAGGGTTTGTGTTTGCCCAGTAACGGTGGTTCTGTTTATTCACATAACCTGTGAGATGAAAATGTGCCTCAACTGACATCCACTACTTGCTTAGAAAGTCATTGTCATTGTTTATTTTTTTTATGATTTGTTGTCAGAATCCTAATCGTAACTGATAATCGCTGTCCTTCAATTCTAGCACCATCAGTAGTTTGTACGGATGAAATTTTAAATCAAGACCAAGAATTCTGCGAACACTCTCCCGGAACATTCCAACCACTGCTGCTTGCTTACGAATTGAACGCCGTGGGCTCCGTAAGGCGACTCGTGTACATCAATGTTCGCTGGAGAACGCACACTTCCTGGTCGTTCTGTTGGTTTCTTCTTGAGGGCAGATGCAATCTCTTCAGAATTATTAATCCAAGATTTTATCTCTTCTGGCGGAACGGCATCATGACGTCCTAAATTATGATAACGTCGAAACTTCCTCTGCGCCGCTATCAAACTATCTTTGTTTCTATAAAACATTATTATGGCTGCACGCTGTTGTGCGTTCCACTGATCCATGATTACTGAAATGACGGACTTGTTTACTTACTGTCATGAAGCCGCAGTGCTGCCACCTGCCCACAGCTGCACTACTCATTTCAAACATTCCCGTTAATCTGTGTCACCCTGTACTAACAAGGTGAAACTTTTGTACAGAGCGCAACACTCTGTCACGTGATACGGGGAGTTACTGCCAACTGTCTTCGTCTGCTTGCAAGAGACCACTGGCTCATTTGGACCAAATGTGAAAACATACTTGAGGAGTACGCACGCAAATACAAAAACGTTACGATAACATCTTCGAAGTCTGGCAAACTCAAAACAACATTATACGAGAGCTCCTCGAGACATGGGGAGGGCATACGAACTCGGGTTCGTAGGACGAATCTTTTAAAAATGATGAGGGTCTGCCAGCGTGCAGTATTGAAGTAATGTCTCCAAAGTGTACCCCGCTGCAGCCTTGCGACGTTTACTTTTACAGGCAAGTGAAGTACTTTATAAAAAGACAACAAAATTGTGTGTGCATCATCGAACAGAGTGGAGAGACAGCTTCTAAAACATGCAATCAGCAGTACAACCATCAGTCGTCTCCAACAATATTCGGTGATATGTGTCGACATGCGTAGTACGCTGCGAAATTGTGTGATAACCGAGAACCGTTTATGAACGTAAACTAAGTTTGTTTTGCAATGGACACATTGAAAAAGCCGTGCACGCGCAAAAATTCGGCGTTCATCATGCATGTTGTATGTCGCAGTCATTATTGCTTTCCATTTTCTTGAATTCAGTATCACACTGATTCGTGCAATGCCCCTTAGATTACTCATTACACTTCTCGGAGATGTAGATACAACAGTATAAATAATGACTATATTTACTTGAGTGAAGCTTCCCGTGCATCTTTTTTTTTATTTTCAATCTCCTTACGACTTTTTTTCAAGGTAAAGATTATTAAAGAAATAAGTGAATCATTACATATGGATAACTTTCAGAGTAATAATAAATCGGTTGTCAGAATTATTTGCGAATGAAAAGAAAGTGCCGGCACCGAGATTTGATCCAGAGACTTCGGGTTTATGTAGCTAAGTGCTTACTGGCTCAGCTGCAGACTCCTTGAAGACTAGTGACTAGTAACCATAAAAAGTACATAACCACGCCTAAAATTTTCAAATTCGATTTTTCCGAAGACATCGAGAGTCGCGTCGCCCTATTCACACATGTTGAAATAATAATCGTGCCCTACACGTCCGGGTCAATATGAATCAAATAGCCGAGGGGAAGTTCGAGTGCTTCACTTGTAGTACGAAATTATTTGAAATACGAACGTTTTCGACTCGCAAAAGGTTCATGGGTTCTGCACCATTTCCCGAGAAAATATTTAGGCACGTTCTTTTTTGCGGAAAAGACGGCTGCAGGAAGCACGTACTTGAAAATGTTGTAGGGCTGGCTTTCTCCATTATTACGAGAATACGACAAAAATTTCATTTTTCAAAAGGACGGGGCACGATCGTACTGGCACATACACTTATGATCGTTACAAGAACTGCCACAGTGCCGATCAGCTCTGCAAGGTGCGTACAGATCTCACAGTGCATCTCGAAGTCGCCTATCGCATCGTGTATGATTTGCGTGCGTGTGTGTGTGTGTGTGTGTGTGTATGTGTGTGTGTGTGTGTGTGTGTGTGGGAGGGTGGGTGGGTGGGTGGGTGTGTGGGTGTGTGTGGAGGGCCTGAGATACCCCTTCATCTGCATCCCCTTCTCACAACTTGGGATGAACTTCGACATAGCATAGCAACAGCATTAACTCCAGATATATTCGCAAAATATGGGAATACTTTGATTATCGTCAGAATGTCTTTCGTGCGTTTAGTGGATGGACTATTCAAAAATTTTTACGTAAAAATGTAAATTTTAATCCTGAACGTAACAGTAAAAGGCACCCTTTCAAAATCATATGATTCATTTGAAAATAAAAACTCTTTAGTCCTAAGTGTAAGTTAAAATTTGCTCTATGTTTTGTGTTCATTAATGTAGAAATAGCAAGAATTTTTCTAAAGGACTTTATATATAAAGAACCTAGTGAATATCTTGAGAAGCTCCATGAGGCTTTTAGCGGATGATGCCGTGTTTGTGAGAAGTTGCAACGCAAGAAATGTGTTGCAAAATTATTATGTATTATTTATACACAAATTATTGTGTATAAATAGCTGATTTCTTAAATGACTGCTGCAAACATTTAAAATAATTAAATATTTGGAAATAAGCGTACTGAAAGATTAAAGTGGAACGACCACATAAAACTAGTCGTAAGAAGGGGGAATGCTAATTCCTTTCAAGATTCACTAGTAAATAACAGCAAGCACCCTATTCTTTGAAGAATCGAGCCCCCACATAAAAAACAGCTGCAAACATATGATTTCTTTACGAACGAGTTAACATGTTAAATATTTGACGTTAAGCTTGTAAGCGAGAAAAAGTTTTAAGTGTTTGAAATTCTGTTTGAAGGTTGTTGGAAGTTGCTAAATTCTTTCGTCATGAAACATTGGTTGAACGTAGTCTGAGTAATTTGTGCTCCATTTTAAACAAAACCAAATTTTTCACGCATAAATATGTATCACGTCATATCTCCTGAAATGTGTGTCATATGATGACACAATTTTGCAGGTAAATTCAGTGGTATTATGTGGATACTGTCTGCAAACTGTGTTCCGAATAGAGTCGGTAATAAATTAAAACGTCATATCTGAGGCTGAAGTTTTACCGTACGAACAGCGAAAATGTAGTAAAAATGACCTTGCTTCCTGTCATCATTTTTTGGCGGTGTCGACGAGAAAAAGTATCATAACAGTTTGAAATTATCTGTATTTGCACGTAGTGAGTTAGGTTGCGCAAGCAAGACATACATACAGTTTCTAACTGTAATACTTGCCTTATTGCGTTAAACTATTAACATAGGATTATACCTCTTTTTGAGTAGACTATTAGAAATGTTATTTTTTTACCTCTTGATAGGCAGCCAGTAACCGAAATCGGGTTCAGGATTCCGGCATAGTCGCTTCGTTATATAGTTAGTTCACCCACTAAGTAAATAGCTTATACAACGCTCTTCTCAGTAATACTTGGATATTACTTCTCAGTAAGGAACCCTTATCAGGTGATACTGCTAGAAGAAATAGAGGAAATCCAAAGAAGGGCAGCAGATGTCGTCATAGATTCGTTAAGTAAACGAAGTCAGACGTTGCAGGTGGTACGTTGAGTATGAAGTGTGATTTTCTATTAATATTCCGAGAACGAACTTCTTAGAAGATCCAGCCAACGACATATTGCGTTTTCTTACATTACATCTTGAAGAAACCAAAATGGCGAAAATAGATACATCCGAGCTTAGCAACAATTGTTCTTCCAGCGCAGCGTTCATGACTGGGAAAGGAGATGGGGAAAGTGATACAGTTATACCGAATATCTCCGGCCACACACAGTAACGGGAGGTGGCTTCCTCAAGTGCCCAATGAATCAGTTGCATATTAATTCTTTGTATAACACTTTTATCGATAAGTTCGTTATACGTGATTTTTGCTGACTTTATTTCAAATTCGATATATTATTTATTTTTTTCGCTAGCGTCAAACAATACAGTGTCATCAGCAAAACGACGATGGCTCAGATAAATTTCATTTATAGGTCTTCTTTCTTGGGTTTCCCAGCTTAACACTACGATGCATATACATGGCCTCCGAGGCCCTTGTATGCCTTCATTTTTTAAAAATTCTGTAATTTTTTGTTTGGTTTCAAACTGCTTTCCAGTACTCTTTCACTAACACTGTGACATTCCTCCTGTCAAGTCTGAACGAGATACCTTTTTAAGTTTTTTGTATAATTAAATACGCTTACCCATACACCGTGAATACATATGCAGGGCTTCAGAAGCCCTCACACATTTATAAATGTTCTTTAGCCTATATTGTCTTCAACATTTGTTTGGGAGCAGTTATTAATTCAACAATAACTTTTAGTGGTATTTCCAGCAACAGGAGTACCAACAGCAGTAGTAGCTGTAGTAGTAATACTTTAACTAAAAAATAATACACACTACTTTCGCATATTGGCGATGTCGGTGTATTATTGATCTTTTTGCTATCAAATTTTTTAATATTGCATAGTATTGTTATCCTGTGCTGCTCTTGTCAGCCTCATTGTCACTGTAGTTTGTTTGTAGCTGCAAGGCCCATACTGTTACGGGTATGACTCGTTTAGTGCTACACAAGCTGCTGTTCTGTTGACACGCCTTTTGCTATGGCTTCGACACGCAAAGCAAGAGAGTCAGTACATGCAAATGCAGCTAATTTTGAAAGTGTTGTGGCTCAGTGGTTTGAAGAAGATGATTCTTGAGAGGAAGGAAATATTTTTGGACATGCTAGTAGTGAAGAATTAGCCAATGAACCTGCAGATGTGAATATTGACGGTCCTTTCGATAAAGGAGCACCACAAAAAGGTATAGAAGACCACACATGAATTAGTCGGAATGGAATGATTTGGAAATTAGATCCTCCTGCAACTTTTCGTACGCCTGTCTATAATATCGTAAAGAAGGCACCTGATCCAGCCTGTCGTTTGAAAATCTGTAAACCGAAGGATGCCTGGGACTATTTCATCTGCAAAGGAATACTAAAAGAAATCATCAACTGCACAAATATTGAAGGCATAAGAGTGGCTGTTTTACGTGGTAAAAAGTGGAAAAACGTTTCGCTTCCTGAAATGGAGGGTTTTCTTGATCTATGTCCCTATTAGAGAATTATTCTTGGATGAAAAGTCAAATCCTATATAAAAAGCCACCATGTCAGTAAATAGATTCGAGGATATAAGGAGAATGATTAGATTTCATGACAGGCGTACCTGTGAAGATCGATCTGCAGATGACAAATTTGCAGCTGTTCTCTATGTATGGGAACTATTTCTTGACAAGTGTAGAAATAGAATGATTTCCAATGATTCGCTCATAGTTGACGAACAGCTAGTCCCAGCTTCACCCAGTATATGCCCTCTAAACCAGCCAAGTATGGCATAAAAATATTTTGGTTATGTGTTGCTACATCTGCATATGCTTTAGACGGAATTGTTTACACGGGAAGGAAGCCCCATGAACCTATTGAGAAAAATCTTGGATTGAATGTGGTGAAAGATCTTGCTGAAAGCATTGAAGGATTATCACAAAATATTACTGTTGACAACTTCTTTACTAGTGTGCGGCTGGCAGAAGAGATGCTTCAGAAGCAAATTACGGTGGCGGGAACAGTCAAACAAAATAAACCAGAAATTCCTAATGATATGAAACCATCTACCTCAAGAGCGATTCATTCCTCTTTGTTTGCATTTAGAGGTGACATTACAATGGTGAGTTATGTTCCCAAAAAGAAAAAGTCTGTAGTTCTCATTAGCACAATGCATCATGACAGAAAAATATTACACTTGCAAGAGACAAACAAGAAGACAGCCATTTGCATTATGGATGAATATGATGGAAGTCGCAGCAATGAACAGTGAAATGTTATTTTCCGCCCGACATCTGACATACCATAGTGGAGGAAGTGATAAAAGGCGTTTGTTCCTAAGAGATTTAGCAGAGGAAATGGTAAGACTTCGTATTCAGAACCCTAATCTTCCAAAGAAAATCGTTGATGCCATGCAAAGATGGCTACGTCTGCTCAGAACAGTTTCAGTACTATGGAGTCTCCTTGCCTGGCTGTATTTTCTGTTCCAATATTCCCACGCTCCTGCGGAAGAGGAATGGAAATATAGCATCGCATACATCTCCTTCATCACACTAATAAAGGGTGTATCGCTTTCTCTACCTTTCATCTACACCATCTTCTGGTTACCTTTAAAACTTTGTATTCTTTGTATATTGCCAAACTCGATCTTTGAGTAGCCTTTTCTGCTTGTTCTGTTCTGTCGCTGTGTCTGCGTATCCAGCTCAGTTGTCAGATCAGGAGTGAAAACAAGCTATTTAATCTTGAAATTTGCATATGCAATGTGGATTTAGTTCTGAAATCCTTCCTCTTCATGTAAAGTTAGTTTTCCCATTCATGGACCATCTTTTTTTTTTTTTTTTTTTTTTTAAGAATACAGCAGAATTGGTTACAATTCATCAACTTGTCTGATGATATTTTCATTTAAAATTTTCATTCACGCTTTTCAATAATTCCATCTTACGACGAGGATAATTAAAATGTTTTCAGTTACCGTCACTATCATCGGCAGGAAGCAGACATGACTGACTACTTCACCAATCTTTTTGTGAAGTTGCATTATGCATAATAGTAACAGTGTTATACCACTCCTAATTTTATGTAGTAACTTGATACTGTACCCTCTCTATCTCATTAACTGGCAATACGCTCATTTGGATTTTAATATTTACGAACATTAATAATTGGTTTTCCATTTATTTCAAAACGAAAGTGACATGAATGGTGCATGGTACAGTGCTATCGGCGTAAACGCTTAATTCGCAACAAACTTTTCAAATGTGTTAATTATATATTTTATAATAGAGAGGTGAAGGTATCGAAGAAAATACACCACAAGAGTATTGTCTCACATACGTAGGGCTTGTGCATTGTTCGTTTACAAAGATGTAGTTGGTTGAAAAAATAAAAAAAAATAAAATTTAACTTTCCATAGCTGCCGCGCTTGAGGAGAATAACAAGTGAGCTCTACAAAAAAACTGAACACTTGAAGTTTGATCACGAAATAACATTTGTTCTTTCTCTACTAGAACTCCAATATTATTTAGTCAGCAGAAACAAAAGTATCTTTCAATACACTGCGGCTTATTCAAGAAAATCAGGTATTTCAGACGAAGAAGGTAGAATTATCAACGTCGATCTGCAAGAGAATAAACACAACGATCAAAACACGCTCTCGGAAATTTCGTGTAAATGTAGCGCCCGTGCACTAGCGCGGATGGCGGTGTTGTTGGGAACTAAGTTCGACTCTCTAAGTTGACGGCGCCGCCGCTAGATGGCAGCGGCGTGCCCAGAGCGTCGTTTCTGCGTCTGCAGCATTGTAGTTGCCTGAATCCAACAAACAGCTAAAAGAAGGAATAAAAATTAGAGTTTATCGTTCTGTCGCCGTACATATTAAGGACGGACGGAGCACAAGCTCGGACAGGGGAAAATGGAGCAGGAAATCAGAGGTGCCGTTTCAAAAGAACCACCGCAGTATTTGCCATGTGGTTTCTAGGGAAATTACGGAAGTTAAAGTGAGATATTCGTCCATCTTCAAACAGTACACAGCTACAGGTTTCTCCTTGTTAAAGTTTGTATCAGATCATTTACTGCTTAGTTACCTACAATTCAACTACTGCTATTCACTGAAAACAGCAACAAATAGAAAGCGTGTTTGCCAGCAAATTCAACTCTCGATTTCACCCCGCTCCCTTTCCCCCAATCCCCCCCCCCTTCCGCCCTTCAAAAAAATAGCTCTTTTGAAGAACGGTGTACCGATATATTCTGTTAAGAATACTCAATTGGCTTACTTAAAGGGCACTCCTGGTCAAGAGAAGTCTACTAGTACGGAACAAAGCCCTGAATTGTGAGGATGTACGTTTGGAGCACAGGATTGTATGGTAGTGAAATATGGACTCTGGGAAAACGGGAACAGAAGAGAATCGAAGCTTTTAAGATGTGGTGCTACAGAGGAATGTTGAAAATACGTTAGGCTAACAAGGAATCGACAAGGAAAGATGTACACGGTAAACCCTGACAAAAGGGCATATTGATAAAACATCTTTTAAGAGATTAGAGAATAACTCCCTGGCACTAGAGCGAACTGAAGAGTGTAAAACTGTAGAGGAAAGTAGAGACTGGAATATATCCAGAAAATAATTGAGGACGTTGGTTGAACTGCCACTCAGAGATGAAAAGTTTGACAAAGGTGAGGAATTTTGTGGCAGGCCGCATCAAATCAGTCAGAAGACTGATGGTTCAAAAAAAAAAAATGCTTTCGAGAAGGCTCAGTTTACATTAATCTGTTATTGATCTCTAACCTTTTGGGAATACGGCAGAAAATGTGGTTTATATTTCACTGAAAAACGTCGAGTGACCACAGCGCCTTGCGGAGAGCTGTCTGTTCCGTACAGGCCAGTGATTCCCAAATTTTATAAGACTATTACCCCTGACAGCAATCAGATATTAGCTGGTACTCTCACCCTTACCCCACCATCACCAACATTGGTGTCTAAGTAAACTTAGGAATGGAAAGAATTGTTTTTTGAACACTTATTTTGAAATTGACAAAAGATAAATAGTATTTGGTATTTGTAGGCCTTTTATTGAACAAGAACTAAGGAGTAAGTGAGGCAGTTAATACGCGTATTTCAAACAATCTGTATTTACAGAATGATTAAGCAATTCTAAGTTGTTTGCGAGTGCTGCCTACAACTCCTTCTCAGAAAAGAAAACTGACTATCCATACTGCGATGAGACACTTGTTACAGAAGATACTTCTTCCGCACAACTCCTGTCCTTAACCGCACTTCCTTCATCTACACCCTGCATCGACGTTCAGTGTCAACCAATTAAAATGTGTGCACCATACTTACTGTTCCTCACTCACGTGACTACCCGACTCCTAATTTCTCAACTGTCAGAAATCTGAAGACTACAGCTGCTAATAATAATAGTAATAATAATAATGTGTAAACTCTACTGCAATGCAGTAACCATTATGTGGTTACTGTTGGGTTGTACTGTGAATTGGTTCTTTTACCTGAATAATTAATCAATATCTGGTTGATTACGGGAACTACTTACAACTCGGAGAAGGCATTTTAATTGAGTTAGTGAAGGATATGTGACTTTACTATCGGATGCATAGTACAACGTACAAAATACGCTGAAGCTACAAAAGTCATGAGATACCTTCTAAAATCGTGACGGACCTCCTTTTGCCCGGCTTAGTGTCATGCCTCGACGTGGTTTGGACTCAATAAGTGTTTGGAAGTCCCCTGCAGAAGTAGTGAGTCATGCTGTCGCTATCCTCGTCCAACAGTGCGGAAATGTTGTCGGAGCAGAATTTTGTACACGAACTGACCTTTCGATCATGTCTCATAAACGTCGATGGGATTCATGTCGGGCGATCTAGGGGGCCAAATCATTCGCTAGAATTGTCCAGAATATTCTTCAAACCAGTCACCAAGAATTGAGGTCCGGTGGCGTGACACATTGTCATCCATAAAAATTCCATCGTTGTTTGGGAACATGAAGGCCACGAATGGCTGCAGATGGTCTGCAAGTTGCCGAACATAACCATTTTCACTCAATGATCAGTTCACTTGAACCAGAGGACCCAGTACATTTCATGTAAACACAGCCCATACAACTACGGAGACACCAACAGCTCGTACAGGGCTTTGTTGACTATTTGGGTCTATGGCTCGTGGGCTCTGCGCCGTTCTCGAACACTACCATCAGCACCTACCAACTCACTGGGCCACGGTCTTCCAGTCGTCTAGGCTCCAACTGATACGATCACGAGCCCAGTAGAGGCGCTGCTGACCATGTCGTGCTGTTAGCGAAGACACTCGCGTCGAACGTCAGCTGTCATAGCCCACAAAAGCCAGATTTCGCCTTACTGTCCTATAGGCTAAGTTTATCGTACGTCCTACCGATTTCTTCACGCAGAGTTGCTTCGTTCTTAGCACAGACAACTCTACCCAAACGCCACTGCTCTCGGTAGTTACGTGAAGGCCGCCAGCCACTGAGTTGTCTGTGGTGAGAGGTAATGTCCTAAATTTTGTATTCTTGACACACTCTTCACACTATGGATATCGGTCTGTTGAATTCTCTAACTATTTCCTAAGTGTAATGTCCCATGCGTGTAGCTCCAACTACCATTTTACGTTCAAAGTCTGTTAACTCCCATCGTGCAGCTATAATCACGTCGAAAACTTTTTCACATGAATAGCGAGTATTAATGACATCTCCCCCAATGAAATGCGCTATTACACCTTGTGTATCCGAAACTGTCGCCATGTGTATATGAGCATATCCCTATCCCGTGTCAATTGTCATCTCAGTTTACGCGCATAATGGGTGGATTAGGTGTGGAATATGGGATTCATACATTCGGTTCACAAGCTGTAACCTTCATTATAATGTGTCACGCATTAATAGCTAATACTGGAAAAAATGTAGCTCTTGGTTGGTTATGTAAGGAGTATTACAGTCTTAGGAAATAGTGATTATAGTAATGACCTTTTAAAAATGTTTCGTGACCGAAAGACAGTCGAAGATTTTCTTTTTACTCCTCAGAAAATTTTATTTGACTTGTGAGGTGTCAGGCAAATCCAACACCTTCCATGAAAACCCTGACATAATAAGCAAATCTAGTAATATCTCACATAGCTCCGAATAAATCGTGACATTAAATTAACCAAAGTAATATGAGTAACGAGTGAGCAAATGGAATACCACAGACTAACACAAGAATGCGTAAATGCATGTGGTACCTTCCCACCGTGAGACCGACGCAGTTCCGAGGGGAGAAACAAGAACAGAAGCCGAGAGCAGAACCGTGTTAAGCTAGAAGGCCCTACGATAAGGGACGGACTGGACACCTACGTCGCCAGCTAACCACTAGGGCCACACAACCCGCAAGTTTTAGCGTGAGACTTTTTCGCGTCTCTGTTACGTTAAGGACCACCCCCCAGCCCATGTTAAAAGCTAGAGCCCTCCAGAAAAACAGTATAGATCTTACGATAACACGAAAAGCGCCACTACCACCCGCAAGTTTTAGCGTGAGACTTTTTCGCGTCTCTGTTACGTTGCAAACTTTAAAAGCATTGCCCCACCACGAAAAGTATAATTGTTTCTCATTGGACAGACAGAATTTCTGTAGGCGGAGCTTAAGGTTAACATTGAGACCCTGATTGGTCAGATGAAAACACAGCCAGATAGTTTTTTTTTTAAACCAAGGAGAAGTTAGGAGGGGAGTTAGTTCCGAGATGGTGAGGTGAGCGGAGCTGTGCTGCCCGCCTCTGCCCTGACGCTGTCTAAACACCGACAAGGTAATGAATGCACGCGATGCCGCATCTTTGAGCGCATAAGGCTTCACCCAGAACTGCAGAAGTCTCATCTGTTAAACCTTCTTTTTGCGCAATACTAGTGTCGATCGTCAATTAAAGCTCATGGTGTTCACATTTGCCACTTGAAGTAAAGATCTGAAACGCGATGATTTTTCTGTTATATAGTTATTGAGAAGCCACATCAGCCACTGTAATTTATGACAAGTTAGATAAGTAATTAAAGATAATTGAGGGTTACTGTAGACCATTTTGATAGTTTTCTCTTTTGTAAAACTTAATTTAAACCTAGATTATAGACGTGATATGGCATAGGTCATCCTTCGATCCTTTGTAGAACCTGGAAACCCATTCAGGGAATATTCTTTCACAGTTTTGTTGAATGCAGTTGGTTTTTACCATCCTGTATTAAAATACTTCCTTTTATTAATAGTGCAACTTATAAACAATGTTTTGTGTGTAGAATAAAATTTCCAATGGTAAACTTAACTGCTTTTTCGACGTTATTTTACCACCTAACTAAAAATAGGAAAGCCTTGAACCCCTTCCACTAAATTTAGTTAGTATTAAGACTCTTTTACAGGGAGTGCAGTGGAGCTGACGCTGAGATCATTTAGTATTTGGTTATGTCATCGCTAGTCTCACTGAACTCTTCTGAATTCTACATGTCATGTGTGGTCTGGCGTCTCCTTACCAGCAACAGATCCCAGGTTCAAACTAGTCAATTCCCTAAAAAACACGCTCAGACCGCCGTTGAGCGAAAGTGGTAGGGAGACACGATATAGAACAAACAGACACCACCAAGAATGTTTAGATACTCCTCAGGAGTTAATTATCTGTAGGTTCGGAAATACTGGTGGTGGACGAAATACGGCGTCCCAAAGAGGTACCTCATATTAGTTTTGTTGTGAACAGCGAAATAGCTTTGAAATTTAGTAGTGGGTACGCTAGCTACGAGTCTTAGCCACCTTCAGTTACATGAGACACACGCAACTGTTACGTGTGGACGTTGCCGATGTCTAATACACTACTTAAAATCTAACGGATGAAGGTCGGATAAATGGAAAGACGCCTCCTTTCAAAGAAAATTTCCGCACATTCACCTTAAGGGAACTAAGGAAATCATGGAACCCCCAAATCTGGATGACCATAAGTGGATGTGGCTCTTTTCCCTACAGAAAACAGTTCTGGAGTCTAACCACTGCCAACAAAGGAAAATGAAAGTTGGCAGTACCCACTACGCTTGAAGAAAAACGTACGTCTCGAAACATCTATCGATGAATATCAAACTAAGACAATATAAAATTGTAGGGAAGTAGAGTGACTGTCAATAACCATGAAGACTGCAATAAGAATTATCAAATTAAAAGAATGGAAATTCCTGTGAAAGACAAAGGATCCAAGAGTTCTAGCAAGTGGAAGACTATGGCACAAGCCTAATTGAGAACTCTGCCACCACCAAGAAAACCCCATCGACGCCATCAGAAGAAGACGATTAGCTTTCTTTGGTCACTTGTGCAGAATGGATCCCCATAGGCTGAACTACGAGATCTTCAAAGTAGCCAATAAGGACGAAGCCGCCTGTAGCTAGTGGTCTAGAGGCTAGCGTTGCTGCCTCTGGATCATGGGGTCCCCGATTCGATACCCGGCCGGATCGGGGATTTTCTCCACCCAGGGACTGGGTGTTTGTGTTTTTCTAATCATCTCATCATCATTCGGGTAGTGGCGAAACTGGAAATGGAAAGATTGGAACTTGGGCGGGCGCTGATGAGCACGATGTTGAGCGCATCAACATCAGTAAGGACGAAGCCACTGGATCCCTGTGGATCAAGAAAAAGAGAAAGACCTGGCACAGCTTCATACTAGGCAAGTCATAGTGATCAACAAGGGTGGCTACCATTTAGTATTGAAAACAGATCCTTCCTAACATCTCTTACGGCAGAGCAACAAGAAGACCAGGAAATGGTCCGAAGAAACCAAGACAGAGCTCAAAAGGAAAGTGGAGGAACACTGGGGCTAATAGAAAAGTTCAGGGTACTAACAAGAGATCAGCTACTGAATTTTATGGGGAAGACCAGAAGTGGCAGACAACAACAAAACAAGCACTGTGGTTGACAGTAGACCCAAACAAAGTTTAAAAAAGAATCAGTGTTAATAAGGACCACTAGCCTTGCTTTGGCCCGCGAAACAGAGTTAAACTTCATAATTCAGAAGCCAATAATGAAAAGTCCTGTAGCTGTCTCGTTGATTTCAGGGAAGATTCCGAGGGATGTGACCACTGGACCGCTGACACTTCAGAACACCACTTCAAATGCCCGCCAGTGATTGCCGCCGACAGTCACCATAACAACAAAACAGAAACACCATTCAAAATTACCAAGGCAAGGTTACCGGTTTCACTTCCGGCTACATACAAAATAGTTGCTTGGTTCAGTTCAGAATCAAACATGGACAAGTTAAACATATACGAAATAAAGATCGCATGCGGGCTCTTCCCCTCAGAACAAGAAAATTTTTCCCGTTTAGCCCACAAAACCAAACACACAATTGAACAAAGAAATATTGTACAATTATTTGAACACCAGACCGTTCAGAATGAGATGGAGATATAACTCTACAAAATCACGCACGAGTCCTTTAAATACAAAAGAAACTGCAGTTTTTGAACCACTGAGCGTTCAAAATCAAGTATAGAGAGAGATGTGAAAGAAAAAAAATGTTTGTACTTAATGAGGCAGTAATGGAACTGGAGCTGGCCAAAATGTAACCCCTTTTACTAGGGCTGTGTTTTGAACACGACGCGAACTGTTCGAACAATCTACGTGACAGTTTGGGATATTTCGGGTTCTCTCCGAGCTTTCGCTCAGCTTGTGATCTAGTGACCTGTCTTGGCGTTTCTAATGCACTATGGATTTTAATGCTAAAAACAACTGTGAAAAACGGACTGAAATATCTTCTAGGGTGCAGGTCATGGTTAACAGCGGCCTGTCTAATGCTCGAGGTGTCGTTCAAATGCCTCTAAGTACTATGGGACTTAACATCTGAGGTCATCAGTCCCCTAGACTTAAAACTGCTTAAACATAACCTAAGGACGTCACACACATCCATGCCCGAGTCAGGATTCGGACCTGCGACCGTACCAGCAGAGCGGTTCCGGACTGAAGCGCCTAGAACCGCTCGACCACAGCGGCCGGCAAGCAAAACCATAGCTTGTTCCTTCAGCTAGTTTGTGGTTTCTGCCGTATCCCACGATACGCGCTGTGCGATCCAGATTTCACGCGATTGTTCGAACACATTTGATAGAATATCGAACGCTGGTGCGTTTCGGGAAATCTCGAACGTATGCGAGCGACAGTATCGTTTGCCCAGATTTACCCTTTACAGCGGCCTTAAAAATATCTCGCCCATGTTCCAATTACGGAGGATGCAAATCTGGTTTTAAAACCCACGCTAAGCAACGGCCAATAGCGAGAGCCACACATGCTATAGGTGTGTATCCAGCACAAGTCTCAATTAGTAGGCTCAGCAAAGAACAGCGGTTCCCGCAGACCGCATCCGGCACTTAATCGCTCGCTCACCATTTCTCTTTGTGGTGGAGCCCGAGGACACAAGGAATGGTGGCAGGCCATCAACGAAGGCACCAGAAATGTGAACTGGCTGCTCAGTAGATGCAGCCTGCGTCTACGAACGCACAGGGAAGCAATGACTCTTCAAATGGTGCCGGCAAGCTGTCCACAGTAAAAACCCGACAAACGGCGATCACCTCTCCGTGTCCCCCAGACAGCTCTCGTAGTGTGCGAAAGAGCCAGCCAGACAATATACAACGAGATCCGTGGGTGTCGTTAACATTCCTTGAAGCACCCGCAAGGCTGCCGCCTAACGAGTCGGCAGAAAGGCCGTCGCTGGGGAACGAAACCAGAGAGATAGAACCAGTTGACAGAACCAGCGGCCAGAATCAATATGAGCGCACACTTCACGCTCATTAATCCACACCACACGTAGAGGAAAACGAGAAAGTGCCTAAATAGAATTATAAGTCCGCACACGGGAACGCACTTTCGAATAATCTGTAGGATTTCCGTACACATAAATTAGCTTCGTTAACCACGAAAATTCACTAATACCACACCTCCGAAATGATAACCATTTATGAAACACAAACTTGCCCCAGAGGATTCCCAGCTTCTCACCTCGGCGCCACGAGATCTCCCAGTCGACTTCTCGATTTCAGGTGAACCAAACCAATTATGCTTAAAGTTTGTAGAAAGTAGCTAAATGTTCTCATTATAGAACATTGGACGAATATCGTTGACGGAAATCTGTTGTAGAATTATGGAACATGTTTTATGCTCGGTAATTATGACTCTTCAAAAATCAGTATGGACTCCGCAAAGAGGGATCTTGCGAAACTCAGCTCGCTCTGTTTCTAAATGAGATCCAGAGCCCTTTAGACAACGGTGGTCATGTTGCCGTATTCCTTCACTTCAAAACGGCATTTGACATAGTTCCATATTACAGTTTAGTGAAAATATACGAATTTTCCGAGTATCAAATCAGATTCGCGACTGGATTCAAGATTTCCTACAACTCAACATGTCACTCTTATTGGAACAAAATTGACAGGTACTTTCCGGAATACCCCAAGGAAGTGTGATAAATCTGTTAGTGTGATAAATCTGTTACTGTTTACAGTGTACATAAACGATCTAGCAGAAAGCGTGGGAAGCTCTTTAAGACTGTTTGTTAATGATGTGGTTGTCTATAACAAATTACCAAAGGCCGAAGACAGTTTAGATTTGAAAATGGTCTACAGATGAATGGTTCCGTCTCTGGCAGTTGACTACGAACGTAAATAAATGTAACATATTCCGAATACGTAGGAAAAGAAATCCACTACTACACAACTACACTACTGATGACAAATTTCTGGAAACAGTATCTACCGTGAAATATCTAGGAGTAACTTCACAGAGTGATCTTAAGTGGAATGACCACATAAAACAAGTAGTGGGAAAAGCAGGTACCACACTGATATTCATAGGAAGGCTCTTAAGGAAATGTAGCCGAGCCACGAAAGACCTGGTTTACAAGGTGTTTGTGCGACCGATTCTTCAGTATTGTTCATCTATCTGTGATCTTTTCCATGTAGTATTGATAGAAAATATCCAACGAAGAGCGGCGCGTTTCGTCACCAGATCTCTCTATGTCGCGACAGCTTTTGTTGCCTTTGGAAGGCATTAGATAAGCATCTTGCAACTTGGATTGCGAACTATGACTCATAAACCATGAACCATAAACCATCAGGCTTCAACTGCGAACTGGGTCGGTTTGTTAGCAACATATAAGAGACAGTGGAATTAAAATGAGACAGATGGTAAAAAAGTAAGTGAATAGTTCATTATTTCAAAAGTAATGGCCATTACTGTTAATACATTTACCCCACTGTGAGATAAGGCGGTCAGTGCATTGTGAGGCCACATGTTGTCAAGGTTTTTTGGACTATACTTAACAAGTTTCGTTGGGAAACCCTTACTTATTGTCCCGCTCTCTCCCCAAGCGATTTCCATATTTTTGATGCCCTGAAGAAAAACGTTCGTGGGCGTAAATTTGCTTCGGAGGAAGAGTTGCACGCTTGGATTCAGTCATGGTACTGCAGGCAACTACAAACGTTTCTCCACGAAGGCACTGACCATCTCGCAGCAGAATGAATGTGTTAAACGTTACGGCGATTACTTTTGAAATAATTACCAGTTTTCTTACATTTTTCCCTCCGTCTTGTTTTCATTTGACTGCCGTTACTGATATTCTATAACGCCAATACTTTTCTTGTTTATTTGTGTTTCAAAAAAATGTTCAAATGTGTGTGAAATCTTATGGGACTTAACTACTAAGGTCATCAGTCCCTAAGCGTACACACTACTTAACCTAAACTATCCTAAGGACAAACACAGACACCGTTGTCCGAAAGAGGACTCGAACCTCCGCCGGGACCAGCCGCACAGTCCATGACTACAGCGCCTGAGACCGCTCGGCTAATCCTGAGCGGCGTTTGTGTTTCTAAAAAGGGTTAATTGTAATCTCTGTTCCTGATACGTAATCATGTGCATGCAAGTTGTCGTCTGGTGAATATGAGTAAATGTTGTCGTGAGCGTCCTGAAGAACGTGAAGACGCAGTGAACTGTGTCACAGACCTGCGCGCCTAGAGAGCTTGCAACACTTAACGCGCTCCAATACACAGCGGTATGGATGAACGACGCAGCTCCTGTTTAGCCCGAACGCACGATTCTCTTCAGGTCGTCATGCGGTATCTAGCGTCGTTATCGTCAAGTTCATGTTGTTAGCAAGAACATAATAGTGCAATATACAGACTGCCGCAATAGAAAGCCAAATTTCGCGCTCGATTCGAGATTATTTGTTCCGTGGAATATCAGGAAACGTATTAACAACAGTGGGTGAGCTCGGCTTTTCCAGGTTCATTTACCAGCTCTCTGCCAACGCAGCCATTGTCGCATAGAACAGAAATGCTGAAAAACTCATCTGGAAGACGGTCGAAGGAAGAAGCCGAGCATATCACAAGGACATGTACCAAAAGCTGCAAAAATTATGAATATTCTTTAGACATCTATGTACCTGTCCTAAAGACATCTCTCAGATAAAATTAGGCTAACAACAGCTCACATAGATATGTACAAGCAGACCTTCTTGCAATCCCTCATCCATGATTGGGGCGGGAAGAGAGGTTCATGTATGACGCAGTAAAATGTAACCTCTGCCATGCACTTCAGAGTGATTCATAGAGTATAGACGTAGATGTAGATGCAACTGTCCATGTAGAAGTACCATCATCCCATCTCACTCACACGGGAAACTTTGGAGGGAAGATCAGTTTTCCTTTGACTCGCGTAAGGAATATCGTTGCAAAAAGTAACTTTGCGATTATGACCTTAATTTTAAAAAATAGATTTGGTGTAACGAACCTTTGTTAAATTCTAAATATTTGTACGCTATCCTTTTTAAACATAATCACCATATCTATACAGACTAAAGCGGCGAGTGCAAATTGCACCTAGACCAGTAATGAAACTCTCGTCTCCTGCTTACTAGGCAGCTGCGATAGCCACTAAGCCACCTCGGCAGAGCAGTTCCGATAACTGCACGGATTACCCTGACACGCCTCCCTTCTCGACCAACTTCTCGCTGCCGCCTCTGTATACTTCTAAATTCCCCATTACATACGAACAGAATTACCGAGGAGACACGGATTCGATTCCAGGTCTTGGTACGAATTTTCATTCGTCGCTTCAGTCTGTATACATCTTATCTGTATGAGACCAGTAAAGTGTCTGAAATTACGTCATTCCATCTGCATAGTTATCTTAACACCATGAACCACCCATTCCAAAAGGTAATAAATCAAATAAGTACACGCTGCATCTCTAGCGAACCGAAGCCTTGAACTCTGTCTCAAACGTACCTTTCCAAATATGTCTGGAACACCAACATAAAAAACCAAAGGATTTTGTTAAAAGCAACGAGCGTTTTACTAACATTAACTTGAAAGTGAGTTATGATACATTCTGCCTTAATACAATATCAATAGGAAAGGAAATAATAATAATAATAATAATAAAAATTTCACGCAAATAATGTAATCTTCACAAATCTTCAAATGATACTTAAACTGAGATATAGCTGCTGGTCTGTACTGGAATCAGAAAACTTCAGGTCTATAAGGCCTCCTTCCTATGAATTATGTATGTCCGTAAAAACTTGATGTATCGATTAACAGTCAGAGATTTCACATGTAAATACTCGTGTAATAAAAGAAGGCACAGCCTTCAAATTTTTTAGAGAGCATCTAGGAGAAGCCTGGCTGTTCGCATTTGTCTTTCTTGTTCTAGCCATCAGAATGTGAGCGTAGTGAGCAGTAGCTATTAATGATTTCTATTATTATATGAATTTAATTTTGCGTTACCAACGAGTTGTATCTTTACTCATCCAACAGATCACAAATTTATGTCAATATTTTTACAAGTTCTATTTTTCAGCTTTTCTCTAAGGAAAGACGCGACCCTTCGATGTGGCATCCACCCGCCATTGGCGTAATGTTATTACTGATTACAACGTTCATTTTCGCTTGTAGAACGACCAGAGACAGTAGCCATTCGTAGAAGAAGTCCGAGATTACTTTAATCAATCATACAGCATAGAGAGGTTATCAAATCTCGATATGCAATCTAAAATTCCATCGGTTCACATCCTCTCTTGCACTGTTCCAAACTCCAGTGTGGGAATCTTACAAACTTCATTCCAGGAAGTTTTCCTGAAATAATTTGGAGACCGGAAATGGGATCCAACTCACAGATCTCAGTACAGATTTTGGGGGTCTAGAACACTGCAAAAGCTATAAAACATATTACTCCCAATGAGACGAAGTTTATGAACTACGAGGGCTATTCAGAGCTGGAAACGACAGTGAAGAAGCGATGAAGCTTCGCATAGATGTTTTATCCGGTGTCTCTAGTATGCCTGTCGATCGCGTCACGTCGCTCTTTTGAGTTCTGAGTGCACAGTGAGCAGATAAAGACGCCTAGACCAATATGGAGTCTCTCGCCAAGTATGGTTGCCTACCGTGAGATTTCACCTGATTTCATGAAGCCCACATAACGCAACTGTAATGCATTCTCTTCTTCATGACAATTCTCTGGAGCACGTTGCAGACGCAACGAAGACGCTCCTGCAGCGTTTTGGATGGGAAGTCTTTAATCGCCCACCATACAGTCCGGACGTGGCTCCCTCTGGTTTTCATCTCTGCTCACATAAACCGGTGGCTATGAAGACAACACTTTGGCGCAAACGACGACTACAGACCAGCGTATAGAATTGGCGGAAAGCACAGTCGGCTGTCTTCTGTGACGAATGTACTAGGAAGTTAGTACAACGCTACGACCAAATGTCTAAGTCGGAGAGACGACTACTCGTATGTTCAGAAGTAGCTGGAAGGTGTAGCTAACTGTTGCAAGTAACATATTTTTTATTTTCACAGTGTTTTCCATTTCGTGCTGGTCGAACCTTACTTTCCGAATAGCTCTCGTGCAGTTAGAACAGTTCCTTTTTTTTTTACCACGTGGGAAGTCTACAATAATAATGAATGTTGCATTAGTACTGAAAGATGGACAGTTACCAACCAATTCTAACTGCCTATTGGAATAATACACAAAGTAAAAATAGCTATTAGGAACACTTTTGTAGAGAAAACCAAATATGTAAAAAAATATGCGTTTATTAAGAGGTACATTAAGATAAACAGGATTATTGTTGACATAATAGGGCAAGCGAAAGATATAGTAATACGAGAAACATACGACTGAGGTAGCGTGAATTGTACCTTACGATTCAGTTACTTTCTTCCTTTTGCCTCAGGAATTCCAAGTGGAAGCTTTGATAAGCGTTGTTATAATAGATGTCCATTAATGAATACTATACGGGATGGTCAGAAACAGTGGAAGAAGCTTCTAAGGGTGTTGGATGGTAGGCTGTGGTGAGGAATAATTGTTAAGAAAAAATTCCGTACTTTGCACCGTTTCCGAGCTACTTAGCATTTTAGATGGCTAATCAGGCCGTTGCGCACCAAGGATTTTACTTGGTTTTGCTTCTCCATTCAAATCTTGCAGTGCGTCTTTAATGATTTCTTTCGAGCGTGCATCCAGGACAACTACACTTCATCTTTCCATATTTAGGCTGTTAACCCGACAATCACTTTCAAGCAGAGTCTGTGACTAAATTCTGCAGATCCAAGGGTGCCTATTTATACGACGAAATTCTATAGATACGTGACGATAAGACGTACCCTGGAGTAAAATGTCCACATAAGACAGTTGGCACAACAGCACCAGTCGTAGATAAAACTTATATGCCAACGATAAACATGTGGCAAGCACTGAGTCAGGAAATCCTCAGTGCTTACAAAACATGTGGATAGTTGCGTTAAAATGGGAGGCAAGCGTTCGAATACCGGCTAGTCAGATGACTGTAGCATTCCAGCGTATAAATTGGCGCACTTAGACACGCGAAATTCAATCCCACACGTTCCAGATATGTGGCTTAAAAGAACAAAGTTTTGCTCCACACCTGCCCTCCAGACTTTCATGAGTCGGGAATAGAAGACGTGAAAAATAAAATGGTCTCCAGCCTTCAAGATGATTGTATGGATAACGCCGAGTATCGGAAGTTGAAGAATTCGTGTCCCGGGTACACATTTGAAAGATGATGGAATTTTTCTTTTTGAGTCATCAGTCTTTTGACTGGTCTGATGTTGCCCGCCACGAATTCCTGTTCTGTGCCAACTTTTTCATGTCTTTGGTACTTGTAAACTACGTACTCAGTTATTTGCTAGACACATTTCAGTTTCCATTTTCCTCTAAAATTTTTACCCTCTGCAGCTCCCTCTAGTACCACGGTAGTTATTCACTGATATCTTGACACATGTCCTATCATCTTGTCCCTTCTTCTTGTTAGTATGTTTCAAATACATTTCTTTCGACACCGATTCTGCAGACAAGTTCCTCATTCCTTACATTATCAGTCCACCTAATTTTCAACATTCCTCTGCAGCAGCACATCTCAAATGCATCGATTACCTTCTGTTCTGGTTTCCCCCAGTTCATGTTTCAGTCCCTTATAATTCAGTGCTCCAAACGTACATTCTCAGAAATTTCTTCATCAAAATGAGGCCTATGTTTCGTACTAGTAGACCTCTCTTGGCCAGGAATGCCCCTTTGCCAGTGGTACTTTGCTTTTTATGTCCTTCTTGCTCTGTCTGTCATGGTTTTGCTGGCTAGGTAGCAGAATCTCTCTTCTACTTCTTGACTATTAAAACAGATGTTAAGTTTCTCGCTGTTCTCAATTCTGCTACTTCTCATTACTATCGTCTTTCTTCGATTTACTCTTAAACTGTATACTGAACGTATTAGACTGTTCATTCCATTCAGCTGATCCTGTACTTCTTTTTCACTTTCACTGAGGACAGCAATGTTGTCAGCGAACTTTATCACCGATATCCTTTCACCTTGAATTTTAATTCCACTCTCGGATCTTTCTTTTATTTCCGTCGTAGCTTCTTCGACATATCGATTGTACAGTAGGGGGGAAAGACTACATCCCTGTCTTACACGCTTTATAATACGGAGCACTTAGTTCTTGGTCTCCCAGCCTTACTGTTCCCTCTTGGCTCTTGTACATATTTATATTCCATGTCTTTCCCTATAGCGTAAGCCGATATTTCTGAAAAATTTTAATACGTGAGACAATGTTATTTTGGCAAACGCGTTGTGTTGCCAGTAGAGAAGCAGTGTCGATCAGGAGAGCTCAGTGAATCCGAAAGTGGTCTAGTCTATGGCTGTTACCTGAACAACAGATCCACCAGGGACGTTTGAGCCCTTCTAAACCTGCCATAGTCGACTGCTGCTGATGCTGTTGTGAAACGGAAACGTCCTCAGCTGTACCCGGACATATACTAACAGGCAGGGAGCGACAAGCATGCTGAAGTTGGGTGTAAAAACATCGGAAGGAATCGCTCGTGAGTTAGAAAGGGCTGCCAGCATTCCAGCTAGGACAGTTAGTGCGGTTTCTCATGAGCGATACATTTTCGTAGTCAGTGCTAAGTGACACATGGGGTGATGTAAAGAGCTGTTCCGCTGGACAGTGGATGACTGGAAACGAGTTATTTGGAGTGATGAGTGACGCTATACCCTGTGGAAACGCGATAGAAAGGTTTGGGTTTGACGAACTGCTGGAGAATGTTACCTGTCATCTTGCGTAGTGCCAACAGTGAATTACAGAGGGGGCATGTCACAGTATGTGGGTGCTTTTCGTGGTTAGGGTGTCGTCCCTTCATTACACTTAAGAAAACGCTAAATGCAGAAGAATGCGAACACTTTTTACAGTTCTGTGTACTGCGTGAAGTAGAGGAACAGTTCGGGGATGACGATTGTTTCAGAATGACAATACAGCCCGTGATAAAGAAGCATACGTGAGACTGTGGTTAGTGGATCGACTGGGCTGGCCCAAGTCTCAATCTGAACCCAGTGCAGCTTCTCTGGAATCAGTCAAAGCGTCTACTTTGCTCCAGATCCCAGCGTGCAATATCACTACCTTCTTTGGCTTGGGTTCTAGGAGAAGAACTGGCTGTCATTCCTCCACATACATTCAGACGCCTCACTGTAAGCGTCCCCAGCAGAAGTCAAGCCATCATAGAGGCGGAGGGTGTGGACACCATATTAATGTCTACTAATGGGCGTCGGGATATTTTTGGTCACGTAGTGATGATGATGTTTGGTTTGTGGGGCGAATCCTATGAACGTGTGTTTATTCTTTCTTCAGTATTGCTTCAGAATTGCCTCTCCGGTGCCTTTATCTTTCCTGAAGCCCATATTGCATCAGCGAAAAAACCTGAAGAATGCCAGTGTACCAAGTTTTCAGTAACAGAATCACCGCAACGGCCTCCAACGTTTATGAGCGCAACATGCGTGACAAGAATTACGATGAGGACGGAAACCTTGTAGGAGGACATTCGAAATTGGGGAGACCAGATCTGATTTGTACTGGGATGCTCACTCTGAAAGGAGCAGTCCCTCACCGCTGCGACTATACGGGGGCGCCATTTGTGGAGCTTTTCTAAAACAGAAAGCGGATCTCGCACATAACGGATGCACGGCGGCAAAAAGATGTCGGGGAGGGCGTCGCCAGCCGTGAAGTTGGCAACGGTGACGAGCTCCAGCGGGCGCGCACTGCGCTCTGCTCTCTTCCGCGCTCTGTATGTCCCGTGCGGCCAGCAGACCGGGAAACGTCTCCAGTCCTGCCGCTACCCCGTACAGTACAGCACAGTACAGTAGGGGAGAGTCGTGCAGCATCCGCCGGCTTACAGTACCGCCCACTAATGTAATTTCCCTCTCCAGCTCCAACTTACAGAAGAGAATAGTAAGAAGAAGAAAGCTTGTGTATCTGTGTGCACTAGAGTCGGATATCTTCTTTCTTTCTTCAGCGTTTGCCTGCTTTGCGTGCCTGATGCTGTTGCTTTATCTCATAGCGGACGGAGGACATTTTGAGGCCTGTGGTACCCGTCATAAAAGTAAGTGATTAATTTCGTTGCTATACTTCGGTTAGACGTGTTATGTAAGGAATGACTTCTACCAAACGTTGCCTGATAATTTCTATGAGAGAGGGTACAGTATGAATAGATCCTACTGCGTGTTTTTCGTGCAGTGCCGGGTACCCGATTGCTTTTGGGTACTAGACACAGATAATTTCTATTTTTAAATTATATTTTCTTGTTTTTACTTCTTTTAAGACTGAAATGGTGGAAAATGACAAGAAAAGAGAGTTCATCTACATCTACATGGCTACTCTGCAATTCACATTTAAGTGCTTGGCAGAGGGTTCATCGAACCACAATCATACTATCTCTCTACTATTCCACTCCCGAACAGCGAGCGGGAAAAACGAACACCTAAACCTTTTTGTTCGAGCTCTGATTTCTCTTATTTTATTTTGATGATCATTCCTACCTATGTAGGTTGGCTTCAACAAAATATTTTCGCATTCGGAAGAGAAAGTTGGTGACTGAAATTTCGTAAAAAGGTCTCGCCGCGACGAAAAACGTCTATGCTGTAATGACTTCCATCCCAACTCGTGTATCATATCTGCCACACTCTCTCCCCTATAACGCGATAATACAAAACGAGCTGCCCTTCTTTGCACCCTCTCGATGTCCTCCGTCAATCCCACCTGGTAAGGATACCACACCGCGCAGCAATATTCTAACAGAGGACGAACGAGTGTAGTGTAAGCTGTCTCTTTAGTGGACTTGTTGCATCTTCTAAGTGTCCTGCCAATGAAACGCAACCTTTGGCTCGCCTTCCCGACAATATTATCTATGTGGTCCTTCCAACTGAAGTTGTTCGTAATTTTAACACCCAGGTACTTAGTTGAATTGACAGCCTTGAGAATTGTACTATTTATCGAGTAATCGAATTCCAACGGATTTCTTTTGGAACTCATGTGGATCATCTCACACTTTTCGTTATTTAGCGTCAACTGCCACCTGACACACCATACAGCAATCTTTTCTAAATCGCTTTGCAGCTGATACTGGTCTTTTGATGACCTTACTAGACGGTAAATTACAGCATCATCTGCGAACAGTCTAAGAGAACTGCTCAGATTGTCACCCAGGTCATTTATATAGATCAGGAATAGAGGTCCCAGGACGCTTCCCTGGGGAACACCTGATATCACTTCAGTTTTACTCGATGAGTTGAAAATGGAATGAAGACTGCATGAAAATGGCTGTGATCAGAGTTATGTCTAACAAAACACCGCGAGGGAGGCAGCTGAAGCGTTTTAAGCAATTAGAAAAGAAAAAAGTCATCACCGAAGACAACAGATTAAACGCAGAAAAAACGAAGTCTGAAAGAGAGTAAAGAAAGCTGAACTCAAATCATCTGTTCCCTAATATAATAAACATGCAAAGAGAGGCCATGGGAAGTCAATTACAGAGTGGCGAAGAAACCAGGAATCTACTAGAAAAATGGGTCAATAGAAGAGACTGAAAAGTTCATTGTGTGTCTGCAATCATTTGAATAAGACGGACGTCCGTATCTCACGACTGACTTCTAGTATCAGCCGCACGCAGTTGACGTCAACAAGTGTATGGGCCTGAAGATGACGTTATTAGAACGTTGAAACTAGTTGCCAAAATAAAATCGACACCTTAAATACAGCTGGAGGAATTTCTTCATTTTTAATATAAATTTATGCCAGTGGCGTCCCACTGTCCTCCATTTCAACTATGGATGTACGAAGACAGTTAAAAATGGCCCAACGTAGGAAAAACATGCTTTCCCTGTCAGAAGCCAGGATAAAGGGTGAGCGATAAGAATACTCGCACCTCCCAACAAAACCATGGTCCAGCTGACGTGGGTGGTAGTACCTTCTAAGGGTACCTGGTCAGGGTCGCTACTGACCATAGTGAATGTTCTTGAAGTCGAGAAAGGACTACTTTTTCCAATGGTGGATAAACCAGAGGAACTATCTTCAAGCTCCGGGGCTTACAAACCGAGCGAGGTGGCGCAGTGGTTAGCACACTGGCCTCGCATTCGGGAGAACGATAGTTCAAACTCACGTCCTACCATCCGGGTTCAGGTTTTTCATGGTTTCCCTAAATCGGTTCAGGAATATGCTGGGTTGGGTCGTTTGAAAGAGCACGACCGATTTCCTTCTGCGTCCCTCCCTAATCCAACCTTGTGCTCTGTCTCTAATGACCTCGTTGTCGACGGGACGTTAAACACTAATCTCCTCCTATTGCTCCTCCTCTGGAGCTAACAACGTCGGTTCTACTACCGGGAGGAAACAAGCCAACCCTCACCTTTCTAAACAATGTATGCTGACCAAAGTACAACGCTTCTTTGAACAAAACGTTTTATGTATTAGGCCTCGTCATTGGGAAAAGTTAAAAAACTATAAAACTGACGTCTCAACTAATTTGCAGTAGTTCTCTTCAGGGTGACTAAACTGCTGGATTCTACAGCAACATTTATATGTACACTTATATTCCCTAAGGCACTCTATACTATGTGGCGGAGGGTATTTTCTGTACGACAGTCGCCAGGTGGAGCGTTATATTGCGGCTACTCGTCGATGATGGCACACTATAGTTCTCTTCCGGCAGTTTGTTTTACCATGTCGAGAACTTATTGGTTGGCGAAAACACGTGGCTCCATGAGATGGGGTCGCTGGCAGCGAGGCCGTCAGCATCTTGTAGCCATCCTACAGGGTGAAGCATTAGTACCCAAAATTTACGAGCAATTGAAGAGGCGACAGAAAAACAAACAGATAAGGCAGTCAATGAGAAATATTGTCGCGATTCCTTTCCAGGATGAAGAAGCTCTTTATTTTCGTGAAGTGATGAGTGCTATCGACGGGGGACGTCAAACTGATTCCATATTTTTAGATTTAGAGAAGGCTTTTGACATCGTTTCTCACAAGAGACTTCTAATTAAATTGCTTGCGCATGGAATGTGTCGTCCCAATTGTGTGACTCGATGCGTGTTTTCCTGTCAAAAAAAAAAAAAAAAAAAAAAAAAAAACCAGTTGGTAATAACTGACAGAAAGTCATTGAGAAAACAATAGTAACACCAGAGGTTTCCCAAGGAAGTTTTATAGGCCCTCTCTTGTTCCTGATCTACATAAACGATTTAGGAGACAATCTGAGCAGTCTTCTTAGATTGTTTGTAGATGATGGTGTCGTTTA
Source organism: Schistocerca gregaria (assembly GCF_023897955.1). NCBI lineage: Eukaryota > Metazoa > Arthropoda > Insecta > Orthoptera > Acrididae > Schistocerca > Schistocerca gregaria. The sequence goes on from NC_064921.1 coordinate 765,511,034, forward strand.
CCGTCATGTAATGTCTTCAGATGATCAAAATGAATTGCAAAATTATTTAGATGAGATATCTAAATGGTGCAAAAAGTGGCAGTTGACTCTGGATCATGAAAAGTGTGAAGTCATCCACACGAGCACCAAAAAGAATCCACTAAATTCCAGTTACACGACAAAACACGCAACTATTTATTTTATTTATTCGTGTCAGAAGCATTTACAATATATAAAATAATGTACAATATTTGCATGTTGTTTGTAGATACAATTATTTACACTTTTGCCGCCCAGAAGTTAGCGACCTCTATTGCATTTGGCGTAGCATGTAGCAGGTCTTCTGTTGTGCATGTTGCTGGACATTGGGTACACTGGAGCAGGTGGAAGGTCGTCTGCGTTGCTCCACACTGGCAGAGTGGGGGGTCCTCTAGGAAACCCCATTTGGTCAGATTGCTCTTACATTTCGTGACACCCGAGCGTAGTCTGTTGAGGGATCTCCATGTACTCCAACTCTCTGTGTAGCCGGGTGGTAGTCTTTCGCTCGGTGTAACCCATCCCACAGTACTGGTAAGCCTTGCACGCCGTAGTTCGATTCGGCATTGCTGTGGTGCCCCAACTAGAGCCTCGGTAGATCTGAGGAAGCTCTTTCTGGATTTTAGTCGTGGGTTTGCTGGCTGATAGCCATATAGGGGGTGAGCTGCAGAAGTTTCTGATTTTTCCTTCTCGCTTTCCAGAAGCACTTATGAGTCCAAACACGCAACTGTAAAGGGTATAGACTCAACTCAGTACTTAGGGATTACTACGGCGGATACCTTAAATTGGAACGATTACGTAATGTTGTTGGGAAAGCAAACCAGGGACCGCCATTTATTCTGTGTGGTGTGGGATCCGCATTAGACAGGACTGACGGAGTACATCGAAAATGTTCAAAGAAGGGCAGTTCGTTTTGTATTATCGCGAAATAGGGGAGACTGCCACGGATGTGATACACGAATAGAGGTGGCTGTCATTACAACAAAGGCGTTTCTCGCTGTGGCTGGACCTTCTCATGATATTTCAGTCACCAACTTTCTTCTCAGATTGTGAAAATATTATTTTGGCGCCCAAATACATAGGGATAAATTATTATCATTATAAAATACGATGAATCGTATCTCGCACGGAAATATTTAAGTGTTCGTTTTTCCCGCGCACTGTTCAACAGTGGGACGGTAGAGAAGTAGCTTTCAGTTGTTTCGATAGACCCTATTCCAGGCTCTTAAATTTGAATTACAGAGTACTCACGTAGATGTAGATGTAGATGTAGGTGAAGCATGTACACCACTTAGCGCCAGACTGGGACTTAGTATTCTGCGCAGGGCAAAGCAGCCAAAATAGGCCATCCCATCTACATCCAGAGCGATTAAACGTAATAGAGAGGCTGTTAAGCAATACAGTAAATTGTATTTAATTACTGTAGTATCATTTATAGCCGCCGAATTATAGCAAAGACCTCTTTTAATTGAACTAATGCCTTTTCTTCAGCACTGGAAAGAGGCACTGGAAAGAGGTTTAGTACAGGACTTCGACAGAGTAACATGTGTCAAACTTGATCAAACAGTAGCAAGACAATACCGCCGCCAACCACTGTCCTCCCCCCTCCTCCACGCCCCGCCCCCCTCCCCCCCCCCCCCCCCTCCGTTCGCGGAAGAGGTGCCACAAAAGTCTGCCCTATTTATTAACGTCTTACAATTTTATTTTTCACACATACATATTACCAGCCCTGTGCCGCTAGAGGGCTCCGAACTGTAGCTTGTAACAAAGTAGTGTGAAACGTAACTACACTCATGCTCATAAATTAAGGACAATGCTGATACACTGTGAAACAACGCTCTGGTGGGCGGTTTGCGGGTTTAAATCACCTCGGTGTATGACCATGCGGTGCAATTGACCTGCGGTCGCCGCACGGTGGCGCTGGCAGCAGTCCACACACACACAGAGGTGTGTTGGTGCATGTCGGAGTACGGTGCAGAGAGTAAGTGTGCAGACATTTTCAGACGTGCTAATGGTGACTATGTGTTGAAAATGGCTCAAGTAACACATATTGATGATATGAGGGTAGAATACTAGAGCGACTGCAGGCCGGTCAAACACAGCAGCTCATAACACGGGCCCTCTGTGTGCCACAAAGTGTGATCTCATGATTACTGCAGGTAGCCTTGCTCGGGACCTTACCGCAGCCACTGGAACAGCTGTCTCCAGACACATAGTCTACAGACGACTGAACAGACATGGTTTATTCGCCCGCAGACCTGCAAGGTCCATTCCACAGACCCTTGGTCACAGGAATGGCACAATTCAAGAACACAGTACATGGTCATTTGAACAGTGGTCCCAGGTTATGTTCACGGACGAATGCGGGTATAGTCTGAACAGTGATTGTCGCCGGGTCTTCATCTGCCGTGAACCAGGAACCAGATACCAGCCTCTTAATTTCCTTTAAAGGGACCTGTATGGAGGTCGTGGTTTGATGGTGTGGGGGTGGGATTATGATTGGTGCACGTACACCACTGCATGTCTTTGACGGAGGAACTGTAACAGGGCAGGTGTATCGGGCCGTCATTTTGCACCAGTATGTCCGCCTTTTCAGGGGTGCAGTGGGTCCCACCTTCCTCCTGATGGATGGTAACACACGGCCCCACCGAGCTGCCATCGTGGAGGAGTACCTTGAAACAGAAGATATCAGGCGAATGTAGTGGTCTGCCTGTTCTCCAGACCTAAACTCCATTGAGCACGTCTGGGATGCTCTCGGTCGACGTACCGCTGGACGTCTTCAAACCTCTTGGACACTTCAGGAGCTCCGACAGGCACTGGTGCAGGAATGGGAGGCTATATCCCACAGATGCTCGACCACCTGATCCAGAGTATGCCAACCCGTTGTGCGGTTTGTGAGCGTGTGCATGGTGATCATATCCCATATTGATGTCGGGGTACATGCGCAGGAAACAGTGGCATTTTGTAGCACATGTCTTTAGGAGCGGTATTTTCATCTTATCAACAATACCGTGGACTTATAGATCTGTGTTGTGTGTGTTCCCTATGTGCCTATGCTATTAGCGCCAGTTTTCTGTAGTGCCACGTTGTTTATCACCACGTTCTGCAATTATCCTTAATTTATGAGCATGAGTGTATGTCGGGGCATAAGAATCTGGGTTCTGTAATCGAGTTTCGAATTCGAAGAGTTCATCCACACATTATCACCTTCTCCTTCAATATGACAATGCCAGATCACACACCAGCGCTGGGGCATCTGAAATAATCGGATACCTTGGGTTCACTGTCATCCATCATCCTCCAAACAGTTCCGACTTGGAACCATCCGATTTTCACCTGTTCCCGAAACTTAGAAAACTTCACCGAAGACTTCACGTTGGCAGTGATGAAGCGGTGCAAGGAGAGGCGAGGTTATTTAACATTCTACAATTACAGTATCAACAAATTGGTATCTCCCTGAAAGAAGTGTGTTTGGCGTCAGGGAGCAATGAGCGGGAGAAGTAATCCACAAAATATAAAATTATGTCACACATTTTCTTTTATTCCCAGAGGTATGAACAAAGGAAACATGGCACAATTCAGATACCGATCATTCACATGTGTTTAAAAGAACAACAAAATCGTATCCCAAATTACGTCTTTATAACTTTTAAAATTAACAAATAGAAAACCTCAAAAGAGTCCGTCCTGTTGCAAACACTCCAAACCAATACTTGATAGCTGATAAACAGCTGCTTCTACTAGTTCAGTTACGAAAAGCCACACTAGCAGCCCAATTTTCCAGAACATATCTAAACATTCATGGTGGTGTCTGTTTGTTCTATATCGTGTCTCCCTACCACTTTCGCGCCACGACGCTCTGAGCGTGTTTTTTAGGGAATTGACTAGTTTGAACCTGGGACCTGTTGCTGGTAAGGAGACGCCAGACCACACATGACATGTAGAATTCAGAAGAGTTCAGTGAGACTAGCGATGACATAACCAAATACTAAATGATCTCAGCGTCAGCTCCACTGCACTCCCTGTAAAAGAGTCTTAATACTAACTAAATTTAGTGGAAGGGGTTCAAGGCTTTCCTATTTTTAGTTACGTGGTAAAATAACGTCGAAAAAGCAGTTAAGTTTACCATTGGAAATTTTATTCTACTCACAAAACATCGTTTATAAATTGCACTATTGATAAAAGGAAATGTTTTATACAGGATGGTAAAAACTAACTGCGTTCAACAAAAATGTGTACGAATAGTCCCTGTGTGGGTTTCCAGGTTCTACAATGGTTCGAAGGATAACCTATGCCATATCACATCTATAATCTAGGTTTAAATTAAGTTTCACAAAAGAGAAAACTATCAAAATGGTCTACAGTGACCCTCAATTATCTTTAATAACTTATCTAACTTGTCGTAAATTACAGTGGCTGATGTGGCTTCCCAATAACTATATAACAGGAAAATCATTGCGTTTCAGATCTTTACTTCAAGTGGCAAGTGTGAACACCATGAGCTTTAATTGACGATCGACACTAGTATTACGCAAAAAGAGGGTGTAACAGATGAGACTTCTGCAGTTCTGAGTGAAGCCTTATGCGCTCAAAAATGCGGCATCGCGTGCGTTCATTACCTTGTCGGTGTTTAGGCAGCGCCAGGGCAGCGGCCGGCGCAGCACAGCTCCGCTTACATCGCCATCTCGGAAGCAACTTCTCCTTACTACATTTACCGAAGTTGGTTTGAAAAAAAAAACTAATCTGGCTGTGTTTTCATCTGACAAATCAGGGTCTCAATGTTAACCTTAAGCTCCGTCTTCAAAAATTCTGTCTATCCAATGAGAAACGTTATACTTTTCGTGGTGGGGCAATGTTTTTAAAGTTTGAGACGCTAAAAAGTCTCACGCTAAAACCTGCAGCTGGTGTGGTCCTTTTAGCGTTATCGTAAGATCTATACTGTTCTTTTGGAGGGCTCTATCTTTTAACATGGGCTGGAGGGTGGTCCTAATGTAACAGACACGCGAAAAAGTCTCACGCTAAAACTTGCTGGTGGTAGTGGCCCTTTTTGTGTTATCGTAAGATCTATACTGTTTTTCTGGAGGGCTCTAGCTTTTAACATGGTTGGGGGGGGGGGGGGGGGGTGGTCCTTGACGTAACAGAGACGCGAAAAAGTCTCACGCTAAAACTTGCGGGTTGTGTGGCCCTAGTGGTTAGCTAGCGACGTGGGTGTCCAGGCCGTCCCTTATCGTAGGGCCTTCTAGCTTAACACGGTTCTGCTCTCGGCTTCTGTTCTCGTTTCTCCCCTCAGAACTGCGTCGGTCTCACGGTGGGAAGGTACGACATGCATTTAGGCATTCTTGTATTAGTCTGTGGTATTCCATTTGCTCACTCGTTACTCGTATTACTTTAGTTAATTTAATGTCACGATTTATTCGGAGCTATGTGACATACTAGTGGATTTGCTTATCATGTCAGTGTTTTCATGGAAGGTGTTGGATTTGCCTGACACCTTACACATAGGGGAATACAGTTACAAAAAGGAATACGCTCAATAGATTAGCAATGAAGGAGAAAATTCGTGCCAAGTATAGTTACAGACTAAACAATATCCAGCATGTAATAAACCATTTAAGTTATTACGCATATAAAACGTTTAACATTCACAAAACGATTTGTATCAAAACGAGACTTCGCCCGAATCCTTAAAAAAAAGTCGCTTCTGCACAGGTACACCTTCATACACCTTATCTAAAATTATAAGATTTCCATCACATAAAAAAGCACATATATAAAAGGCACCGCTACTTCTGTGTTACTTCCCCTAAGCCCGGCCACTCCTGACAGCAGTACAGTGGCTTACGGAGCTGTTATCTTTTTGCTGTCTGATCAAGCTACACACGTGTTATGTCGTCAAGGTCCTCATCGAAGCTTTTTTCCAATGCCACAGAATAAAAAACATTGTTCCATTAAAAAAACGTAATTCGGCAATCGTAAAATAAACGAACTTGGTGATATGTTTAGTCATGAGTGGCCTCTTTTGGCTGGCTCATCCTGTCTGCTCGGCCTACACTCACCTGCTGCCCCGCATTTCCGTAGCCCCGGACGCTACTCTAGTGAAACAAGTGGTGCTTAAGTCCAACACCCCGCTCCGTTCCAGCCTGGCTAGAACAATAGCTTTCTATGTCACTTCCGTTTCTTTCCCCTTTTGCCGTTTGTAATTTACTCTCCATCTCTATTAGACGAAAAGACCTTCGAGTTCTCAAGCTTACTTGTGTCGTGATTCTTACGGACTGTTTTTGCTGGTATTAGTGTCTCGCCTTTCTTTAATTGTTACAGCGAGTGATACGCAGGTTGTGTAAAAAGTGGTCTTTATTCTTGAACAAGACAATAATGGTCAAAACTACAAAAAATTGTGCTTCAAACGTGAGTTCAAAAAGAGGTACTTGTTGAGATATGGGCCTTTTTATTACGTCACGAACACAAAAGTACTGCGTGGAGTTGACTGCCTTCTTGTTGACACTTATTGTTGATTCTTATTGGTTGCGTTTATTTTTGTATTTGGTCCTCTGTTATGCTGTTCTGATACAAAGAAATTACAAGTGTCTTAAAGAGCAGTCGTTTTATGTATATTATATTGTGCTTGTGCTGGATGAGTTGAGATCAGTGATTCTGTCGTCTTCTGCCAACGGCGTCATTAGATGCGGAGTGAAGGGGCATGTGATCGGCAGACTGCTGTTCCTGATCGGCTGAGTACCTGCTCAGCTGGTCTCACGAGGCTGAGTGCGCTCCGTTCCAGTTCTCCCACAAAGGAAAAACCCCAGGTAGTACCGGGAATACAACCCGGGTCCCTTGCGTGGTAGTCAGCCGCACTGACGACTCGGGTGTGGAAGCAAACAATGTGATAATGTGACAGGCTTCGATTTTTTTAATGGTGTATACCACATGTTAAAATCTGAAAAAAATAAGTCTAGAGGACGTTGACGTAATCTAAAAACTAGTTAGAGAACGATAACTATATTAACATTTTAGCGTTGATTGTAAGGAGGTGAGGAACAATTTGTGTTGCGGGTAAGCGTAAGCAATCAATATTTGAAGCTCGCGGTGTAGGCCTACTTGAGAAATTCCGGCTACTGCTCTCTTCTTCTGATTTCTGTCAGTAACAAACAGCGGATTCTGGGCTATGTAATGCGTCGTGAGGGAAACTAAATAAGTTAATTTCTTGTTATTTTCAGCAAAGGGAAAAGAAGACAAAGTAAGTTTATAGTTATTAGAGATCTGCTTTTATCTGAATATATTATTGAAATCTGCAACTCATTGTATCATTGCATGATTTTGCTTTCTAAATATAACAGTTTAACGAACAGAATCTGGTGGCGTTAGTGTGTAGCGGCAGACTGCGGTAACGGTGAAAGAGAACAGGTGCACACCGTCCGGAAAAAAGAAGCTACAGGAGGCTGGAATGAAGAATAAAATGACCAATGAAACAATGGACTTGGTTGCAGGGGAAGTTGTACGTGGGTACTTTGCTGAACAGGCAGAAAAAGAAGGAAAAGAAAACCAGCAGTAAGGAGTAAGCATGAGCATAATCGGAGCTATCGGATGTTTACAGCATTTGTCATGATGATGTTGACGATAAATGTGATGACCAGTTTACCGGTGCATTGAAACGACTACCTGCACGTACTAAAGAACACGACGAATTCCATCCATGTAGAAGTCGGTGAAGACAATAATTTTGGTACAGGTATGCTTTTGCTCTGCTTGGAATCATGCTGCATGTACTGCAGAAAACGCCCCTAGTCTATGTCTGTTGTGACTGCTTTTCCAAGAACTGAACATTCTAAAAATTGTTGAACTGTGGAAATAAAACTTATTACATGCTCCCTGTTACTACTGACAGAAATTGTCACATAATTTAATACTCATGTATATTTAATATCAGCTCCCCTTCTTAAGTGCAAATTTTCGTAAACTCTGCTCTGCTTACTCCCAAACTTCCCAGGCTCTCCCCGAGGAGTGGGGAATCGTACTCAAGCGTATTTGCACTCCATTGTACTGTCTTTCATATGTTGACTTAGTATAGTAAAAGCACAGCTTAATTTGTATCTATTTTTTTATTATTCAAGTCTAGAAACTTTTTGGACCGGCGGGTAACTGTGAATGTGTCAAAATAACCATTTCTGCTTAAGCGTACACTAGTACCCCATTTTTCATTACGTAAAATATATTTTATAAAAGCTGTGGAGTACAATTTAAAGAAGATCAAGGCATAACGTTGATATTACTAGAGGATACAATGAAAAGACAGAGATTGGAACATATGCCTCATACAGTTGAGGATGTAGAGTGTATTTACCACTCTGAAAAGAAGAACCGGAGATAGAAAATCGGGACAGTTGGATGACTAACGACTCAAAAAGAAAGAAATTACACAAATACAGCAGAACGCTCCATAATCTTCCATATATTTAATGCAATTTACGGACGTAGTGATTTTGTTTTTGTTTTGTTTGTGTATTAAACTGGGGACCTAAAAAACGCCGTAGCCGTCAGTGCTTCACAACCCCACAACAGGCCACAGCAGTCCACACACCCCACCGCCGCACCACATCGAACGGCTCTGAGCACTATCGGACTTAACATCTGAGGTCATCAGTCCCCTAGAACGTAGAACTAACATAACATTACACACATCCATGCCCGAGAAAGGATTCGAACCTGCGACCGTAGCGGCCGTGCGGTTCCAGACTGAAGCGCCTAGAACCGCTCGGTCACACCGGCCGGTCCCACACTGAACCCAGGGTTATTGTGTGGTTCGGCCCCCAAGTGGAGTCCCCTCCCCCCCATGAGGAACGTTTCATACCAGACGAGTGTAACCCCAAATTTATGTGTGGTAGAGTAATGATGGGGTACGCATACGTGGAGATAGTGTTTGTGCAGGAAATGCCGACATGGTGTAACTGAGTTGGAATAAGGGGAACCACCCCGCATTCGCCGAGGCAGATGGAAAACCGCCTTAAAAACCATCCAGAGGCTGGCTGGCACACCGGACCTCGACACTAATCCGCCGGGCCGATTCGTGCCAGGGACCGGCACGCCTTTCCGCTCGGGAGGCTGTGCGTTAGACCGCGCGGCTAGCCGGGCGGGCACGAAGTGATATTACTCAGAGTTCCAATATTTCCACGAACATGCATGATAACACTATCGATATTCGGGTCTGAACGAATGATAACAAAAATATCAGTTTCCCCATTTGTCTGTCTTCAGAACTGAGGCTGAGTACGTAGCATGATCGCTGAAAACATCTCGACACAAAATTACACTGAGGTGATGAAGTCATGGGATACTTCTTAATATCGCATAGGACCTCTTTATGCCCGGCTTTGTGCAGCAACTTGATATCGCATGGACTCAAAAACTCGTTGGAAGTTTCCTGCCGAAATATTGAGCCATGCTGACTCTATAAAAGTTCGGTGGGATGGATGGAAAAATCATTCACTCGAATTGTCCGGAATGTTCTTCACGCCAATCGGGAAAATTGTGGCCCAATGACATGGCACATTGTCATTCATAAAAATTCCATTCTTGTTTGGAAACGTGAAGTCCATGATGGCTGCAAATTGTCTACAACTAATCCAGCATAACCATTTCGAATCAGTGATAAGTTCAATAGTGCCAGAGAACAAAAATCACACTATTATGAAGCCACCATCAGCCTTGTTGACAACTTGGATCCAGGGTCTCGTAGGGTCTGCGCCACATTCGAACTCTACCATCCGCTCTCACCAACTGAAATCGGAACTCATCTGACCAGACAACGGTTTTCCAGCGATCTAGGGTCCAACCGATATGGTCACGAGCCCAGGAGACGCACTGCAGGCGATTCGTGTTCTTAGCAAAGGCACTCGCGTCGGTCGTCTGCTTTTATACCCCATTAACGCCATATTTCGCCGCACTGTCATATCGGATACGTCCGTCGTACCCCTTCCTGCAATATCGTATTCTCGCCACACTTTGAACACTGTGGATCTCGAAGTATTGAATTCCCTAACGATTTCCGGGGTGGAATATCCTATGCATCTACACTCATGCTCATAAATTAAGGATAATGCTCATACATAGTAAAACCATGACCATGCGGTGCATCTGACCTGCGGTCGTCGCACGGTGGCGCTAGCAGCAGTCCACATACACAGAGGTGTGTTGGTGCATGTCAGAGTACGGTGCAGAGAGTAAGTGTGCAGACGTTTTCAGACGTGGTAATGGTGACTATGTGTTGAAAATGCCTCAAGTAACACATATTGATGATATGAGGGGTAGAATACTAGAGCTACTGGAGGCCGGTCAAACACAGCAGCTCGTAACACGGGCCCTCCGTGTGCCACAAAGTGTGATCTCATGTTTATGCCAGCGATTCCAGCAGACAGGAAACGCGTCCAGGCGCTACAGTACGGGACGTCCACAGCGCACAACACCAGAAGAAAACCATCAGTGGCCGCAGACGACAACGGAGTACAGCAGTTAGCCTTACACCAGCCACTGGAACAGTGGTCTCCAGACACACAGTCTACAGACGACTGAACAGACATGGTTTATTCGCCCGCAGACCTGGAAGGTGCATTCCACTGACCCCTGGTCACAGGAGACCCATAAAGCCTGGTGTCAAAAACACAGTAGATTATGTTCACGGGCGAGTCTAGGTACAGTCTGAACAGTGATTCTCGCTGGGTTTTCATCTGGCTTGAACCAGGAACCAGATAACAACCCCTTAACGTTTTTGAAAGGGACCTGTATGGAAGTCGTGGTTTGATGGTGTGGGAAGGGATTATGATTGGTGTACGTACACCCTGCATGCCTTTGACAGAGGAACTGTAACAGGTCAGGTGTATCGGGATATCATTTTGCCCCAGTATGTCCGCCTTTTCAGGAGTGCAGTGAGGCCCACCTTCCTCGAGCACGTCTGGGAAGCTCTCGGCCGACGTATCGCTGCACGTGTTCAAACCTCTAGGACGCATCAGGAGCTCCGACAGGCACTGGTGCGAGAATGGGAGGCTATACCCCAGCATCTGCTCTACCGCCTGATCCAGAGTATGCCAACCCGTTGTGCGACTTGTGTACGTGTGCATGGTGATCATATCCCATATTTATTTCGGAGTACATGCGCGGGAAACAGTGGCGTTTTGTAGCACATGTGTTTCGGGACGGATTTCTCAACTTATCACCAATACCGTGGACTTACAGATGTGTGTTCCCTATGTGCAGTTTTGTGTAGTGCCACGTTGTGTGGCAACACATTCTGCAATTACGCTTAATTTATGAGCATGAGTGTAGCTGCAACTACCATTCCGCGTTCACAGTCTGTTAATTCCCGTCGTGCGGCCACAATCACATCGGAAACCTTTTCACTTGTGTACAAATGACAGCTCCGCCATTGCACTGCCCATTTATACCACGTGTACGCGATGGTTAGGTTAGGTTAGGTTACGCCATTAATACGTGTGCATATCGCTATACCATGACTTTTGTGTGCTCAGTATATTGTAGAAGTAAAAGCGCGTCTGCGAACACAGTTTCGCGAGGGCGCTGCCTACACCCCTGCATCCTTGGCACTTGCTGAGGATACGTACAAACCGTACAACCGCGCTCTCCCGCTGACCCTGCAGTAATGGCCGGCAACACGCCTCTGCAACCCGCCGCGACCCTGGCGGCAGGCTGAACAATAGTCCGTCCAGCAGCAGCGGGCCCGACCTCTTGTGCGACAAGCGTGCGTTTGTCTCTTCTGGCTGACAAGTGGGTCGAGGTCGGCAGTGCGTGTGCGACAGTCGTGTGCAGCGCCTCTCCGCACCCTCTTTTACTTTTCACTTCACAGGACACACAACAGAAGGGAAAGAAACTCAAAACTACAGAAAACTTGTACTTATAAATCACCAATTATACTAATGCTTCCACTTTTACAATACGTTCGTGCAAACTGTAACGCACGTTACTGGCAGTGGTATAGCTTGTGTAGATTTATACGTATTACAACGGTTATTCAATCAAAAACCGGAAATTTGTTAAAGCATGTAAGAGAATGGAATACAACATTTTTTTTCCAACTTAATTACCCTTAAGTTCTACGCAGTTATGCCAGCGTTGGAGAAGCTTCTCAGTTCCATGTGCAAACGATTATTCGGGGTGTGTGCGTAACCAGTTATGTACTGCTGCCTCGACTTCCTCCTCACCGGTGAACCTTGAACCACTAACAACCTCTTGAAGTGGGTTAGAAATACGGTAATCTGAAGGTGTTATGTGCGGGGAACACGGGGTGGTGTTCACGTCACACTTTATACACATATATGCGCCTTTCTTTCATTTCTGATGTCAAACGTCTTGGAAACCACATCGTATACACTTCCTGGAACATCAGAACATCGTGAATATTTTAATGGACCGATCTGACACAAGTGATCTTGCTGCAACATGACTCACGGTTATAAGAATGTTTTCCAACATCGGCTCAGCAACTCTCGCAGAGTTGTTCTCCGAGATTGCACAGGCAGAGCGTACAGGTCGTGGGGAATCTCGTGACACTTGTCACACCACATGTCAACTTTTCCGCCCACTCGCTTACTTGTGTTGAATTCAAACAACTTTCAACATATTGCACTACCATCCACCTCCAAATTTGCTAGCGTGTCCCCATCTTCTTTCACTGATCCCCAGCAGGCGTTTTAACCCCATCTGATAATAGTTCTAGGACAACGCCAACAAATAACAGATAAGCTCAAATTTCGTCGAAGTTTTGTATTTTTTATGCAACGTCTCTGTTATTTCTCGGATGGTCCTTCTATTTCGCGATCAGGGACGGAGTGTTCGTACGTATGTGTGTGAATACTTCCTGTATTCACATTTTAAGTAGTCTCGTACATTTGCTGATAGCGCGAATAAAAATACGCCGGGAGTTCAAGGGACAACGCTACTGAAAGAATTTAGAATCAAGAACCACTTTTTCAGTTACAAGGAAGTAATGGTGCACAGTGGTATGGTTTTAAGATATCCTGACAAATGGCTCAGAGCTACAATTACTAGTAGTTAATGTTGCTCTGTTCAGTTCGAAGGCTGATTTGATCATAACTTTACACTAAGGTATCGTGCGCATTTATGTCCATAACTACTACACTGAACCTACTTAATGTATAAATCTCGCCACTCCCCTCCCTTCCGAAACACGCACGCACACACACACACACACACACACACACACACACACATATATATATATATATATATATATATATATATATATATAAATATATATATATATACTCCTGGAAATTGAAATAAGAACACCGTGAATTTATTGTCCCAGGAAGGGGAAACTTTATTGACACATTCCTGGGGTCAGATACATCACATGATCACACTGACAGAACCACAGGCACATAGACACAGGCAACAGAGCATGCACAATGTCGGCAATAGTACAGTGTATATCCACCTTTAGCAGCAATGCAGGCTGCTATTCTCTCATGGAGACGATCGTAGAGATGCTGGATGTAGTCCTGTGGAACGGCTTGCCATGCCATTTCCACCTGGCGCCTCAGTTGGACCAGCGTTCGTGCTGGACGTGCAGACCGCGTGAGACGACGCTTCATCCAGTCCCAAACATGCTCAATGGGGGACAGATCCGGAGATCTTGCTGGCCAGGGTAGTTGACTTACACCTTCTAGAGCACGTTGGGTGGCACGGGATACATGCGGACCTGCATTGTCCTGTTGGAACAGCAAGTTCCCTTGCCGGTCTAGGAATGGTAGAACGATGGGTTCGATGACGGTTTGGATGTACCGTGCACTATTCAGTGTCCCCTCGACGATCACCAGAGGTGTACGGCCAGTGTAGGAGATCGCTCCCCACACCATGATGCCGGGTGTTGGCCCTGTGTGCCTCGGTCATATGCAGTCCTGATTGTAGCGCTCACCTGCACGGCGCCAAACACGAATACGACCATCATTGGCACCAAGGCAGAAGCGACTCTCATCGCTGAAGACGACACGTCTCCATTCGTCCCTCCATTCACGCCTGTCGCGACACCACTGGAGGCGGGCTGCACGATGTTGGGGCGTGAGCGGAAGACGGCCTAACGGTGTGCGGGACCGTAGCCCAGCTTCCTGGAGACGGTTGCGAATGGTCCTCGCCAATACCCCAGGAGCAACAGTGTCCCTAATTTGCTGGGAAGTGGCGGTGCGGTCCCCTACGGCACTGCGTAGGACCCTACGGTCTTGGCGTGCATCGGTGCGTCGCTGCGGTCCGGTCCCAGGTCGACGGGCACGTGCACCTTCCGCCGACCACTGGCGACAACATCGATGTACTGTGGAGACCTCACGCCCCACGTGTTGAGCAATTCGGCGGTACGTCCACCCGGCCTCCCGCATGCCCACTATACGCCCTCGCTCAAAGTCCGTCAACTGCACATATGGTTCACGTCCACGCTGTCGCGGCATGCTACCAGTGTTAAAGACTGCGATGGAGCTCCGTATGCCACCGCAAACTGGCTGACACTGACGGCGGCGGTGCACAAATGTTGCGCAGCTAGCGCCATTCGACGGCCAACACCGCGGTTCCTGGTGTGTCCGCTGTGCCGTGCGTGTGATCATTGCTTGTACAGCTCTCTCGCAGTGTCCGGAGCAAGTATGGTGGGTCTGACACACCGGTGTCAATGTGTTCTTTTTTTCATTTCCAGGAGTGTATATATATATTCCTTCATGCCTCAGACGGGGTTCTATCAACCGATCCCTTCCTTTAGCCAAGTTGTACCATAAACTTCCTTGTTCCTAAATCAATCTAGTACTCTCTCATTAACTGTTCGATCTATCAATCTAATTTCCGCGTTCTTCTGCATCGCCACATTTCAAGAGCTATTCTCCACTTTTCATTTCCGTACAAGGGTACACTTTAGAAAAATGCCTTCATAAAAGTCTTCCAAACATTTACATTAATATTCGATACTAACAAATTTCTCATTTCCATAAACGCTTTTCTTCCTATTGCGAGTCTGAGTTACATAGGTTCTACACTTAGGCCATTATCAGTCATTTCTCTGCCCAAATATTTGCTAACCTAATTCTCTCAGCATCGCCTGATGTCATTCGAAAAGGGAGAGTCAAGTTTAACGGCTCGTCGACATTGAGATCATTAGGGATGAAGCACGACATCGGGTTGTTTCAAGGATACGGAAGGAAATGGGTCCTTTGAAAGGGACTGTTCCAGCATCTGCAGGGAGCGATTTAGGGAAATCACGGAAAACCTAAATCTGTATGGCTGCACGTGGATTTGAATTGTCATCCTTCCGAATGCGAGCCCAGTGAGACAATTCAGCTACATCCCATTATCCTGGTTTAACTTTTATTGATGTTCATATTATAACGTCTTTTCAAGAAGCTATACATTCCGCTAAACTGCTCTTCCAAGCCCTCTACGGTATCTGACAGAATTACAAAATAATTAACAAAACTTAAAGGTTTTATTTCTTCTCCCCAAAATTTTACCCCCTTGCCGAATATTTCTCCTTTGTTTCGCTTACTGCTTGGTCAATGTAAAGATTAAATGATATCGAGGATAGGCTACTACTCAGTGTCAATCTCTTCTCAACTGCTGCTTCCCTGTCTCGTCCTTAGGCTCTCAAAACTGCAGCCTCGTTTCTGCACGAGTTGTTGTAAACAACCTTTCCCTCTGTGTCTTTTATTCCTTCTATTTTCTGAATTACAAAGAGTGCAGTCCAATGCCCCTTTGCACGTTGTGGCTCACTGCAAACTGATACTCATCTGATGCGTCTGCCTGTGAAGCGAGGTAGGATGCAAGTTCCGTTTCCGAAGATAATTTTTTTAATTGGAAATGCGGTATCTGGGGGAGGGGGTGGAGGAGCTCCAGCCCACCCCTACAACTCACCGTCACTTTACTCACTATAAAAGTAGGACTTCTGTTACAACTACCCACACTGATCAAGATCTCAAAGCGGTACGTCCATTATGTTAGCACATTTCTGTTTTGTCACTCAACTAACAAATCGCCTACATAATTACTTTTTCAAGACTCGTTTTCCTATTCAAATTTACTGGGATTCTGGTTTTGCTTTCCATTTTTGCCTGCTTTATATTAGAATTTTGATAAGTCGTCTCAGTAAAATCAAGCGATTTGTATCCGGCACGTTGTCAAACAGAATCCCGCACTAAACAAAGCCACGATACATGTTGCACGTAAAGGATAGCATTAGCAGATTGTTACGCGAAAGTTTTATAGACCATTTGGAAATAAATGGGGAACATTTACTCTTAAAAATATATTTAATTTATCACCAACAGCTGATTCCACGGCGTTGCCCGATTACGCGTTTATCTCATTATCTCACTCCTATGTCACCTCTTCTCCCCGGCACCCCTACCCTTAGCAATGAAATTTCCTTAGAAAATCAGTCTAGCTACCACGCAAGTCGTGGATACTACACTAATATTGTTCGTTTTCGATTATCTTATGTCAGCCTTGTCTTTCGTCACCCAACGTCGCAACAACACTCTACAGGTAAGAGTAATATAGTTGTCTTACCCCAACAGCATATTTTTGCAAATGGTGACAAGTCTGGCTGAGACTGCTCCACCTATTTCAAAGTTAGGCTTACATGGCACAACTCCTCTCATATGTGCACAATCAATTATCAGTTGGGTGCTAGCATTTTCCCCTCTCTCCAAGTAAGTGTCGCATGATACTGTGTCACAAGTATATCAATTAACACTCGAAAATAGCGTACACGACCCTTCCACTCCCCCCCCCCCCTCCCCCCCCCAAAAAAAACACACGTATAGTAGTTGAGTACTTGGCGTTGTTGGGAAGTATTTTTCCCGTTGTTAGTTTATCTCTACATTTCACCCTCACTCTGCCCATCCCCTTCTTTTTCAGTCTCCTCCTCCACCCCCTCTCTGTCCATCTCCTGCTTCACCTACCTATCTCCACCTTCCTCTTCTCTGTATATCCATCTGCTGCTTCCTCAAGCTTCTCCGTCCACCATCCCCACCCCAATAGAACGATGTTGTTTCTACTTCCACATATTTCTTTCTATATCACAGTTGTCCAGTCTTTTACCTTATCTAGGCAACATTTGAAAAACAGACGAGAGAGAAAGAGGACAGGATGGAGCAATGAGCGAATAGCATCGGTATAGTGAGCGTTTCAAAATGAAAATATTCAATTTATCACAACTTTACATAAACGGAATTTTATGATTTTTTTAACCCGACATATGTTCAATTCTTGGGCTGCAATCGTATCATTGATACATGCTTTGGGCCGCATGCGGCCAGTGGGCCGCGTTTAGACACCCCTGCTCTAGATATTAAGTAACATGTGTACCAAGTTTGGTTGAAAATCATCCAGGGATTTATGACGAGAATTTTACCCGCTTCTGCAACCGTTTACTCGTATATCTGTTTACATATGTGCAAGCAAATGTCACATACATTTCAGATATGTTTAACACATTTCACACATATTTGTACGTATATTTCACGTATATTTTTAAGGATCATTCAGCCTGCAGTATCATTTTCTTGTCGCTCATTTTTTATGACATCTTATCTCGTGAATAATGTGTCATAGAATGATGTAATTTTGTTGTTATATTCAGCAGCGTGTTTGAATACTGCCTGCGAAATGTGTTGGAAATAGAGTTAAAGAAGTAATAAATTAAAACATCACTAATTGTTCGGCAGTTTACTGCATGAATAGCGAAAATGTAATACGCGAAAAACGTTTTTTCTTTCAAAACTGTTTTGGAGGTTTGGAGCGAAAAAATGTTTCCTCAAAGTTTGAAACTAAGTTTAAGTTTTGTTACAAGTCGCTATGTGCTTTCATTCTCAAATACTGGATGAATAAAGCCTCACTATTTGCGCATCATTAGCTACGCTTCTTTTCCACCCCACGTGATCCTTCCAAACAATGCATGACATGTGTACCAAGTTTGGTCGAAATCGATCCAGAGATTTAGGAGGAATTGTGGAACACACATACAACACTTATATAATAATTTTGTATGGATATATACTGACGAACCAAAACATTATGAACTCTGTCCACCGCGAAATTTATGGCCATCTGGTGGCATGTGACATGCCAAGGAAAGTATTTAAAATACTTTGGCTGAGTGGAGACGAATGGGGAATTACACTAGCGTATATGTGGACGACAAATGGGATAATCCACAGACACAAGCGACTCTGACGAAGGGCGGGTTGTTACGGCCCGGCGTCTGGCGACGAGAATCTCCGGAAACTGAAAGCTGGTTGGCTATTCGAGCGTTAGCGTCGTGAACGTGTATGCAAAGTGGCAGAAGAACGGTGAAACCATGAGTAGGCGACAAGATGTTGGACGTCCTCGCCTCATTACAGAGCGTGGTGGCTGGAAGCTTGCCCACCCCGGATGAGCAGGACGGATGGTGCAGGAGCAAGTGTTTCTAAGCATGTCGCTCGGACTATATCTTCCCTCGTTGACCCAACGACATAGTTTAGCACTGCAGTGGGCAAGGTAAATGGATTCGACCGTGAATCAATGGAAACATGACGCCTATTCAGATGAATCACGTTTCATCCTATATCAGGCCGACGGTTGTGTCGGAATACGCCGTCACTGAAGCGAACGGATACTCTAAACATGCCGTATGCAACTGACACAGGTCGATGGAACAGTATTATGGTATGGGAGACATTCACCTAGGTTTCCGTGGAATGGTAATAATTGAATGCGCCATGACAGTTGCGGACTCACGTGGACATCACTGCGGACCACCAGCACACCGTCATGTTTGATGTCACCGATAGAGATGACATCTTCCAGCAGGATAACTCTCGGTGCGACAAAGCCGGAATCGTGCTACTGTGAACTCACGTTCATGTCTTGATCAGCATATCCGTCTGACCTGAATCATCTAGGACGCTATCACGAAACTGCTCCGCACTCACAAACCGCCAGCCTACAATTCATGTGAATTGCGTGGTCTGTGCGTAAACATAAAATACAAAAACTTTGTATTCTGTGAGTACAGTATCAGCGAATAATAATTGGAATCCGCTACGAAAGCCAGTTTACAAGGTACCAATAACCTGTATTAAGTCAGTGGAATACGTACAAATCTTAATACGAAGCGTATTTCGAAGTATACTTTTTCGTGAATTTCACAAAGGTTTGCAGAGTCTGGAGGTATGGTAAAACTCACCTTTGATTTTCATCCAGTGCACACACAATTCGCCATCAACGTGGTATCTATATCTCCTTGGATAGTGAAATTCAGTTTAAGGTTATCACTTTAATTCATTAAATACAAATACATATTTTTAATTGGAAATTATTGAAGTAAGCACGAAAATATTGCAAAAGGCGAGGTGATATACGAGGTGAGTGAGAAAAGTAATAAGACTGACAACGCTGCAAGCGACCAGGAAACGCTGTGTTGTTCTGCTTGTGTAGACCAATGCGTTCCTCCCTTCCAGATGTTCAGTACGTCTTTCAATTCCATGCAGCCAACACGTGATTCTTCAGATCGCCATCAGCGAAGTTGTGTTTTTGTTATGTGTTACGAAAAGGGAACAGCAGAATTAAGAACAACTTTATGCAATCCAGTTGTGTGTTAAACTTGTGGACTCCATTAGTGTGACTTCTGGAAAGTTGAATCAGGCCAATGGGCAACATTCCTTATTAAGAGCACAAGTTTTTCGCTGGTACAAATCATTTTTGGAAGGCCGGGAACACGTTGAAGGTGAACCTTACTCTGGGAGACCTTCAACTTCAAAAACCAAAGAAAATGTCTAACGTGTGCGTGCTCTTGTGAGATCAGACTATCATTTAACAATAAGGATGATGGATGATCTGTTAAACACTTCCAACGTACATCAAATTTTGGCGGATGATTTGCGCCTGAGAAAGGATTGTGCCAAAATGATGCCAAAAAACCTCACAACTAATCAGAAGAACGATCGCAGAAACGTGTGCGTTGGTCTTCTTGATTGCCAACGCCGACGAATAGTTCAGTCGTGTGAATTCTGGATTTTTGAGGACGATCCTGAAACAAAGCGGCAAAGTGAGGATTGGTACACTGAGACGTCTCCTTGACTGAAAAAACTTGAATGAGTAAATCAAAGATCAAAACAAAATTTGCTTTCACGGCAGCAGAGGGATATCATGCACAAATAATTTGTTCCCCCAACAAAGAAGCGACCAAGTGCTTTACAAAGATGTCCTTGAAAAGGTCAGGAAAAGGATGAATCAAGTGAGACCGAACACTGCAGACAGGCGGATGCTGCATCACATCAACGCCCCACGTCACACAGTCACTTTCATCACGAAATTTTTGACCCCAAAAGGCAGTCCTGTTGTTCCACAACCCGCTATTCAAGTGACCTGAGTCCGTGTGACATTTTTCTTTTTCCAAAATCAAAAAATGTCTTAAAAGGACGTTATTTCGCTACTCTGGAGAATATGACTGACATCTTAAATGCCCTAACAGTTGAACCCTTTCAGTGCTCCTATCAAGACTGGCAACAACGTCTCTGCCGGTGTGTAGCTGCCGAAGAGAAATGCTTTGAAGGGGCAATATCGTTGATTGAAAAAAATGAAAACTTTGGTAGATAAGAGATCAGTTTCATTTCTTTTATTACACACATCGTCTGTGTGGTTGTTCGAACTGACATTTGAAAGTGAAAATATCTTCAGCAGTTCCCGACGGTTACCAGCACGAACGATAAATTTTTATGTGTACTGCCATGCAGCTATAAAATACTGAGCAAATAAGTGAAACCGTCAAAGTTCTTCTTTCTTCCCCTTTCCCGTGACTACATGCACATTGAATCTGCTCTTCCTGTTATCAGAGCAATCAACGTATAGTTTTTATTATGCGTTCATGAAGCGCAATTCTCTTATAACGTCCCTGCAAATGCTTTCAGCGGAAGAGGAAAAATAACCCTTCGCTACACGCAGTGCAGTTCGTTTGCGACACGCTAGGAATACCACTGCTAATTGCAGAACCATATCTGTAAAACGATGCATCGTAAATGCCGCAAGGTGGAATGCAACCTTGACAGGCTGAATAGTAAATGAGGTCTGTGGGCAGCAGTTAAGGCAATTCGAGAAAAGCAAATATCCCAGCAGAAAAAGAAATGTTGTTTTTTTTTACAGCACATGGGAACGTCTGGATCCTAGTGCCGCGCCTAGGAGCCAACACCAAAAAATTTGAAACAGAAAAAATAGTTTAACAGTGTAGTGCGAGGCCTATTATGATCGTAAAAGAGATAGATGTAAATATTTTATATGAATGACTCGACTGAATTTTTGAGTGTACAGAAGATACGAATTAAGTCACATTTCATGTCTCGAATCCTTCCCATCCTAGTGTCAAATTACCACTGGTATCCATTTAAACGAATGCCACATCGACTAATAAAATCACGTATCCTGAAACAAAGGTTAACTTAACCTCAGCAGTTGGAAGTGAATTCGTTATCGTAGAACGCCCATTTTTTGCATACCTTATTTCATCCAAACATGAACCGGTAATGTTTTTTTTTTTTTTTTTTTACTTCCTGCCGCCGGACGCGGATTTAGGAGGTACTGAAGCTGGGGAAAACCATTTTCAGGTAATTTCATTCCTTGTGGAGATATTGTGGGAAAAGTACAAGGTGTCGTAACACCGATAGCACCTAACACATTCATTAGCGACTCCTCATGTCATGGTGAGGTCAAGCGACCACCATGAGATATTATAAATAACTTTTGTGACAGCACGGCCACATATACACTCCTGGAAACGGAAAAAAGAACACATTGACACCGGTGTGTCAGACCCACCATACTTGCTCCGGACACTGCGAGAGAGCTGTACAAGCAATGATCACACGCACGGCACAGCGGACACACCAGGAACCGCGGTGTTGGCCGTCGAATGGCGCCAGCTACGCAGCATTTGTGCACCGCCGCCGTCAGTGTCAGCCAGTTTGCCGTGGCATACGGAGCTCCATCGCAGTCTTCAACACTGGTAGCATGCCGCAACACGTGGACGTGAACCGTATGTGCAGTTGACGGACTTTGAGCGAGGGCGTATAGTGGGTATGCGGGAGGCCGGGTGGACGTACCGCCGAATTGCTCAACACGTGGGGCGTGAGGTCTGCACAGTACATCGATGTTGTCGCCTGTGGTCGGCGGAAGGTGCACGTGCCCGTCGACCTGGGACCGGACCGCAGCGACGCACGGATGCACGCCAAGACCGTAGGATCCTACGCAGTGCCGTAGGGGACCGCACCGCCACTTCCCAGCAAATTAGGGACACTGTTGCTCCTGGGGTATCGGCGAGGACCATTCGCAACCGTGTCCATGAAGCTGGGCTACGGTCCCGCACACCGTTAGGCCGTCTTCCGCTCACGCCCCAACATCGTGCAGCCCGCCTCCAGTGGTGTCGCGACAGGCGTGAATGGAGGGACGAATGGAGACGTGTCGTCTTCAGCGATGAGAGTCGCTTCTGCCTTGGTGCCAATGATGGTCGTATGCGTGTTTGGCGCCGTGCAGGTGAGCGCCACAATCAGGACTGCATACGACCGAGGCACACAGGGCCAACACCCGGCATCATGGTGTGGGGAGCGATCTCCTACACTGGCCGTACAACTCTGGTGATCGTCGAGGGGACACTGAATATTGCACGGTACATCCAAACCGTCATGGAACCCATCGTTCTACCATTCCTAGACCGGCAAGGGAACTTACTGTTCCAACAGGACAATGCACGTCCGCATGTATCCCGTGCCACCCAACGTGCTCTAGAAGGTGTAAGTCAACTACCCTGGCCAGCAAGACCTCCGGATCTGTCCCCCATTGAGCATGTTTGGGACTGGATGAAGCGTCGTCTCACGCGGTCTGCACGTCCAGCACGAACGCTGGTCCAACTGAGGCGCCAGGTGGAAATGGCATGGCAAGCCGTTCCACAGGACTACATCAAGCATTTCTACGATCGTCTCCATGGGAGAATAGCAGCCTGCATTGTTGCGAAAGGTGGATATACACTGTACTAGTGCCGACATTGTGCATGCTCTGTTGCCTGTGTCTATGTGCCTGTGGTTCTGTCAGTGTGATCATGTGATGTATCTGACCCCAGGAATGTGTCAATAAAGTTTCCCCTTCCTGGGACAATGAATTCAAGGTGTTCTTATTTCAATTTCCAGGAGTGTAGCTTTGGGTAATAAATGAATTTTGTAGCTGTACTTTTTTTTAACTTTGCTGGATGGAGATTAGTATTCTTGAATTTGTCTTCACTGATGCAGTCGTGATCAGGTGTTTTGCGGGAACTCTAGGACAGTCTAGTAACTTTGAATACGGGACAGCTTAGAATTTCCCTGCTGGGTTGCTGGTTCGCAGAACTTCTCGGCCGAAAACTACGTAGGTTTTGCCGTCCACGAGTCGGCAAGAGCCTCAGACGTTAGAGCATAGCGACCGTACGTTCCTTAGTATTGTTGGCGTGACGAATCTGCTCATCATGGACCAAACACGTAAGACAGCCATTTTACCGTCTCCATTGTGGGAGGATTTCAGATGGGTCATCAGTGTGGACACTGTGGGGCGAATACTCGAATCAATGAGTGGCGATACAGCAAATGCAGTGTACCAAATTCTGATTAGTTAATTGATAAACAAAGGGTGATGGCGGAGAAGCTGTTTTGGTGGATTCAGGGACATTGTTGCTCGTCAGTGTGGAGGAAATCATGAAACCCCCCCCCCCCCCTCCAAGTCGCAGGCTTTCGGGGGCTGAGAGGAACGTAGAGAAGACGGGAAACAGGATGGAGACACGTTGTCGTGTGGTCACATCAAAAGAGTGGCGCCCGGTGGCAACCTGGAGTCAATTGAGTAGGTATAGGTTTCTAGAGTCTGCGCTGCCTTTGCTCTGAGCAGCTCACAGTTTCCACAATTCTCATTTTGCTTCTTCAGTGATTTCATTTATCTGGGTCTTCGATACGTTTTCAATCTGAGTTTAAGAGATGCACAGATTTGGAAAGCCAGTCGCAGTTCGGTAGCAATGTTCCATAACCTTTGAGGTATCAATCAGTTACTGGCAGTACATTCTGTACCGGGACGGGCTCCACTCTAGAAGTCATTTCTTCTACTTTTCCTCACACCAACGTATGTTCCGTTGTGGAATTGAAATTGTTAAACTCATTTTGAGTTCATATAATTTGCTTTATGCTTCAAGAAAGCAATCATTTGAGATATAAACATGTGAATAGATATTCACTTTTTGTTCAAACAGCTAACTGTCAATCATCTAATTGTGATACTAGACTGAGAAAATTAACTAACAGATGAAAAGCTTAGTATTATATTCCTATCATCATTCAAATATAAACATGATCGATTTCTTTTGACTGAGTTGTGCTTTTACTGTGGTGGCGTTCCATTCATACTTGCAACGTATTTATGTACACTCCTGGAAATGGAAAAAAGAACACATTGACACCGGTGTGTCAGACCCACCATACTTGCTCCGGACACTGCGAGAGGGCTGTACAAGCAATGATAACACGCACGGCACAGCGGACACACCAGGAACCGCGGTGTTGGCCGTCGAATGGCGCTAGCTGCGCAGCATTTGTGCACCTTTTCCGTCAGTGTCAACCAGTTTGCCGTGGCATACGGAGCTCCATCGCAGTCTTTAACACTGGTAGCATGCCGCGACAGCGTGGACGTGAACCGTATGTGCAGTTGACGGACTTTGAGCGAGGGCGTATAGTGGGCATGCGGGAGGCCGGGTGGACATACCGCCGAATTGCTCAACACGTGGGGCGTGAGGTCTCCACAGTACATCGATGTTGTCGCCAGTGGTCGGCGGAAGGTGCACGTGCCCGTCGACCTGGGACCGGACCGCAGCGACGCACGGATGCACGCCAAGACCGTAGGATCCTACGCAGTGCCGTAGGGGACCTCACCGCCACTTCCCAGCAAATTAGGGACACTGTTGCTCCTGGGGTATTGGCGAGGACCATTCGCAACCGTCTCCATGAAGCTGGGCTACGGTCCCGCACACCGTTAGGCCGTCTTTCGCTCACGCCCCAACATCGTGCAGCCCGCCTCTAGTGGTGTCGCGGCAGGCGTGAATGGAGGGACGAATGGAGACGTGTCGTCTTCAGCGATTAGAGTCGCTTCTACCTTGGTGCCAATGATGGTCGTATGCGTGTTTGGCGCCGTGCAGGTGAGCGCCACAATTAGGACTGCATACGACCGAGGCACACAGGGCCAACACCCGGCTTCATGGTGTGGGGAGCGATCTCCTACACTGGCCGTACACCTCTGGTGATCGTCGAGGGGACACTGAATAGTGCACGGTACTTCCAAACCGTCATCTAACTCATCGTTCTACCATTCCTAGACCGGCAAGGGAACTTGCTGTTCCAATAGGACAATGCACGTCCGCATGTATCCCGTGCCACCCAACGTGCTCTAGAAGGTGTAAGTCAACTATCCTGGCCAGCAAGATCTTCGGATCTGTCCCCCATTGAGCATGTTTGGGACTGGATGAAGCGTCGTCTCACGCGGTCTGCACGTCCATCACGAACGCTGGTCCAACTGAG
Organism: Schistocerca gregaria; assembly: GCF_023897955.1. Taxonomy (NCBI): domain Eukaryota; kingdom Metazoa; phylum Arthropoda; class Insecta; order Orthoptera; family Acrididae; genus Schistocerca; species Schistocerca gregaria. The sequence goes on from NC_064921.1 coordinate 765,536,656, forward strand.
GCGGCAGGTGGAAATGGCATGGCAAGCCGTTCCACAGGACTACATCCAGCATCTCTACGATCGTCTCCAAGGGAGAATAGCAGCCTGCATTGCTGCGAAAGGTGGATATACACTGTACTAGTGCCGACATTGTGCATGCTCTGTTGCCTGTGTCTGTGTGCCTGTGGTTCTGTCAGTGTGATCATGTGATGTATCTGACCCCAGGAATGTGTCAATAAAGTTTCCCCTTCCTGGGACAATGAATTCACGGTGTTCTTATTTCAATTTCCAGGAGTGTATGTGGTAGGAAATTTACTTCATTTGCATTACAAATTATTAATCAGAATTATTCCTATTTGTATTTATCACTGTTTTGAGAACACAGGGAATTACAATTACTGTAACTATCAATCTGTTTGTTTAATATTACACAAGGCATGCACTAGCTTGTACAATATTTCTGTGTCCAGTACATAAGTGTGGTATGCAGTTTGCACATTCCACTGCTGAGTCCCAGCACGTCAGCCTCACACACATACAATAGTGAGAATATTTCACTTCGTTAGTAGAAATGTAGATGCAAACGAGTAAGCCAATAAGATTATTAGAAACTTTCATTTTAAGTGTGATTGTTTGGGAAAGTATTGTATTTTAACTAAATCTAAGTAAAATTTACTTGGCTTTTAGATTGATTTTGCTATATTTCATTTGCCTAAAAAACATGTTGCTTATAGTTAAAAGTGAAATACAAATTTTTATTTGGACATGAATCAAAACTCTTTGTTGTTTTTTTAATGTAGCTATTCATAGCGACGTTATAAATTTTGTTGAATACTTCAGTTGTATTAATTTTTTTTACCTTCTTAATGTGGATGATTTCATACAAAGATATAATAAAGCATAACTGTCGCTTTATAGTCTTTCAACTCTGAAATAGCTAAAAGACGATACACATATGAATTAAGTATCACAAGGTTTTCCCTGTTGGGTTCTACATCTGACACCCACCCTCAGCTCTTTAAAGATACTACTATCTATCGCTTGCGCCTTTGTCCCACATTGTACGCGGGTTTGGTATGGTTAAATCGGAATTGGCATGTTAATGTGAAGGTGTGGCCAGATGCCCTTCCTGCCGCCACCCCGTACCCCCTGGGACAGAATCAGAGTACCCCATCTGTCTGTGTCCAGTGTAAATAATGGAAAAGTGCGGATGTGTTTCAAATGTCACTTTTTTTTTTAGACAATCCCCGACCCAGCAGGGAATAGAACCTGGGCCCGTGACACGGCAATCCGTCACGCTGGCCACTTTTTTTATGTTATAAGAAAAAATAAAATAAAAATAAAAACGCGGTTCCTCCGCTTTATGGTCCAACAACGCGACTACTTCTTTTTTTCTGGGAACAGGAAGGCAGGGTAAACAAACAATCTTTATTCGTGCAGTTGTGCTGTCATAGGGATAAGAAAAGTATCGAGACAGCAAAAACAATTTGGAAACCATAAAATCAACGCAAAGGCCGCCCTCTTTTTTTCTTTTTTCTTTTTTTGGAACAGGAATAAAGTGAATGACAATCCTAGTCACGGGCGGGAGTGAAAATGAAGTTATCATCTGCATCACAATCCCTGCAGCACGCGGTGTCGCATCATAAACCTGGCAGAAAGCCATATAATCTTGACCATTTCTGCCAGTGTGGGAGGTATACATTTCTCCTGCGTAGACCATTCGAAGAACCATTAACTGAGGCGGTTTCGGTGTTTACCATCGTTGTGTGTGTGTGTGTGTGTGTGTGTTTTCATGTTAACATAATCCAGTCATAACTGGCGCCAATAGGTAGGGGCCAGTTTTCTTCTCAGTGTGCTATATGCCAATATAATGGAACCGCGCAGTGCTGTCTCTAGTCGTTCCGCTGCAGGAGTCTTCTCAGTTCTGGGACACCCCAGCTGTCGGGCGGATTGTGAAAAGCACTACCTAAAATTTGGAAAAGTAAGTCCTGTATTTCGTATGACTCCGTATGAGCTCGTGTTGTTCTTGTAAATACATCCAATAATCCATCACAGACTTAATATCGTACGAATATAAATATTTCGTCGCATGTCCAGCGATCCAATTGACCGCATACGCTTTTGTTTTTGAAAAAAGGTCTTGTCTAGTAGAAAAAGTACATCCGATGTGATTTCCGTGTAGTTAGTGCACCGAAGGAAGGCCAGTATTCGACGCGTCAGCATCCAGACGTCCCTCACTGCGCCACACACTAAACCATGTTCTTCCGTTGCTAACAGTCCACAGTTTGTGCAAAGAGGAGAATCGACTATATGAATTGTATGTAATCGACTCCTGGTCACAAGTTTACGGTTTATAAGCATGTACAACATCGATCTCGCTGCTGTTGACAGTAATGGAGTATGCACTGCACACCAAATGTGGTTCCACGTTCTCGACGGGTATTTGAATTCCATTATGTTGCGGCCATGGTGATTCATCAACCATCTATAGATCTCCCGAGTCGTGGGTATTCTGGCCGAAGGTACTTTCAGACAAACATAACTATAATCAACAAGAAATGAGGCAATGTGTGCGAGAGAGGGATAAATATTGCCCACCGCAATAGGGGGTTCGTACGAAGGCAGAACAAGTACTTCTATCAGAGCTGACGTTATGGTATGCTTTCTTTGTTGCCAATTTCGTATCATCGCTCTCATGTAAAGCGCCAGAGCTTTGTTTCGCACGTTTGTGAGGTTGAGGCCACCGTTCCGGAACTGTAGCGTTTACGTATCATATTTGATCTTAAATAACATCCCAGTACTAACAGAGTAATCAAAGACAGCCATGATGCGGTCTGCAATACCCTTCGGTATTGGTAGGATCTGCACTGAATGGGGGCAGTCGTGACGCTATGTGAACGTTGGCGTATGCCACACGTTGGATCATGTCAAAGGCTCTCAGTGAGTTGTTGCGTATCGTCAGACGAACATTCTGCAGAAACCGCCGAGAACTCGCCGCCGCTGACCGCCGTAGTGAACGGGTAAATGTAATCCCCAGACATCTCAGCGATTCCACCGTCTGAAACGGTCCCGGTACGTCTTCCAGACCCCGTCCAATGTGCATAATTTTGGGTTTCGTCATGTTAACGACGCTGCCTGCCGCCGTCCCGTAAGAGTATAGATGTTCAACAGCCTGACGCACTTCATGTCCTGATCTGACAAGGAGGATCATGTCGTCCGCATATGCGCGGCAAACGAAAGAGTTCTCATTAAGCGCTATCCCAGTAAGTGAGCGCCTCATAACACACATCAGCGGCTCAAGCGCTATCGGAAACAGCATCATGGAGAGTGGACACCTTTGTCGGACTCTGTTAATAGGAATCGAGCCCGCTTCCCGACCGTTTACGATCGCCTTCGACGTAGCCCCTCGTATTAGCCTCATAACGATGGAGATGAAAACAGGTGGAATCGCCAATCGGTTCATGACTGACGCCAAGAAGTCATGGTTTATCCCGTCTAACGACCTATCGAAGTTCACAGATATCATCGCTGCTCGCATTTTACACGTTTCCGCAAGGGCGATAACGTCACGGTATTCACTTAACGCCGAGGAGATGTTGCTTTGCACCCCTAGGCAAGCCTGATCAGGGGATATTGTCCTGGACATCGCCAGCTTGAGACGAGACGCTAATAGTCGTGCAAAGATTTTATAGTCGGTGTTTAACATAGTGAGACGCCGATATTGATTAACACCGCGACTCCCCGCCATCTTCGGGATGGGAAGAAGAAAGCCCCTCACAAAATCCGACGGTAGGTGCATGTCCGAACGCATCGCCACATTGTACATCAACACCAACTGAAGCATCATCATGTCCACGAATTCTCGATAAAATTCCAGCGTAATCCCATCTGGCTCTAGTGATTTATGGGCCGCTCCTTTTGTGAGTGCCACCTTTATATCGTCTTCTGTGAGTGGCTCCATAAGTGCTGCCTTATCCGTCCTGTCAGTGTCGTTTGCAGATGTTGCAGTATCTCTTCCCCCACCAGACGGTCCTTCGGTGTACCGGCATAGAGGCGGCGGAAATGCTCTAAAAATTCATTTGCAATGTTCTATTGTGTTGTCAATTGACGGCCATCTAAACTGTGGAGCACTGTTACCAATGCCTGGCGGTAACTTTTATGTTCCCGCGACACATGGTGAATCGAGGTACGTTTCCCAGTGATGGTGTCGAGACATCTTGCCCGTATTGGGATGCCACCCAGTCGTCGTCTCGTGATCGATAGGATTTGTGCCTTGACACGATGAACTTCCGGATGATGGTCTGCACACGGCACCTGGAAGGACAGCTCACGAAGCATGGTGTAATAATAATCAAGAGTGTCTCTTTGCCATCTCGTCTTATCCCGAGCATACTGTATGAGAGTTCTTCTTATTGCCGGCTTAGTACACTCGAGCCACCATTGAAGCACGGAGGTATATGTTGGTAGACGGCGTTGACATGTGGCCCATACCTCCTCGACTCTTTGACGACATTCGGAGTCCGCCAAAAGTGACGAATTGAGCTTCCATGTCCCGCGGCTTCTCCACACACTTTGCCTAGGGAGTGATATGATACAAATGTAAGCCAGATGGTCAGTAAATGCCGCAGGCCATCGTTCCGCGTCGACCGCCTTATACTGTAGGCCAACCGAAACATATGTTCGATCGATTCTGCTCGCCGAGTGACTGGTATAAAAAGTATATCCCTCACGGTTCCTATGAATCATGTCCCAGGTGTCGCTTAACTCCAGATCCCGGCATAGCACTTGCAATTCACGACAGGTATTGTAATGTGGAGTCTGGTCTTTTTTGGCTAAAACACAAGTCATCACCTATAATGAAATGATCGAATCTGCCGGTAAATAAGGGCAAGATCTCTTCCGAATAATATCTCGCACGCGCCCGTCTGTTGTCTGTGCCGGAAGGGACATAAACATTTAGAATGCGAATTCTATTAACAGTTATCGCCAGCCCCCGTGCCGAAGGTAGATAAGCCAGGTCGCGAACCGAATCCCGTCCCGGATCAATATCGCCGTTCCACTGTCGTTGTTCGAGTGCGGAGAGGTGTAGGAGATGTATCCTTGGACTTCCTGGAACTCAGGAATGTAAATTTCCAATACATCCACATCCGACGCGTATATCATGTCCTTAAACAACTGCTGCTTCACGGGCGATCTAATGGTATTTACATTCACTGTCCCTATTCTGTATGCCTGGGGTCGAGTAGCTGTCACCTCCACATGATGTTAAAATAACAAAGTTTCAACGTATCGGTAGTTCCTTTGCACATCCGCAGAGGGTCGCCCGACGGACGTGTCCCTGCGGCATTAGGTTTCTTGAGATGCGGACGGATGCGAGTCCCCACCAGTAGAATGGTCCGCATCGGTGATTTCGTCGTCCTGCTCATACCAGCTGATATTATTGGGGTGCTCCAAGTTTTCCTGTGCGGCATTGATGAGTGACATCTGTTGTTCTTTCGCAGCTTTAGACTCCACCGCAGAAGGGGTAGCAGGCCCCTGAGCGGATGCGTCGCCTGAACGACATGACATCTTTTCACTGTCCGAATTCATATGGTCTGCGACATCCGAAGCTTGTGGTTCCAAGTCAGACAGGTCCAAAGTTTTAGACACATGTGGGCTCCCAAGAAGCGAAGGGAGCATCTCCGCAGAGTTTAGTCGGCGCTTCTTGCGGCGCTTTGGCGAGCGTTGTTTGCGGGCCCTAACCTCGGCCTCCGGTGTCGGTGAATCTTGTATCTCCTGCTGTCTCGCCGTCGCCACAACGCCCTGGGGCCGTTCCACTTCAGCTTCCATGCCTGTTGTGATGCTGTCAACCTCTGTTTGCACCATCTGTAATGTCTGGGATTGAAGGTTTGTCGGAGCCATTCCTTCGTCAGTGGGGTCCGAAGGCGCCTCAATCAACTGCGGCGTCGGTTCGATAGTGCGTTCCGACCTCGGCGTCACCTCCCAGCGAAGCGCCGCCACGTAAGTCATCGGTAGTGACGTTGGTGTAGTCGGATTCTGGAGGTCTCCGCTGGGGAGTTGCACGAGTCTCCTCTGTATACACGCAGATCGAAGATGTCCTTCACCACCACACCCGGAGCATGTCCGGGGCTGTCCATCATAGATGACAATAGCTCGACAGCCGCCGATGTTGATGTACGATGGCACATGTTTCGTAAGGTCAATTCGCACCTGTCGGACACCATTGTTCACTGGATACGTGCTAAAACTTGCCCAACGTTCGGCCGTATGACTGATAACTCTGCCATATGGCTGGAGCGATTCTGTGACAAATGATTCGGGTACCTCGAAAGGCAGCTCGAAGACGCGAATCGTACGCACGCGCAGGCCCGAATGAGCGGCTGATACTTCGCCAATATGACCATCGGAGTGTCGGAACTGGAATCCTCGTTTGGCGGCTTTAATGATCCTATCGCATGCTGCAGCGTCAATCATCTTTACGTAAAGAGTGCTGCTCACGATTAATAAATGAATTCCAATAATCTCCGTGTAATTAAGTTGCACTTCGTCCCTCAAGAAACGTTCGATTTCGAAAGCCTTCGGTCGTGCATACTCGTTGCAGAACGTGAACTGTATGGTGGTTTTTCGGAAATTGTGTGCCATTGCGTTCGATTCAAACAGTAACACACGCGAGTGACGACGGTGTAAACGCCGCTTCTTCCGCGAACGTTCGCAGCCGGGACGTAAACAAGTCCGAGCTGCTCCGCGGCTAAAGGCGGACTGCTCTCGGCTAATCTGACGGGTCTGTGCTTCACTGGTATGTTTGGATACTACCTGCAGAGTATGCTACAAATAGAGGTAATAGTCAAGAAGTAATAAATGTAAACATCATGTATGATGCGACAGTTTTTCACGTATCTCAGTGTTTATATTTCCTGAAGGATGTGTCGCACAACGGTATGATTTTGCAGGAACATTCAGTGGTATATGTGAATACTGTCTGCAAAATTGCCGTGAACACAGCTATCACTAAATAAGTAACAAATTAAAACGTCATGCTTCACAAGGCAGTTTTACTGCACGAACAGCGAAAATGTAGTACCCGCTTCACTTTTCTTCTTTCATTTCTTTCTGGTAGTTGTCAGCGAGAAAAAAATTTCTTTAAGGTTCGAAATTTTGTGTAAAGTTTTTTTGCAAGTTAAGTGCTTTCAGTATCTAATACCGGATGAATAAAATATGGGCATTCACGCTTCGTTGACTACGCTGCTTTTTCAATCCCACCCCACCCCTACGATATGTAGGTGTTTTTTTATCCCCACAGCGATTCTTTTTAGACAGTAGTAAGTGATACGTCTACAAAGTTTGGCTGAAATGAGTCCATTGGCTTAAGAGGAAAGAAGAGCCAAACAAATTGGTACACCTATCTAATATCGTGTAGAGACACCGTGAGCACGCAGAAGTGCCGCAACACGACGTAGCATGGAATCGACTATTGTCTGAAGTAGTGCTAGAGGGAATTGACACAATGAATCTTGCAGGGCCGTCCATAAATCCGTAAGAGTACGAAGGGCTGGAGATCTCTTCTGATCAGCACGTGGAAAGGCATCCCAGATACGTTCAATAAAGTTCATGTCTGGGGAGTCTGGTGGCCAGCGGAAGTGTTTAAACTCAGAATATGGTTCCTGGAGCCACTCTAGCAATTCTGGACATGTGGGGTGTCGCATTGTCCTGCTGGAATTGCCCAAGTCCGTCGGAGTGCACAATGACGTCAGTGGATGCAGGTGATCAGGCAGGATGCTTACGTACGTGTCACCTGTCAGAGTCGTATCTAGACGTATGAGGGGCCCCATATCACTCCAACAGCACACGCCCCAAACCATTACAGAGCCTCCACCTGGTTGAACAGTCTCCTGCTGACGTGCAGGGTCCATGGATGCATGAAGGTGTCTCCATAACCGTACACACCCATCCGCCCTATAGAATTTGAAAGGAGACTCGCCCGACTATGCAACATGTTTACAGTAACCAACAGTCCAATGTCCGTGTTGACGGCCGCAGGCGTGGCGTAAAGCTTTGTTTTGTGCAGTCATCAAGGGTATACGAGTGGGTCTTCGACTCCGAAATTTATTATGGATGATATTTCGTTGAATGGTTCGCACGCTGACACTTGTTGATGGCCTAGCATTAAAATGTGCAACAATTTGCGGAATGGTTGCACTTCTATCAGACTGAACGATTCTCTGCAGTCATCGTTGGCCCCGTTCTTGCGGGATCATTTTCCAGCCGCAGCGATGTCGAAGATTTGATGTTTTACCGGATTCCTTATATTCAGGGTACACTCGTGTAATGGTCGTACGCGAAAACCCTCAATTCATCGCTAGCTCGGAGATGCTGTGTCTCATCGCTCGTTCACGGACTATAACATTACGTTCAAACTTACTTAAATCTTGATAACCTGCTATTGTCGCAATAACCGATTTAACAACTGCGCCAGACACTTATTGTCTTATATAGTCGTTGCCGACCGCAGCGCCGTAAGTGCCTATTTACATATTTCTGCAGTTGAATACGCACGCTATACCAGTTTCTTCGGCACTTCAGTGTATGTACGTACATACATTTTTATGGTATGTATGGCTTCCTAAGTTGGCAGTACTAGGATGAATGAGATATGTGCATGCTCTGTGTGCGGAGGTAGGAGGACCTCGCGGAGGCGCGTTGGCCAGTGGCAGCCATCTTCAGGCTGCTGCTGCCTCGGGTGTAGCGGTGGCAGAGTATCTGGAGCGCCGCATGGGGCACCTTAGCTGTCGCTCGTTTCGCCCTGGGCTCTGCTAACGAGGCACCTTGCAGTGTACCCGACGCAGGGGATCCGCCTCACTGCAGGAGGAGTGGCAAATGATAATACGTTCGCGTCGATCGAGACAGAGAATCAACGTGGAGACTGGAGACTCGCCCTTTCGCCCTGTGAGTGGACAGGTAGCCGCTCCCTCAGCAAGGTTCGAGAAACCACACAGGTGGTGGGGTTTACTAGTTATCGGGAGCTCTTAACTTAAAGCGTTTTATGGAGCCCATGAGGAAATTATGTTCAGGGACGAAAAGAAAGCCAATGTGCATTCGGTATGTCTGCCAGGGGATGTCTTCCGATATGTTTGGTGACAGCCCTGCCTGCGGCTACCGAGAGTGCAAGATGCAGCCGTCTGTAAGTTGTGACTCACATCGGCTCCTATTTGTCTGTCGCTTGGTTTCTGAGGCCGCCCTCAGCTCATACGGCTCGCTGACGGACACATGGTAAAGACTGCCAGTGGGGTGTACGGAAATCTAGCAATCTGCTGCATTATTCCCAGAATTGATCGGTGTTTTTCGACTTGGAGCCGAGTGGAGAGCATCATCAAACGCTTCGTCAACTCTGTAAAAGTCTTGGCTGCAACTTTATGGAACAGTCTCATAGGGTTGGAAAACTGAAATCTCCTTTTGGTAGGTCACGGATGCAGCTAGTGAGGTAGCTGAGCAGTTCGGTAGTCCACATGGTTTTTTTTTTTTTCCTAGGCTAGGCGACAGTTTGTGGTTCTCTGATGAACGCTCGCCACTCGGTACGCAGAGAATGAGATCAGATCGTGCGCCAAGTAAAGATATTTCGGATCTCAGAATTTTAATAGCACATTATCGTTGCAAAATTCCTGAATTTGCTGCCCTCCAGGACAATTATGGTGCTGAAGCTATTGTCGCAACCGAGAACTGATGAACCCTAACCAGAGTGCTCTGAAACATTTAGCTAGACATCAAATATGTATCCAAAAGACAGATTAGACGTCATAGGAGTGGGAGCGTATATTGCATTTGACAGAAATGTTGTGTCTATTAGTCTCAAAATTCAGACTGATTTTAAAGACATCTGGCCGCATGTAACAGGTAGAGAAAAACTCGCTTTAATTGTCGGATGTGTTTACCGGCCACCCGATTCAGCCGTGATAATTATAGAATCATTCAAAGGAATTCTTCTCTCAGTACCGCGAAAATACCTAGATCATGGGGTATTAGTTGAAGGCGAATTTGAGCTGACCGGGACCTCTGTGGATTTGTTGCCGGTGGTACGGACGGCATGAGAATTAACCTGCGGCTGTATGCTGATGACGCCGTGACATACTAGGAGGTGTCATCGTTGACTGGCTGTAGGAGGACAAAGGATGACTCAGGTACAATATCTAGTGGGTGTGATGACTGACAGCTTGCTCTGCATGCAGAGAAAATGAAAAGTAATGCAGGTGACAAGCAAAAACAATCCTTTAGTGTTGGAAAACAGTATTATTAGTGTGCTACTTGCAACAGTCGCATCGATTAACGCTTCAAAGCGATATGGAATGGAACGAGGACATAAGGATCGAAGAAGGGAAAGCGAAATGTCGATTTAGGTTTATTGGAAGAATTTTAGGGAAGTGTGGTTCGTCTCTAAGGGGACCGCGTATAGAACCCTAGTGCCACCCTTTCTTGAGTATTGCTCGGGTGTTTGGGATTCCCACCACGTCGAGTTAAAGGAGGACATCGAAGCAATTCAGAAGCGAGCAGCTAGATTTGTGCGGAAATGCTTCTTGAAGTGAAGTGGGAATCCTTGGGAGGACGAGGACGATCTTCTCTTTTAACAGTATTGAGAAAATTCAGCGAACTGTCATTTGAAGTCGACTGCAGGACGATTCTGCGGCCGCCAGCATACATTTCGCTTAAGTACCACGAAGATTAGATAACAGAAATTAGCGGTCGTACGGTGACACATAGACTGTCGTGTTCGCCTAGCTCAATACGCGAATGGAACAGGAAAGGAAATCGATAATATTGATACGGTGCACCCTCCACGATGCCCTGTATGATAGCGTGCCAGATATCTTTATAGATGTAAAATTTTCCAAAATGTTGATGTTAAAGTAATACAATGAATGTAGTATACGCACTTAGAGCATCAGAGAGCTTGTCTGTGCTTAATAGCTATACTTTCTGGATAACAGAGTATTAGTTGTTCAGCATGAATCAACTCTCACGTGATAACTACGGTATGTCTTTTTTTGAATGCCATGTTTCTCCACGCGCATATTTCTATGACACTTTTGCATTGTAGGTGTTTCTTTACTACTTCGTCCTCAGTTTCACATCTCAGTTATTCTTTTCACTCTACCGATGTTCCAACTTCCTAGCTGCATATGGACGGCGAATGGCTTGTCAGCGGTGATAACATCCCGCTCTTCAGTCTAGTGAATTTCGAAATTCATAATTAAAAAGGTGAAACATTTATATACGTTTTTGAAATGATTAAAAATAAAATTTCCATTGCTGATATTGATTAATGAAAAGGAACGAGAAGCAAAAAATAAAAAGATGACACTGCATGATGAAGACCTTAAAAAATGAAACACGTAACATTCATTGAACGTTTAAGTACCTGCTCTGGAAACCATAGAAACGGAAATACTAAGTGTTCTGTAGGGTTACAATGTAATGATGTACACAAATACACTCCTGGAAATGGAAAAAAGAACACATTGACACCGGTGTGTCAGACCCACCATACTTGCTCCGGACACTGCGAGAGGGCTGTACAAGCAATGATCACACGCACGGCACAGCGGACACACCAGGAACCGCGGTGTTGGCCGTCGAATGGCGCTAGCTGCGCAGCATTTGTGCACCGCCGCCGTCAGTGTCAGCCAGTTTGCCGTGGCATACGGAGCTCCATCGCAGTCTTTAACACTGGTAGCATGCCGCGACAGCGTGGACGTGAACCGTATGTGCAGTTGACGGACTTTGAGCGAGGGCGTATAGTGGGCATGCGGGAGGCCGGGTGGACGTACCGCCGAATTGCTCAACACGTGGGGCGTGAGTTCTCCACAGTACATCGATGTTGTCGCCAGTGGTCGGCGGAAGGTGCACGTGCCCGTCGACCTGGGACCGGACCGCAGCGACGCACGGATGCACCCCGAGACCGTAGGATCCTACGCAGTGCCGTAGGGGAACGCACCGCCACTTCCCAGCAAATTAGGGACACTGTTGCTCCTGGGGTATCGGCGAGGACCATTTGCAACCGTCTCCATGAAGCTGGGCTACGGTCCCGCACACCGTTAGGCCGTCTTCCGCTCACGCCCCAACATCGTGCAGCCCGCCTCCAGTGGTGTCGCGACAGGCGTGAATGGAGGGACGAATGGAGACGTGTCGTCTTCAGCGATGAGAGTCGCTTCTGCCTTGGTGCCAATGATGGTCGTATGCGTGTTTGGCGCCGTGCAGGTGAGCGCAACAATCAGGACTGCATACGACCGAGGCACACAGGGCCAACACCCGGCATCATGGTGTGGGTAGCGATCTCCTACACTGGCCGTACACCTCTGGTGATCGTCGAGGGGACACTGAATAGTGCACGGTACATCCAAACCGTCATCGAACCCAACGTTCTACCATTCCTAGACCGGCAAGGGAACTTGCTGTTCCAACAGGACAATGCACGTCTGCATGTATCCTGTGCCACCCAACGTGCTCTAGAAGGTGTAAGTCAACTACCCTGGCCAGCAAGATCTCCGGATTTGTCCCCCATTGAGCATGTTTGGGACTGGATGAAGCGTCGTCTCACGCGGTCTGCACGTCCAGCACGAACGCTGGTCCAACTGAGGCGCCAGGTGGAAATGGCATTGCAAGCCGTTCCACAGGACTACATCCAGCATCTCTACGATCGTCTCCTTGGGAGAATAGCAGCCTGCATTGCTGCGAAAGGTGGATATACACTGTACTAGTGCCGACATTGTGCATGCTCTGTTGCCTATGTCTATGTGCCTGTGGTTCTGTCAGTGTGATCATGTGATGTATCTGACCCCAGGAATGTGTCAATAAAGTTTCCCCTTCCTGGGACAATGAATTCACGGTGTTCTTATTTCAATTTCCAGGAGTGTAGTTCTGTGAGCTTCAAGTGACAACCCGACACGTTTCGGGGTTGATGGTAGGGAACAGGAATGGAGAAGGTGTATGGGTTGTTAGGTGACCCATAGTATGAACAGAAAAAAAAATAGGGTAAAAGTGGCGAGGGCAAGGGTAAACCGTGATGTGGAATGGGATTGGAAGGAAACAAAATTTATAGTATGACGGCAGATTTCATTGCCTAGCAGAGCGTGTCGGCTGCAATTTTGTTGGGATAGTATACAGAATGCCTGTATAGCTCCCAGGCGAAGTTCTTGGTAAAATGTGACAATGCTCACATGGGTGTTTTCCGCGAATTCAGTGGAAAGTAGCGCTAATAGTGTTCCATTTTGTTAACGTCTCTTGTGTACTTTAAACTCTGGTGGCTTCCATTTTCATGAGACAGTGACGTTTCCATAACTGATATGGATTCTTCTGATACTGCGAAAATCGCCTTTTAAACACAGTCTGTTTCCTTCAACTCTGGTGGCACGAGCAAGTTTTGTGTCACGTAATTCACATACACGTGGCGAACTTAGACAGTTCATCTTTTCTTCGTAGCTGTTTCACATTGCTTGATGCACACAAAAATAGAAACAAGCAGAAATATCTAAAATTAAACCAACAGTGCAGTACGATGTCTGTGTATAAAACGAAGACGTTGGAGATAAACAGTACGTGTACGGCTATGCTTACACATTTCATTCAGGGAAACAATGTGATCGCCTAGTTCTTGGGGTACAATGGTACGGTGCTTGATGGCGTTTGCAGTGAAACTTCCCGCAGAAAAAAGACGCGGAATACAGTAGGCATGAAGGTCAACTGTTTTCCAGTTGAAACATCGGATAGCAGTGCAGAAACTGATCTATGATGAATGCCTTGTCCGCAGCACTGTTGGTCCTTATGCCCTTTATTCGCAAAAACGTTTTCCTGCTGGTATTAACGAGGTCTGCGTCACAATGTTTCGCATTTCAATCGCTCTTCATTTCTGTTAATAAAAGTAAATAGATCTATTAAAAACACATTTATTTCAATAAACTGGTAGATGAAGATATTAGAAGTAATAACTGGACGGCATAATTCTCGCAGATTCGCGTTTATCAGTTGTCGGAAAGCTTGCTCCAATATCAGTAACCTTGTACAAAATGTGTCAACGTTCCATGGACACGTAGTATACTGTTCTTGCCTCAGCTGACGAGGTAATATCTTGTCACAAGTCGTAAGCCAGTTTCCTCTCAGCAAACTACGGGGTTCAGTTCGCAACGTAAGGAGACCGAGGGCAATAGCTATAGGCTGCACCACAATTACAGTCGTCGACCCCGTCGATAAATGTACTGCAATTGAAGGAACAGCTGTACTTCACCTTAACTGCAGCCTCCCGGCAGCGAACAGCTCAGCGATTTACGACGACCAAGACAGCGGCACATCCCCCGTGTGCAATGAGCGATCCGAGAACGTGGTCTTGTGTGCAAAATCCGGTTTACATCAGTTGTAACTCTAACTCCCGTTAATGTTCAGAATTTGATAAAAACTTTAAGTAGACAGATTTTTTGTTATGCTGTATTTCACACAGCCAGTTTTGTCCCTATACGACCCGCAATAATGTTATTATTGCTGGTGGAAGCTCTAACAGGATTGTAAAGTTTATAACGTAATTACCACTGCGGCATGGTTGGGGAGACCATAAGGGAAAAATCGGACACCCTGTCGCCCACGATGGTTTCGGTTTTACATGGTTTCTCTGATTCTTTGTAGGTTATTGTTAGCATCCTAGCCTAAGTCATCAGTTTCCAGAATTCAGCGAGGAACAGTTGGCATGCACAATCAACTAAGCTGAGTGTGCTTTCCCGGAAGTTTTTCCCCACCTAGTCACGCATCTTTCTCACTTGCCACTCCGTAAAAGAACAGAAAAACATGGAAACAAACGGATCGAAAATCACACAGTGTGCCCTTCATATTAGGTTACTGTGATGTTCTTGCTATGTAGAGCCCTAGCTAAAATCCTTAGTGCGTTATTAATGACTGCCTGTTGTTGACCCTGAAGAACGATGTGCAACAGCAAATACAGACATTATTACGACTTATCTCTTTGTTTCCATACCTTACTTCAGTATTTCTGTTGGAGCCTAGTTGAGTTCGCAGCCTTTTAGAGAATGCTTCTCTCTTGATCAGACATCAAAACAAAAGAGAAAGATACTAAGAAATTGCTCTCAGAATATCAGTTCCTTACATTAACAGAGCGACGCTTTGGTTTGCGTTAACAACTGAGCCATTAAGATTTGAGCTTAATAATGTATTATTTTTCTACCTGTAGTAACTTTCTAGTTATAAACCGTAGTAAAAGAGTTTATAACACAAAGAAATTGACTGTAAGTCCCAGAAAAAGGTAACAGACCGTTGGATCCATCACACCCAAACTATATTTATATTGTATCTGCAAGTCTCCCTAAAAAGGTTAACAGGCATGGCGTATTGATACGATCTTTTTGTTTTTTGGGTCATCAATCTCTTGACTGGTTTGATTCGGCCCTCCACGAATTCCTCTCCTGTGCTAACCCCTTCATCTCAGAGTAGCACTTCCAACCTACATCCTCATTTATTTGGTGGATGTATTCCAATCTCTGTCCTCCACAGTTTTTGCCCTCTACAGCTCCCTCTAGTACCATGGAAGTCATTCCTTCATGCCTTAACAGATGTCCTCTCATCCCATCCTTTCTCTTTATCAATGTTTTCCACATATTCCTTTCCTCTCCGATTTTGCGCATAACCTCTTCATTCCTTACGTTATCAGTCCACCTTAATTTCAACATTCGTCTGTGGCGCCACATTTCAAATGCTTCGATTCTCTTCGGTTCCGGTTTTCCTACAGTCTATCTCTTACTACCATACAATGCTCTACCAAATAATGCTGCACTCCAGACGTACATTCTGAGAAATTTCTTCCTCAAATTAAGGCCTACGTTTGCTACTAGTAGACTTCTCTTGGCAAGGAATGCCCTTTTGACCATTAGTAGTCTGCTTTTGATGTCTTCCTTGCTCCGTTCGGCATTGGTTATTTCACTGCCTAAGTAGCAGAATTCCTTATCTTCTTCTACTTCGTGACCATCAATCATGATGTTAAGTTTCTCCTTCTTCTCATTTATGCTGCATCTCGTTACTTTCGCCTTTCTTCGATTTATTCTCAGTCCATATCCTGTACTCTTTAGATTGTTCATTCCGTACAACAGAACATGTAATTCTTCTTCAGTTTCACTCAGGATAGCAATATCATGGGCGAATTGTATCATTAATATTCTTTCTTTAATTTCACTCATCAACCTTTCTTTTATGTCCATCATTGCTTCTTCGATATACAGCTTGAACAGTAGGGAGGAAGACTACATACCTGTCTTACTCCTTTTTTAATCCGAGCACTTGCTTCGTAGTCGCCGACTCTTATTATTCCCTCTTGGCTCTTGTACATTTCAAACATCTTGCACCATTTTACATTGCCAATGGCTTTTTCCAGGTCGATGTGTCTTGATTTTTCTTTAGTCTCGTATTGTATTGTATGTTAACGGGGGGCCTAGAAACGATGGAGATGATCCATTACCACCGTAGCCGCAGTGATCCACAACCCCACGACGACTACCGCAGTCCACTTCACACCTCCGTCGCCCCACCCCGAACCCAGGCTTATTGTGCTGTTTGGCCCCCGGTGGGCCCAACAGGGAACGTCTCACACCAGACGGATGTAACCCCTATGTTTGCGTAATAGAGCAATGGTGGTATATGCGTACATGGAGAACTTGTTCAGCAGTTGCCAACATAGTGTAGCTGAGATGGAATAAGGGGAACCAGCCCGCATTCGCTGTGGCAGATGGAAAACCGCCTTAAAATCCATCCACAGATTGGCCGGCTCACCGGATCTCGACACAAATCCGCCGGGCAGATTCGTGCCGGGGACCAGTCCCGCCCAGAAATCCGTGCATTAGACCGCATGGCTAACTGGGTGGGCTTCTTTAGTCTTCCTTCCATTATCAACCGCAACGTCAGAATTGCCTCTCTCGTGCCTTTGCCTTTTCTAAACCCAAACTGATCGTCATGTTGCACATCCTCAATTTTCTTTTCATTCTTCTTTACATAACTCTTGTCAGAAACTTGAGCATGAGCTGTTAAGATGATTGTGCGATAATTCTCGCACTTGTCAGCTCTTGCAGTCCTCGAAATTATTTGGATGATATTTTCCTAAAAGTCAGATGGTATGTCGCCAGACTGATACCTTCTACACTGCCTCCTTTTGCTCGGCGTAGTGCAGCAACTCGACGTGGCATAGACTCAACAAGGCATTAGAAGTCCCTTACAAAAAATGTCCAGCCATGCTGCCTCTACAGCTGTCCATAATTCCGAATGTGCAGAATGCTGTGCACGATCTGACTTCTCTATTATGTCCCATACATTTTCGATGGGATTCATGTTGGGCAATTTGGGTGGCCAAATCACTTACTCGAGTCATCGAGAATGTTCTTCGAACCAGTCATGAACAACTGTTGGTTGGCGACATGGTCCATTGTCATTCATAAAAACTCCTTTTTGGGAAAAAAACCTGTGAATGGCTGCAAGTGGTCTCGAAGTAGCCAAACGTAACCATTTTCAGTCAGTGATCTGTTCAGTGGACCAGTGGACACAGTTGATTCCTTGCAAATACCGCCCACATCATTACGGAACCACCAGCGGCTTCACAGTGCCTTGTTTACACTTGTCTCCATGGCTCTGTGATGTCTGCACCACACTCGAATCCTACCATCAGCTCTTGTCAACTGAAATCAGGATTCATCTGGCTATGCCAAAGTTTTACAGTCGTCTATGGTCCAACCGACTTTGTCACTAGTCCATGAGAGGCGCTGTGGGCGATGTCATGTTGTTAGCAAAGGCACCCACGTCGGTCGTCTGCTGTTATAGCCTCTAAAGGCGAAATTTCGTAGCGCTGTCCCAATGGAGCCGCTTGACGTATACCCAACATTTATTGCTTCAAATGGCTATGAGCACTGTGGGACTTAACTTCTCAGGTCATCAGTCCCCTAGAACGTAGAACTACTTAAACCTAACCAACCTAAAGACATCACTCACATCCATGCCCGAGCAGGATTCGAACCTGCAGTCGTGCGGTTCCAGACTGTAGCGCCTAGAACCGCTCGGCCACCACGGTCGGCCCCACATTTACTACTGCAGTTATTTCACGCATTGTTGCTTGTCTTATAGCACTGACAACATCATACAAACGCCATTGCTCTTGATTGTTAAGTGAAAGCCATTGGCCGCTGCATTGTATGTGGCCTAACATTTGGCATTCTGGGCACACTCTTGACCCCATGGATCTCCGTATATTGAATTACCTACAGATTTGTGTCCTATGATTCTAGCTCCAACTACCATTCCCCGTTCAGAGTCTGTTAGTTCACATCGTGCAGCCATCATCGCGTCAAAAACCTTTTGTAGACTCCTGACACCAAATGTAGATGGGATGTTGGATGAGGATGGAAGCTGTCAGGATGCGCCGTATTAAAACTCGTCCGAGTTTCCCAAGTGATTTATTATTTCCAGCTACAGTGCCCCCGTTCCTCTCGGTCTGCGTCACTGGGTCCCACAATGCCGAGGACATCACTTTGCCGTCTGCGAAACATCTTGGTGTGGAATGGCTGCCTCAGTGACCCGTGCAACGCCCTGCATTGTGTCGGCCTTGTACGGCCACAAAGCTGTGACGACATCAGGCAGCATCGGCAGTCGACTCAGCAGTCTCCGTCCCTGTTGTCTCAGCGCCGCTCACAGGGCGGCCTCTTGCGTGCCTCTTCACCAGTGTGGCCAAGATCGTAGCGACGACAAGCGCCGCGATCCGGCATCCGAATCTGTGGCCCTCACCTCAGGATGCCTCCAGTGTGTGTTGGGAGACAAAAAGACTGCCCGCGGTAGCGAGCCATGGCATGGCCTGCCACTGGCTGGCTGCGGACCCCGCTTTGGCCTCAGAGGGTCTAACCAGCGACCTGCTGTGGACTGGAACGGCTGGTGCCCCATCTGCTGCTGCCTGTAGCCAGTGGTGTGACATGCCCCACCATCCAGGAGAGCTGTCACACTTGAATGCCCTGCGCTGGCCTCAGAGGGTCAAACCAGCGGCCTGCTGTGGA
This sequence comes from Schistocerca gregaria, assembly GCF_023897955.1. Classification (NCBI taxonomy): domain Eukaryota; kingdom Metazoa; phylum Arthropoda; class Insecta; order Orthoptera; family Acrididae; genus Schistocerca; species Schistocerca gregaria. The sequence goes on from NC_064921.1 coordinate 765,555,702, forward strand.
CTGGAACGGCTGGTGCCCCATCTGCTGCTGCCTGTAGCCAGTGGTGTGACACGCCCAGCCGTCCAGGAGAGATGTCACACAAGAATGTCTTGTTAGTGAACCGGCACCTATTTATGCACAGCTGTACGCCCGTTTTGCTAACACGCCGCTCCGAGTCATGTACTCATAGCACCTAGGGTGGGCAAGAAGGCCCTTCTGCCTATAACCTGCACCATCCAAACAGCTGTGTATACTCTTTTCAGCGGGCCTACGGCCCTGTGGCCTCCATTCTCCTTCGAAACGGCTAGTAGCATAACTTACTGTCAGCAGGCCCGCACCTGACTGTAACTTGTGCGCTCAGAAATATTGCACTGAAGCTAACCTTTTCCCATCTGAAACGGTGGTGCCACTACACTTTTCACTTGAATGACCTGAGTACAAATGACAGCCCCACCAGTGCACCGCCATTTTAAACCTTGTGTATGCTGTACTGCCACCATCGGTATGTGCGTATCACTATCCCACGACTTTGGCCACCTCACTGTATGTGTATCTTTAGAATCGTTATTTCATTTGACTTTACAGCAGGTCGTTTACTGCCACGCTGGCGTCGATCTGAACGCCACGTACAGAAACGAGACTCACAGCTGAACATCGGATAATGGCTCTCAGTATCCAAGCTGACACTGGGTGCACACTGTGCGAGTCGCTGTTATCTGTGGAATGCTGGCAGCGGCAAACAACGAATGGCGATAGAGTACTCAGTCCAGCACCCACAAAAAAAAAATTCCGACGGTTCGTGTTGACGCTCGGACAGTAACCTATATCCGGTTTTCGGCTACTGTTCTACGGCTTGTGGATGCAGCCAGTCGAACAATCAGATGATCTCCTTTTGTAAGGACGATGGCTAATCTCCTTGTCAGACTGTTCTCCTGTTCAGTTGGCATTTCGCTACAGTCAACAGTCTGTGCGATCTGCCTGTATGATTATTCTTATGCCTTTCATGCCAATGAGCCAACCATTCTTAAAGTCCGAAGACGCACCTTTCATCATTCCTCTGCAAATCGACACTGTCTTCTGGTGTTGCTACTTTCTTATAGACAACAATCTGAGAACAATCTTAAAAAGTTTTCGACGCTTTCTACTAGATCATCTATGTAAGTATAATGCAGACAGTAACGGTCCTATTACACCCCGGAAATTATGTTTACAGCTGTCGATTTTATTCAGTTAAGAGCGACGTGTTGAGTTCTATCAACAATGAGGTCTGGAATCCAGCCGCAAATCTGGCCCGATACTCGGTTAGTTCCTACTTTTTTCACTAAACGGCAGTGAGGTGTCAATTGCGCGCCTGAAGTCAAGCAACACGGTATTACCCTGAACGCCATTGCCTACAGCGCTGTGACTCACATGGAGAAACAAAGCGAACTGAGTTTTGCATTATCTCTGTGTGCGGAAGACACGCTGATTTTTATAGAGGAGATTTTCGTTCTAAAAAAACGTTCATAATTCTTGAGCATAAAACGTGTTCCATAATTCTACAAAAGATGGCCGTCAGCGATATAGGTCTATAATTATGTGCTTGTGTCCTACGGCCCTTCTTGAAAGCAGGAACTACCTGCTCTTTTCCCCTGTCACTAGGTACACTTTGTTGCTCCAATGAACTGCGATAAACTGCTGCTAGAGCAAGTTCTTTCGCATAATCTTTGTAAGATCTTACAGCTGTCTCATCTGTTCCTGATGACTTTCCACTGCTACGTGATTTTAGCTGATTTTCTATTGCGCAATCGGTTACCTCAATACGTGCCATTTCTGCGTTCGTACGATGAGTGAAAGGAGGTACTGTGTTACGATCTTCGGCTGTGAAACAGTTTCGGAAGACCGAATTCAGTACTTTGCTCCCTTCTTTGTCATCTTCCGTTTCGGTGCAAATGTAGCCACTCAAATGACTGAATAGATGATTTCTAGCTGGTTACTTATTTTACGTAAGGCCAAAGCCTGATAGGATTTTTTTGTCACATCGTTTATGGACGATGAAGAGAGATGCAGGTAGTCGTTTTTCCCAAGCTCTGTTTTTCGAATGAAACAAAAAAGGAAGTAACTAGTAGTTGTACAAGGTACCCTCCGGCACACACCACACGCTGTCTTGAGGAGTATGTGTGTAGATGTGTATGAAGCACCCCAAAGGCTATGCAGCAGATCACTTGCTGTAGGTTCAAAAAAATGTTCAATGTGTGTGAAATCTTATGGAACTTAACTGCTAAGGTCATCAGTCCCTAAGCTTACACACTATTTAACCTAAATTATCCTAAGGACAAACAAACACACCCATGCCCAAGGGAAGACTCGAACCTCCGCTGGGACCAGCCACACAGTGCCGTGGGTGACGTACGCAGTCGATGCCAGTATAAATAATTCCTTAGCACTTAGTGCTGGAATGTGCGGCAGCCAGTGGACAGTAGAAAGCAGCTGAGGCGGAGCGAGGTCCCAGCATTTAGGCCCAGCCCGGGGTCACTAGACACGCCCATGCTTTCTGTGGGAGTGCGTGGGTCGCGGGAGCCGCTGTTCGACGCTATTGCCCGATCACTGCGACGGGTTGCGTGAATCGTCATCGGCTTCAAACACCAGACTGATCCTGGGCACTACAGGAATATTAGGATGTATGCATCACCACAGTCGAATAACTGACAGTCTCCTCATAACACGAAATATTTTGCAGTATATTCATCTTTTGAATCTGCAGCTCTTGTCCTTTCTTTCCGCATTTGCACTTAAATTATAGGATATAGGTTTCGCCTTTTTGCAAACACACTGTTTCTTCTTTTTACTGGAACATGTTTCAGCACCTCTGTGGCATCAACAGTGGATTTTTATTGATTGAAAACGTGATTTTACGTTATTTCTTCATTTACAAGTGCCTTTTTACTTTGCAAACCTACGTGAGCAGTATGTTCTTGTGACAACAGCATTGTTCTCACCGCGTATTGTAAAGTAAAAAGCCGTTTATAAAGAAAGGAACTATACAAAGTACATTAATATGTGTGTGCACTGTTCTTGAAACCTAAAAGAAGAAGGATCAGTAACAACAAAACATGACAAGCTATCAGTGCAGGGCACCATACAATTGTGTAAGGTGTCAGGCAAATCCAACACCTTCCATGAAAACCCTGACATGATAGCAAATCCGGCAGTATGTCATATAACTCCGAATAAATCCTGACATTAAATTAACCAAAGTAATACGATCAACAAGTGAGCAAATGCAATACCACGGACTAAAACAAGAAAGCCTAAATGCGTGTCATACCTTCCCACCGTGAAACAGATGCTGTTCCGAGGGGAGAAACGAGAACAGAAGCCGAGAACAGAGCCGTGTAGGCTAGAAGGCCCTACGATAAAATATACCCACATCGCCGGCCGATCGCCAAGAGCAGCCCCCAGCACATGTTAAAAGCTAGAGCCCTCCAGAAGAACAGTATAGATCTTATGATAACACTCAAAGGACCACACCAGCTGCAACTTTTAGCGTGAGACTACACGCGTCTCTGTTACGTTGCAAACATTAAAAACATTGCCCCAGCACGAAAAGTATAACGTTTCTTATTGGATAGACAGAATTTTTGTAGGCGGAGCTTAAGGTCAACACTGAGACCCTGATTGGTAAGTTGAAAACACAGACAGATACCTTTTTCTTAAACCCACTTCAGTAAATCGTAGTAAAGAGAAGTTAGAGAGTTGCTACCGAGACGGCGAGGTGTGTGGAGCTGCGTCGCTCGCCGCCCATGACGCTGCCTAACCACCGACAAGGTAATGAATGCATGCGATGCCGCATAAGAGCGCATAAGGCTTCACTCAGAACTGCAGAGGTCTCATCTGTTACATCGCCTGTTTACGTAATACTCGTGTCGATCGTCAATTAAACTTCGTGGTACTCACATTTGCTACTGGAAGTTAAAATCTGAAACGCGATTATTTTATTGAGAAGACAAATCAGCCACTGTAATAAATAAGTAATTAAAGATAATTGATGGTCACTGGAGACCATTTTGATAGTTTTCTCTTTTATGAAACTTAACTTACACCGAGATTATAGATGTGATATGACATAGGTCATCCTTCGATCCATTATAGACCTTGGAAACCCATTCAGGGAATATTCGTTCACATTTTTGTTGAACGCAGTTGGTTTTTATCATCCTGTATGAAAATATTTCCTTTTCTCGATAGTGCAATTTATAAACAATGTTTTGTGGGTAGAATAAAAATTCCAATGGTAAACTTAACTGATTTTTCGACGATATTTTACCAGCTAACTAAAAATAGGAAAGCCTTGAACCCCTTCCACTAAATTTAGTTAATATTAAGATTCTTTTACAGGGAGTGTAGTGGAGCTGACGCTGAAATCATTAAGTATTTGATTATATCATCGCTAGTCTCACTGAACTCTTCTGAACTCTACATGTCATATGTGGTCTGGCGTCTCCTTACCAGCAACAGGTCCCAGTTTCAAACTAGTCAATTCCCTAAAAAACACGCAAAATTATATAACGTAAAATCACGTTTTCAAACAACAAAAATCCACCGATGGTGGCACAGAGGTGTTGAAACTTGTTTGAGCAAAAATAAAAAAAAAACAGTATGTTTCAAAACATCCCACAAACGTTTACAATGCATCTTAGAATAATCACGACACTTTACTTTATCCCTTGTCATTGTAGGACCAAAGACTGCTTTAAGTTTTCATCTTCTGAGGTACAAGCACAATTACAGTGCGCCTTTGTTGGGTCTTTGGTTATCTCCTGCCGAGCAAAGTGGAGCAGTGACATTCCTAATACGCTCGACTCGCATTCGATGGAGACTGGCGTTCAGTTCTACCCCAAGCATTTCGGTTACCCACTGGTATCGTTAAAACACTTCGAGTGAATGGTATAGTTCATTGTAGTACGCCAGGGCAATTTACTTCCTCATCCTTCACCAAGTGAGCTAGCGCTCTTTCTCTACTGACCTCATCATCCAAGTCGCCTTAAACTACACTGTGCAGCACAATTAAACGATCACTTGTTAGAAACGCCATAATTGTCTTAAGTTTAAAATTTGGCTCAAAGGTACCTAAAACCTCCCACAGTAATGGTGCAGGTGTGGCGCCCTGCGACTCCACCAATGTGCTCGACGACCCTTGAAGCAGCAAGGTGTCGGCAAAAGCGAAATACGGCCACAACTCAGACGTTCGTGTGGGCTTTAAGGTGCGCTAATGACGTTACATTGGAACAATTACTGTGCGCCTTTTTTGGGTCCTTGGTAAGCTCCTGCCGAGCTAAGTGGAGCAGTGACAACCCTGATAGCGTTCACTTAAGCTTATGGACTGACTGTCTTTCAGGTTCATGAACATTTATTTTTATCTGTTATTATTCTTATGTTGTAAGTTCATGTACTGACACGTTCCATGAACTTGGAGATATGCTCCTCAATTTGGTCCTACGGAACTTGAAGTGTAAATAAAATAAAGAAATAAATAAACTTCACCAAAATTCTGCTCAGCGTCACCGTGGACGTGTCAAACGATGGAAAGGTCGCCACGCCCTGTCATATCCACATTTCACCCGTTCTGACGCCCCTCTGCGATGGAGGGCCCCCAGCGTTGAAATCATGGGTGACCGAAGGACACAGTTCAGGCAAACTGCCGCTCAGAATAGACAGGGAATAGCCTTAGGGGTGGCAAAAACGGCGTCAATAAAGCCACCCCTACCCTCGGGATATTGATTCTCACACATTTCGCCGTCGAAAACGACAGTTCGCAGTACTGTGAGCAACAGGACGATGTTCTTGACAATGTTCGACACTGGTGCTATCCCCTGGGCTTTTCAACCGCACTCTAAGCAAATTGTGGGGCTGCAATCCCGCTCCACGCCATCTGCTCCATTTGATGTGCAATGCGACATCAGTTTTTGCTCTGGTATGCAGAAACAAAACGGACCGGTCAAAATTATTCGGCAGAACTTGAACGTGATCTGAGGCAGAAAGGGGTTTTTATGCTTTTTCAGTGCTGCTTTTTCACGGGCTCCCTTGTCGTCATCACAAAGCGTCGCTGAGCCCGTGGGTAACGTTCCGGGGCACCACGCTTTTGCACCATTACAGAGGAATACGATACCGCAGTGCCCGTATTCGCTAATGACGATGCAGTGCGACGACCACAGCCGTTACGATACACATCAAATGAATTCGCAACTGCGAACAGTGACTACCATCAGCTACACAAGGGAATGATGACGGTGAAAATTTGTGCCGAACCTGGAATCGAACCCGGATTTCCCGCTTATCGCGAACAGTCGCCTTACCATTTGGCTATCCGTGCGTTACTCACTGCTACGCTCAAACTGCCATATGTTGTCAACCATACTTCTACGATCTGTTCTCGCACATCCATTATGTGTATTCTCGTACAGATGAGACGTTGTCGCAATAAGCAGGAAATCCCAGGCACAAACTTTCATTGCCGTCATTCCATTCTACAGCTGGTGGTAGTCATTATTCGCAATTGCGAATTCATCTGATGTACTACAGGGGGAGGTTGTAAACATCTTTGAGATAAATTTTAAACTTACGCGTCGGGATGGCAGACAATTACGGGGTTTCGAAAAATTGATCCTTTAATTTTATTGCATATTGTAAAAACAATATATTGTTGTTTTTGTCTTCATTCTGAAGATTGGTTTGATGCAGCTTCCCACGACAGTCTATCCTGCGCGGTTCTGTTTATCTCTGAATAGCTACCAAAACCTACTTCTATCTGAACCTGCTTACTGTATTTATCTCTTGTTCTTCTTGTTCAGTGCTCTCCACTCTTCCCTCCATTAATAAACTCACGATTTCTTCTTGCCTCAGGCGCTTCAGTCCGGAACCGTGCGACTGATACGCTCGCAGGTTCCAATCCTGCCTCGGGCATGGATGTGTGTGATGTCCTTAGGTTAGTTTGGTAGAAGTAGTTCTAAGTTCTAGGGGACTGATGACCTCAGATGTTAAGTCCCATAGTGCTCAGAGCCATTTGAACCATTTGAACTATCTTGCAACTGCCAGTCTGCGTTTTATTCTTCTCTCCTTCTGCTATCATCAGTTTCTTTGCTATACCACTAACAAAACCTATTTGCTATCTTTATTGTCTTATTTCCTGACCTAATTCTCTCAGAATACCTAAATTAACTCGACTGCATTCCATTTACGTAGTTTTACTTTTGCTGATATTCATGTCATAACCACTTTTCACGACTAAATTCAGCTGTTCCTCCAAGTCTCTTCTTTAAATTTAAATTCTCTTTCCACATTTCTCCTCTGTTTCCTTCATTGCTTGCTGAATTTACAGATCGATTACATCGTAGACAGGTTACAATCCTGCCTCACTCCGTATACCAGTCTGGGCGCATGTTCTCCAGGTGTATTTGCTGGCGGTCCCCAACTAATGCGACAAAGTTTATGGCGAATGTAGTTTCTGCTTTTAAGTTTAGCGGACGTCGTGTCAAGTGCTCCTTAAGAGGAAGTGTCCTGTTTAACGAGATCCCGAGGTATACTGGACGCATTTTGTGATGGAGTGTGTCTCCCTCAGAAAAGATGTCAAGGGCGATGTGTGCTAATCAGTTTGACGGGTGAAAAAGTGCAACTTGTTTTATTTGAGTTTTTCTGTAAGCTGCTTTTGTGGAAACATTGGTTTAAGATGTGTAGATCAGAAGTTAGGATTTTTCCACTTGTTTCAAAGGTTTTGTGCTGGGTAGCTGTTGCCCATTCGTCTGCATAGCCAACTTCCTGGACTGTGTTGGAGGAATATCAGATATATATATATATATATATATATATATATATATATATATATATATATATATATATAAATCAAATAAGATATGCGCAAGGACAGATGCTTGTGGTAAGCAATTACTTAGTACTTCTGAATAGTGAGTACCTTTTTCTGTATTTACAGTAAATCTCCTTCCAATTTACATGTTGTCAAGTAGTTTTTTTGTCCGTCTGCATTGGACAAGTTGTAATAATTTATAAAGCAGTCCAAACCTCCAAACCGCGTCATCTGCTGCACTTAGGTTAACGAAAGTAACTGATGCTTTCTATTTCATATGGTACCCTGCATCAATAGATATTATAATATTTGATCAGCGCAGCTTCGTCCTGAATGGAATCCACTTTGCTCAAAAGGAAGGTTCAGGGTCACTGAACTAATTCTTTGAAGGAAATTATAAATAGTGCTCAATAGTGCGATTGACCCGTAGTCCTTAAGCTGGTCTGATACCTTGCCAGGCTTCAGAATTGCTATGAGTTTTGATTGCTTCATTTCTTGTGGGATTGAACCAGATATCACAGTGCAAGAGATGATGTCCCCCAGCTCTCTTTCACCCAGTACCCACTACGCAGAAGATTTTCTGGATGTATTCAGTGATTTCCCTGTGCCTTTCCAGGTGGATAACGTACTTAGTTCTGCTTTATACTGTGCTCAATGTTCCGAATGTTTATCCACCAGACAGAAGTGTGGATCCGTACCAAATTCCCTCCACAATTCCACTAACTCAGCATCAAACTTGTGTCGCACGACCACTGTATGCGAAATCCATGTCGATTCCTGTTGACGAGATGTACTGTCTCTAGGAAATTATGATACGTGAGCGAAAGCCGGTGTTTTATTTGACAGCAGACTAACTTCAGCGTTGTCAAATTTATCGTTCCAGCTTTTTTCTGAATGTCTGTGTAGAATTATTAAGTAAAAAGTAAAACGTTCTGTGCAAATGTTCTGTCCAGAACGAGCATGGTGAAAATTATTTCGTCCTCAGAGCCACTTGTTACACACGGTCTGTAAATGCTGGGATCTTGGACAAGAGATCATGAAACTCACCATCTACAGAAGACTGCAAATTACCCACAAACAATGAGTGATCATCATTGGAGCTTGTACAATTCGGCTTTTGCTGTGGTAAATATTATTTGCGATAAGCATCCAGCACACAGCACTCGTTACGTGACTCTCAATGCCTACTCAAGCATAAATAAAGCAAGGCGTAACCAATTTCCGAAGCTCGCCTCGCTGTTTCTGTGATTCAGGGGCAACAGGGTCAGCAACCAGTGCCGCGGGCCAGATAACGCGTTCTAAATAACACTACACGGGGTCGTTAATAATAAGGGCCACGAAACGCTGTTCTCGTATGCAAACTGCCGCTGAGATCAAACACGGCGTTTGACTCTGGCTCCAGTGTCGTTCGGTGGGTGGCTGGCACTGCCGTAATGGTTCTTAATTTCGGTGAGTTTCAGTTTCTTTTTTCGATGGGTGCTGATTCTGTTTGCTGTGGCGAATAAAATTCAGCTCCAATGTTTGCATCCCACGCGACACGAACGGAGTAACAACGGGTTTCCTGGAAGGTTCACCTTCAAAACCCACCCAGTTGTAATACTGCAGAGGTGTACAGGTTTTTTCCTAGTACTGCCACATAAACAACATTACTAGACTATCGTGATGTGAACCTGTCAATACGAGAGAGAGTAAATAAAAAGAAATTAGCACGTTCGGTGATCACACTTGCTGATAGCTGACCACACCCTCGATGTAAGCAGCGGCCGTAACGCCTTTACTGAGCGTACAGGCCAAGCAAGGAGCGACTTGACTTTTATTGGTTAGGGAACTGTCACATGGAACAAAAACTGTTACTGATATCGTGATTTTAGTTCCACGAGGGAGGCTCCCCGTGTAATCGAGTGCTGTTTATTCAGCGTGCGTTCGGCGAAACGTCGGCACAAATAAATCGCCACCTTTTAACGAGACAGGATTAATAAGAAAATTTCCTGCAGTATGAAACAAGATAATAAATAAATGTGACTTGCATGAACATGTTAACCCTGCTAGAACCACTGCTGCGGTCAATATGACCCCACAGCCACAATCGAAATATATCTTCCTTGTTCTCAAAACAAGTATTTTCAAAATGCATGACTCCTCCCTTGGGGTCAATATTATATCCAGTGCCGTTTTGTTAACTTTTTTATTTTCAAAACATTATAATTAATTCATAATTTTTGCACTGAGGACTACTGGTGAATATGGCCCCGATTTAAATTTTTCTTTCTTTGAATATGACAGTTACGAAAATAGAATGACGACTGTTACTTAGAACACTTGTTACACAAAACACATTCAACAACGAAGCCATAGACCTCGCTTATGTTTGCGCGCATTGTTGCGGTTTCTTGTCTTAGTTATTGCCCTACTGTTCCTAGTCCAAAAAATCTTAGTATGAACTCATAAGCCCATTGGAAATATATGTCTTCTTTTTTAATAGGTATTATGTTAATAATATATGAATTTCTCCCACTTGTTAATTTTAGGATAGAAACAGAACTCTTCTATGATCTCTTTGTTGTTTGTCTGTCTGTCCATCCAATTGTTTTTCTCAGGAGAAGGTAGAGCTATCAAGTTGGCATGTGTGTTAATACTAAGTTGTACGGTCCCTTGGTGGTGTGAAAATGTTAAACTTTAAGTTAATGTAATCAAAAGACAGAGCCATTTATGTCACATATTTCGATACTCGCAAACTCACTGACAATAAGTTATAGGGTACTTCCCATTGATCTAGAATCAGGTTTCACAGTACAAGTAAAGGGAAAAATCCGAAATTGTTTAATTAGGAACTACATCATATAAAAAATATTTATGTGCTACTTGTCATTCCACTGTCTGTCCATGTGTTAAGACCCCGTTTCCCCACGAACGAGTAGAGATATCAAGTCAAAATGTAGGTCAAATACTATGGTCTACGACGCTTTGGCGGTGTAAATAATGCCTGAAGACCGAGACGTAATTGGATCGAATATCGGTCCGAACACAGGTTTTTTTCAGTCTTCACTTTAACCTAGCCTCTCTCAACGACGTGAGGAGACGAAAACCACACACCACATTAAACTATAGGTCCCCTTCCCCCAGATGGATAACTGGGGTAGGTTAGGGACATGGAAGTCTTGAAACTGGCATCGACTACTGTGCAAAATTATTATTGTTAACAGTATATATAATTGGGTTTGTACGGAACCCTCAGAACACGAGTCCTACTTACGCTTGTCTTTCTTTTATTTTTACAACACATTTAAATTTATCTGTGGTTTTTCGGATGACTACCACTGGTGTCAGTATGATCCCAATTTAAATTGTTTGTTTGTTCCTTGAATGCGCACTACTGGAAATTAAAATTGCTACACCACGAAGATGACGTGCTACAGACGCGAAATTTAACCGACAAGAAGAAGATTCTGTGATATGCAAATTATTAGCTTTTCAGATCATTCACAAATGGTTCCCGCCGGTGCCGACACCTACAACGTGCTGACATGAGGAAACTTTCCAACCGATTTCTCATACACAAACAGCAGTTGACCGACGTTGCCTGGGGAAACGTTGCTGTGATGCCTCGTGTAAGGAGGAGAAATGCGTACCATCACGTTTCCGACTTTGATAAAGGTCGTATTGTAGCCTATTGTAATTGCGGTTTATCGCTTCGCGACATTGCTACTCCCGTTGGTCGTGATCCAATGACTGTTAGCAGAATATGGAATCGGTGGGTTCAGGAGGGAACGCCGTGCTGGATCCCAACGGCCTCGTATCACTAGCAGTCGAGGTGACAGGCATCTTACCCGCATGGCTGTAACGGATCGTGCAGCCACGTCTCGATCCCTGAGTCAACAGATGGGGACGTTGACAAGACAACAACCATCTGCACGAACAGTTCGACGACGTATGCAGCAGCATGGACTATCAGCTCAGAGACCATGGCTGCGGTTACCCTTGACGCTGCATCACAGACAGGAGCGTCTGCAATAGTGTACTCAACGACGAACCTGGGTACACGAAAGGCAAAACGTCATATTTTCGGATGAATCTAGGTTCTGTTTACAGCATCATGATGGTCGCATCCGTGTTTGGCGACGTCACGGTGAACGCACATTGGAAGCGTGTATTCGTCATCGCCATACTAGCGTATCACCTGGCGTGATGGTATGGGGTGCCATTGGTTACACGTCTCGGTACCTCTTGTTCGCATTGACGGCACTTTGCACAGTGGACGTTACATTTCAGATGTGTTACGACCTGCGGCTCTACTCTTCATTCGATCCCTGCGAAACACTACATTTCATATTATGCAAGACCGCATGTTGTAGGTTCTGTACGGGCCTTTCTGGATACAGAAAATGTTCGACTGCTGCCCTGGCCAGCACATTCTCCAGATCCCTCACGAATTGAAAACGTCTGGTCAATGGTGGCCGAGCAACTGTTACGTCGCATTACGCCAGTCACAACTCTTAATGAACTGTGGTATCGTGTTGAAGCTGCATTGGTAGCTATACCTGTATACGCCATCCAAGCTCTGTTTGACTCAATGCCCAGGCGTATCAAGGCCATTATTACGGCCAGAGGTGGTTGTCCTGGGTACTGATTTCTCAGGATCTATGCACCCAAATTGCTTGAAATGTCATCACATGTCAGTTCTAATATTATATATTTGTCCAATTAATACCCGTTTATCATCTGCATTTCTTCTTGGTGTAGCAATTTTAATCGTCAGTAGTGTAAATTTATGAAAACAGAATGAGGACTATTATGGAACACCTGTTAAAAGAAATACCTGCAACAATGAAAGCATTATTTCCACATATTTTTGTGTCCATTGTTGAATTTCTTGCCTCGGTTATTGTTGTGCTCTTCTTAGGACCACTGGAGTCGATACGGCCACATAACCACATTTGAAATATGTAAATCTTCCTTGTTTTCAAAGCTATTATTTCAAAATGAATGATTTTCTGCCTTGCACTCAATATTGTACCAAGGCTGTTTGGTTCAGTTTTATATTTACAACATACAAAAATTTATTGAGTAATTAACTCCAATTTTTTTGTTTCTTGTATGTAATTTTTATTAGAATAGAATGATGCTGTGACCTTGAATATCTGTAATGAATGTTTGTTATTTCATGTAAATACAGCCAATATATCTCGTGTGCTCTGTGAAATAGGATGCTGGTAGTAGGAGGTAAGAGGGTTAATGGAAACACGTAATAGTTACTGGCATTACATGTGAGCATTATACTTAGATGCAATTGAAAAACTGTTATCACTCAGCTTTTTAACAGTTGTACATAGGTTCGGAAACGGAACATTTCCATGTTGGAAAGAAAAAAAAATGTTTCAAATGGCTCTGAGCACTATGGAACTTAACTTCTGAGGTCATCAGTCCCCTAGAACTACTTAAACCTAACTAACCTAAGGACATCACACGCATCCTTGCCCGAGGCAGGATTCGAACCTGCGACCGTAGCGGTCGTGCGGTTCCACACTGAAGTCCCTAGAACCGCTCGGCCACACTGGGCGGCTGTTGGAAAGAAAGAAAAACTGACTCAGATTTTGGACAGCTGGACTAATGCTGTAGTTTATTCGTAGTTTTCTGGTTCTTGGCAATACAGCCATCGAACATTTGTGAATAAATATGATTAGAACAAAAATCGACAGAATAGCACGTTTTGTAGTTCTCTCCCGAGACCGCCACTACGCTACAGTCGGACAAATTATTGTTAGTTAGAAGGTGGGCGAGATACTTCGCCTCGAAGGGCCTCAGATTTGAGTCTCTCGTATTTCTTCGAATATGGGTCCGCGCTGAATAAAATTTACGTGTCTTCCGTACAGTCAGAGGCAGACCTAGTTGCATGAGTTGTGAAGGAAAAAACGAAGGAATCAAAGAACGAAGAAGGGAAGAATGGAGTTGAAAATCATGACGACGACCGGGTTGTCAGAGACGAGAACAAGCTCGGATTAAGAGAACAATAACGAAGAATGTTGATCGCATCAAAGAAATCATCCTGGCAGTTTCATAAGTGAATTAAGGAAACAACGAAAAACCAAAACCTGGCTAGCCGGACCAGAATTTGAACGTCCATCTTCCCCAAAGCGAGTCCAGTGTCAGAACACAGCTCCACCCTGCTCTGTGTAAAACACATATGGTATTTCTCTCATAAATTACGGCTCGGATACAATATGTGTAATTTTACAGGTCTTATATAAATGGGATGGTGACGATCCTTTGGCTGCCAGAGGATAAATCATAAAAAACATGACCAGTCTCTGAGCTACTGCAGTGTCCCATTTGTTCAGTTTAATACAAGTTTCTACTATTCATATAAGACAGAATCTGGCCCGTTCTTCGGTGAAATAACGTGAAACTCTTCATGTTTTCAGTTTTTCCTTATCATGGTTCTCTACAATTTCAGTGTAATTACGCAGGTGTCCCAAATCGAGGACAGGAACTCGTATCAGGAAACATCCAACGTCACTATAGCACCTGCCACAAAACCACCACTTCGGCAGGAAACGTGACTTTGTACGCTAACGGGCCATAGGCGGAAAGACACGCAGTGTTGTTTCTCATTCAGTGATCATGACTGTTTGCCACGCCAGTGGAGAAGATGGACCTAACTGCCTTGTAGCAGGCCTTGTCTCGTATGAATGCGATGTCCTGTTACCTTACTATATGACGGCTTTATACAGGGATTTCCATTAGCAGTTCATTTTTCTACAGCACACCAAAAAAATTAGAGATTTTAGGGGGATTCCGGGAGAAAAATAAACTTTAGATGAAAATCTGTGTCTGAAACGGTCATCCATCGAGACAACAGAGGATTTGTAGGAGACAAGGCATGTCTAGGCAACAGCTAGCGCCAGCTCCTCCACTGGCGATCGTGTCAATCAGTCGCAATCACTGAATAACTAACAACATTGCGAGACGTTCCGACTACGATCCATTACCGTATCTACAGGGTGGGCTACTAACAGTGACCGGGCCTAATATCTCACGAAATAAGCATCAAACGAAAAAACTACAAAAAACGAAACTCGTCTAGCTTGAAGGGGGAAACCAGATGGCGCTATTGTTGGCCCGCAAGATGGCGCTGCCATAGGTCAAACGGATTTCAACTGCGTTTTCTTAAGTAGGATACCCCATTTTTCGTTACGTATTCGTGTAGTACGTAAAAAAATATGAATGTTTTAGTTGGGCCACTTTTTTCGCTTTGTGACAGATGGCGATGTAATACTCACAAACATATGGCTCACAATTTTAGACGGACAGTTGGTAACAGGTAGGTTTTTTAAATTAAAATACAGTACGTAGGTACGTTTGAAAATTTTATTTCGGTTATTAAAATGTGATACATGTACCTTTGTGAACTTATCATTTTTGAGAATGCATGCTACGACAGCGTGATTACCTCTAAATAACACATTAATGCAATAAATGCTCAAAATGATGTCCGTCAACCTCAGTGCATTTGGCAATAGGTGTAACGACATTCCTCTCAACAGCGAGTAGTTCGCTTTCCGTAATGTTCGCACATGCATTGACAATGCGCTGACGCATGTTTTAAGGCGTTGTCGGTCACGATAGTAAATATCCTTCAACTTTCCCCACAGAAAGAAATCCGGGGACGTCAGATCCGGTGAACGTGCAAGTCGTGGTTGACGTTTCACATGTGGCCGAAGACTTTCTGTTTCTTTAAATAACATAACTATCCCGCGAACGGTCCGGACACTTAGATGATGTCGTCCAGGATACCGAGCAGCATACTTAGCACCCGCCCGAAGGCTTTTTGATGACAACAACCATGCATCAACACGATATCGACCTTTTCCACAATTGGTAAACGGTCCATTTTAACACGGGTAATGTATCACGAAGCAAATACCGTCCGCACTGGCGGAATGTTCCGTGGTACCACGTACTTATACGTTTGTGACTATTACAGCGCCATCTATCACAAAGCGAAAAAAGTGGTCCAACTAAAACATTCAAATTTCTTTGCGTACTACACGAATATGTAATGAAAAATGGGGGATCCTACTTAAGAAAACGCAGTTGAAATCCGTTTGACCTGGGGCAGGGCCATCTAGCGGGCCAACAATATTTCGTGAGATATATGGCCCAGTCACTATCAATGGACCACCGTGTACAGTAATGTTTTCCGCTGAATGGCTGGCCTAGTGACAGGTGCCGATGCCTGTAACTTCGACGTTCTGTAGCGTCGTTGGTTAACGTTTTCGGACTCGGGTTCCTATGCTCGATTCATTCCTCAAGACAATCTCTACAATTTCTCGAAGTTTGTTGCAACATTTCCGGGAGATTCTGAGTATCGCTTTTAGCTGTGTTAGTGGCATTTTCTGGCTGGATGACCTTCATGATACTACCACTCCATCCCTCCCCACCCCAGGAATGAAAATGTGTACCTCACCTATCTGTGCGAATGTGGATTTCAAGATCAAGTGTGATAACGATTA
Source organism: Schistocerca gregaria (assembly GCF_023897955.1). Taxonomy (NCBI): domain Eukaryota; kingdom Metazoa; phylum Arthropoda; class Insecta; order Orthoptera; family Acrididae; genus Schistocerca; species Schistocerca gregaria. The sequence goes on from NC_064921.1 coordinate 765,572,031, forward strand.
CTGTTTACGTATTGTGTTTCAGAGGCGAGGAGCGTGTATCAGCCCACTATTTACCTAATTATATGTGAAAAACCGCCAATAAACGATATCTAGGTTCCTCGCCTCACCGGCGCTTCTCATTTATCTGCAAGGCAGATTCGATTCGGGGCTGGTTCAGATTCCCATGTCCCGGAAGTGGGCGCCTTAGAGCTCTCGGGTATTCAGGCAGATTAGACGAAATGACTGGTTCAACACCTAATAGTAAAAGGTGAAATAACACCAACGGACTAGACACAGTGGTAACATTGGTTCCCATCTCATCATCGAAGTTAATCACTTTAGGGCTTGGCTAGCAGTTAGAGAGTGACCGTCCGTGTCTGCCAAGTGCCGTTGACAAGAATGGTACACTCAGCCCTTGAGAGGCCAATTGAGGGGCTAGTTGATTGAGGAATAGCGGCTCCATTCTTAAAAACTGACAATGGCCAGGATAGTCGCGTGCCAACCATACGTCCCTCATATCCGTATCCCGTGATGCCTCTCGTCTGAGGATGACACGGCGGTCGCTCAGTACAGCTGAACCTTCCGCAGCCTGTTTGGAGCGAGTTTAACTTTTAGTTTTTTAAAAGGTTCATAAAAATAGACTATCCAGACTCAAGGAAACCGATATTAATAACTGGGCGAAGTGAACTTTAGACTCAGTCGTAGGGGGACCAACCTTAGTCACGTGACTACGTACCAGTGCAGCAAATAGTGCTCATTGCTACCTCGTAGTGCAAGTACAGAAGTGACCGTGAGAAATGCCTTTGTAGGTAGCGGGGTAGCGATGGTGCCCTGTTGTATACACGAAAAAGGGGACACAACGTGAAAGTAAAATGTTACAGTTGAGCAAATGGATGTGAAGAAATGACAGCTTGAGGGATACGATGCTGAAACCCCTGACGCAATGTGCGTACAATAAATATTCGACTGATGTTACTAATATGATTAAATATGTAACTACCCAGCAATTTGTGTTGAGATTGTAAACAATACAAGTAAATATCAACTACGTGAATTTTCACACTTTGGTTTGATAACTGGAGTTGAAGTCAACAATGAAACTCTGAAAACTGTTTTATCTGTGGGATTTCGTTTTGAAAGGTATTGGAATGATCGAGTTATGTATGGAAGAGGTGAAATACAGTGGTGAGGACGATGTTTCACTTACAAGTAAGGCAGTTCAAAGAAACTTGGATCATTGAAAGAACTCAAAAAAATACGCAATGAGACAAACGGATATGACAATTGTACTCGAAGATAATAAATACACTGAAGTCCCTGTAATGTATGATGGCCTCCTCGACATTACAGAAGACGGGACACGATTCTTAATAGGTTGTGCGAACACCACGGACGTCAGTGCATGCTCTGTAACTTGCTACAATGATGACCACAAAGATGATAAGAAGTTTGTGGTACGGCGTTTCAGTCTGCCATCAGTGCGGTTTACAATTGCTGGATGACACGGCTTGAACTGCTCCGAGTGAAACAAACAGTAACGACCCTGCACCTCCTTTTGGTCACTTCATAGGAAGCCGCATCAGTGGTGGAGGATCTCGTTGGAAATAAAAACTGGTTGGTCCGAAATGCCATGGTCGGGAACTCTACGGTACGGAAGTAAACGGAGCAATGCCTAGCTATCAATGTGTCTGCTCCGCTTGCGTTCCAGTCATGTGAGATCCTGCATGGTCATGGCCGTCCCATACTCGGCGAATCGATATCTGACTATCGTGAGACCCAGACCAACATGAACAGCTATATGCGGAACGATAAATCGCAGTCTCCATACACCACGATACTACCGCTGTCGCATTCTGTGACGTATTAGTGGACGTCTCTTCTTGTACGAGGCGTAATACGTTCTTTCACAAATGTCCAACATTCAGGTGGTGTTTCTAAAGAGAAACCCTCTTCAAAATTTTTCATTGCATATATGAGGTGTTATCGAAAAGTAACGGGAATTTTTTAGTTTTTGCGGGCCGTAGTGGCCGAGCGGTTCTAGCCGCTACAGTCTGGAACAGCGCGACCGCTACGATCGGAGGTTCGAATCCTGCCTCGGGCATGGGTGTGTGTGATGTTCTTAGGTTAGGTAGGTTTAAGTAGTTCTAAGTTCTAGGCTACTGATAACCACAACAGTTCAGTCCCATAGTGTTCAGAGCCATTAGAACCATTTTTAGTTTCACTGGCTTTATGCAATGGATTTACAAATTTCTTATGCTGTTGGTACACATGTTCCTCATGTATGTTTGCATTTTCAGCTGTTTTGAATATTTAGCTAAATAAAAATGGTAATATCGTGTGACTAGTTCCTCCCGTCGGGTAGAGCGTTCGCCGGGTGCAAGTCTTTCGATTTGACGCGTCGATGGGGATGAAATGATGATGATGATTAGGATAACACAACACCCAGTCCCTGAGCGGAGAACTCTCCGACCCAGCCGGGAATCGTACCCGGGCCATTGGGTTTGACATTCTGTCGCGCTAACCACTCAGCTACCGGGGTCGGACAATATTTAGCTTATTGTTGACAATCGAAAAGATTATACGTGCTTTCGACTGCTCGGCGAATTTTTACTTCGAAAAAGATGGACCAAAGAATCTGCGTTAAATTTTGTTTGAAAAATGTAATGAACCGCAGAACCACATTAGAAATGTTGACCATGGTTTTTGGCGAATTCACTTTCAGAAGGAAAGGAGTTTTCGGCTGGTATAAACGTTTGAAAGAGGGTTGAGATGATGTTGAATACGACTACCCTGGACGCCAAAGCACGTCAATTACTGACGACAATGTGGAACAAGTAAAAAAATGGTTCTGGAAAATCGCCGAATCACCACCTGAGAGATTGCTGATGATGAAGGCATATTCTTTGGCTCATGCCAAGCACTTTTTTCTGATTTTTTACACATGAAAAGTATAGTAGCAAAGTTTGTTCCGAAATTGTTGAATTTCTTTCAAAAACGTCGTCTCGAGACAGCCTTCAGCGATTTCTGAATGTAGTTTACAACGATGCAGAACTTCTAAAGAAGGTTATAACAGGTTACAATATACGGGTATTAAGGGTATAACGCCGAAACTGAGGCCCAATCGCCCCAATGGAAACTGCCTGGAGAGCCGAGGCAGAAAAACATTTGACAAGTTCCATCACACGTGAAGATTCTTTTCAGTGTTTTCTTGAATTATAATGGCATAGTGCATCATGAGTTCCTGCCTTACGGTCGTACTGTTTATAAGAAATACTACCTGGAAGTTACGCGCCGTTTGCCTGAAGCAATCAGAGGAAACGACCAGTGTTGTGGCAAAACCACTCGTGGAAATAACATCGCAATAATTCTCCCTCTCACACCTTAATTGTTGTTTGTGAGTTTTTGGCAAAAAAGGCAACCATTATATCGCCTCAATCACTGTATTTGCCGGACATGACCCCTGTGACTTCTTTCTAACCCGAGACTGAGGAGAGTTATGAAAGGACATCATTTGCCACCTCTGATGAGATAAAAACTTAACTGCTGAAGGGGCTGAACACCACAACGAGAAGTGCTTCCAAAATTGGAAAAAAGTGCTGGCACAAGTGTATTAAACCTGAGTGGTATTACTCTGAAATGGACAAAGTTGGTTTTGATGAATAAATAAAGATTCTTTAAGAAAAACAAAAGATGCCCGTTGCTTTTTGATCACACGTCGTAGGATGCAAACAACAGTAGAGTCCACGGAGAATACTATGGCCGATAGATGCACAGACGACAGGGCATAAGAGAGGGGCGTGGTAATGGTGGGTACTAGGTGCAGGTGTTGTATGTGAAATGAGGAGTGCTGGAGGGGAAGTGCTATTCTAAACTGAAGCCTATTCTCACATTTTTTGTAAATATTTAGTTGGGCCCCTCCATGCCCACGCTTGTATGGTGACCACTCAAAAGATCTGTTACCTCTGCTTTGGATATTATCTAAAACGAATTCCGTCAAAAATGCAGCGATTCATTTTCGCCTGACTTGTTAAACCATTTGTAAGTTTCGGAGAAGCATTGTCAGTGGTGAATTTTGAGTAAAACCTACATCTATCTCTGGTAACCATATTAAAATTTGCGTCCTTTGTCAAAACATAGCACAGTTTACACAGTTTCACCTTACTAAAATGTTGTGCAAAGACAGAAAATCCTGAAACAGTCGTTTATTAAGTTTATTAAGTGAAGAACTGAAGAAAAGTAAGGTCAGTTGCTTATGAAAAGGCACATCCTCAGTACAAAAAATCTTTAATGTCTTCACTTTTCCAAGACCCATAGCATTTCTTGTTTCACCAGTTATCGATGTTAGTGGAACAACACGCTAGATAATGAAGGTTTTCATAATGACAATATGGTGAAATAATCTCCTCTTTGTAAAATATAATTTACCAGAATATCATTTCGATATATGAAACCGTTTATGAAATATGAGGAATGTTGTGGATATTTTACACTGACCTGGTTCGAACGCAGATGAGTGTGCTACGACAGATCAATTTTCTCGGTATTAGTGACAGACAGACAGACACTTCTAACCAAGTCTAAAGAAATCATAAACCTGTCGTATAAAACTGTAAGCAAAGCAAAAATGAAATTTTTTTACTAAATCGTTTCTGTAAAAACTTTTGAGAAAGATTACAGGGCTTGCGCTTCGATTCTGTCATCGACGACCGGCCGAAAGGTGGAAAACACTTGGTTGCCTCCCCTTTCGAACAAACGAATGATCTCACCCAGCGCTTTGTACGAAAATTGGTCACTGCGCATTGACAACCGTATCCTGCGCGGACTCTGGCCCTACCGACTTAGCACCGTTGCGTCGAATCATTAGCATATCCAAACGTGTGGTACACTTCATATCAGTTCAACGTTTGTTGCACGCACCTTCATGGTGACTATTTTAATGTCGACAAGAGAGGAGACCTCGAGCGAATACTGAACAATTGAGAAAAATTCCGTTCCAGTTCATATGTGAAGTTCATTACATGCTACTGATTTGTCACACCCTATATATTCATCTTACAGAAGTCTATTACTGTTGCATGTTACTTCTGATACAATAAACTATCGTGACGTTAAGTTGTTCTAATTTTTCGATTTATTTTGAGTTTTTGTGTCAAATATGTTTTGTATTCTAATATGTGCAAATATGAAATTTATGTTAAATATTTGTGATGAAAGAAAAACCCGCCGATTAGCCGAGAGCGCTAATTCGCTGCCTCCTGGACTCGGGTAGGCGCGCCGGACCAGATCTAATCCGCGCGACGAGGGCCGGTACGCCGGTCAGCCTGGATGTGGTTTTTAGGCGATTTTCCACACCCTGCTAGTTGTATACCTGGCTGATCCCCACGTTCCGCCTCACTTACGCGACTCGCAGACATTTGAAAAACGTTCACGTACACTAATTCGGTCCCGGGGGGTTCGGCGTAGCGAAAGGAACGGCATCCGGCCACCCTCTGCAACTACCACTGCCAAATCCGTAGTAATACGGCCGATCCCGCCTTGAAGTGGGACAATGGCCCAAAGGAAATGATGAAGGAGGTGATGATTTGAGGTGAAGGAAAACTAAATTGCTTTTCATGGCTAAAACAAAGTAGTATCCTTTTAGATACCTAAGCACGAGTTTCGATGCAAAGAAGTTGCAACTACGTTTGACGCATAAAGTTCTAGTATTATGACTTAAACATCGAGCTTTAAATTCTCAGTCGGTACCTCATTTGTTGTACATAATTTCGATCATTGTTCAAAGGTGCCTCAAATGTTTCTCTAATCTGTTTTTCCCCTCACTTTTATACGAGGGTCAGTCAAAAAGTAATGCCTCCTATTTTTTTTCTACGTTTAATTGTCAGGAAATTTAAATGCAATTACATAGGTTGAAAACCACAACATTGAGGATCATTTTGTCATTTTTCAATGTAATCTCCGCCCATCTCTACAGTTTTGGTCCATCTTTGAACAAGGGCATGTATCCCAGCACGGTAAAAATCACAGCTCTGCTTCCTAAGCCATTGACGCACGGATGTTTTGACGGCCTCCTCATCTTCAAAATGAATCCCACGATGAGCTTCTTTTAGTGGCCCGAACAGATGGAAGTCTGATGGTGCCAGGTCAGGGCTGTATGGGGGATGAGGCAAAACTTCCCATCCAATTTTGACAATCTCGTCAGAGGTGTGACGACTGGTGTGTGGTCTTGCATTGTCATGCAAAAGAAGAACATCTGCCATTGATTTTGTTGGGCGAACTCGCTGAAGACGTGCTTTAAGTTTTTTGAGGGTTGTGACGTATTGAACAGAATTTATTGTGCATCCCTGCTCCAAAAAATCAACCAGAATCACACCCTCTGTATCCCAGAAAACTGTTGCCATAACTTTCCCTGCCGATCGCACAGTTTTGAATTTTTTCTTCCTCGGCGAACTTGTGTGACGCCACTCCATTGACTGCCTCTTTGAATCGGGTTCAAAAAAATGCACCCATGTTTCGTCCCCGGTCACAATTTTTTTCAGAAACTCATCTCCCTCCAAACGGAAGCGCTGCAAGTGTTGGGAGGCTATTGTTTTCCTTGCCTCTTTATTCTGATCGGTTAACATTCTTGGAACCCACCGTGCACAAACTTTTGAGTACCCCAATTGTTTAATAATCGTGATCACACTGCCTTTACTAAGAGAAATAATGCGACACACTTCATCTGCAGTCACCCGACGGTCACCACGAATGATGTCATCAACTTGCTGAATGTTGTGTGGAGTCACTGCACTCACCGGCCTGCCGCTCCGCTTTTCGTCAGTCAACGGTGTTTGCCCTTCAGCTTCCTTACAACGACGAACCCATCGTCTAACAGTGCTGACATCCACTGTCACAACACCATACACCTTCTTCAGTCTATCATGAATGCGTATGGGCGTTTCACCTTCTGCATTCAAGAATTCAATCACACAACGCTGTCTCAAACGAACATCGATGTCGGCCATCTTACAAACTTCTGCTGTGCTGCCACCTGTTGACACAGAAAGTTACTACTGCAGTGGATTGCAGAAGAAGGTTTGAGGAATGGCGCCAAATTCAAATTTTTCACTTAACTTAATTTTTTTAAGTAGAAAAAAAATTGGAGGCATTACTTTTTGACCGACCCTCGTATATAAATCATTCCACAAAACATCTCACCACATTTTTTAAATTGGTGTTTTTTTTTCCTTCTCAAGTTCAGTTCAGAAAGCGTGACACGTAATATATTTAAGTATCAGTCAGCGTTTCATTATCATTAGGAGAGGACAGATTAAGAGAAAGCAGAGGACTTTCACATTAAGCTGTGATTCGATATTTACTGTCACTTCATTTGCGTAGCTAGTAGCGGCTGTTAGTGAAATGTTTCGGTTTTCCTTTAAATCAATAATCGTTTCTTAATTACTCAATTGCTTTCAAATCATAAATTTTATTTTTGAGAACTGGACTTCACACTGGTGAATTTGATACCCCATTTATCCATTTCCATCTTTTCATTTGACTGCAAAGAACTGGATCAAAATTTTTCCTCAAATCACTAATTATGTTTTTCGTATTTACTCTGATTACTTTCAGGCAATTAAATCTTTCTTCGCAAAACTAGACCTCGCGCTGGTCAGTTTCACACCACGTTCGTCCGTTTACCTCTCTCCTTTTTTACGATGCTACCCCAAGGTCGGAAGGTTACCCTTTCAGTAGCCAGCCGGATCGGAGATTTTATCCGGTGGGGTCTGGGTGTTATGTTGTCCTCCTCATCATCGACGAGAGAGTCGCCGAAGTGGCTCAGAATGGTTCAAATGGCTCTGAGCATTATGGGACTTAACATCGGAGGTCATCAATCCCCTAGACTTAGAACTACGTAAACCTAACTAACCTAAAGACAACACACACATCCATGCCCGAGGCAGGATTTGAACCTGCGACCGTAGCAGCCGCGTGGTTCCCGACTGAAGCACCTAGAACCGCTCGGCTATCGCGGCCGGCGCCGAAGTGGCGTCAAATAAAAAGACTTACACTAGTCGGCCTAACATCCTCAGATGCTGTCTCCCTGCGATAATGTCATACAACAGTTCCATTTCTCTGTTTGGCTATGAAAATTCGGACAAAAATTCATTGCGTGATTTTTAGTGGGTGTTGTTTTCGCTCCGCTCAAACATTTGACCTAGAAGCAAGGAGCTCATTACTAGAGCCCGTGTAAAACAGCTCTAGAGCTCACGACCGAAGGTACTATCCTCCAAATTTTTCTTTCCACTTCCCTCCAGTTGAAACAGAGGAAAAAGTAGAGTTGCTCTCTACCAAAACTACGGTTCGTTGCTCCTGGATGCATTACATTAATAACGTAGTGAATGACTGGATTACCGGTAGGGAAAGAAACGTAAATTAATGTGTCAGAGAGAAAATAGGAGCAAACTACTCCTCTTTTGTATTTGTTTGATTGGTTGTTTGTTTTGCAGATAATTAGAATCTCATATTGTAAGTAGGTTGTTTAGGTTTTTTATATTGGTAACGCCACGTAGCGCTCTGTATAAAAATCACTGGCTGTGCTGTGTGCAGTCTGTGGCTAGTTTGCATTGTTGTCTGCCAAAAATATTGTGTGTCAGTTTAAGCACAGTCTTGTATAATTTTTCTAAGGGGACGTTTCAATATCATCAGCGTTAGTTTGCAGAAAATAAACTGCATTTTATAAGTAATAAAAATTAACTGATTGCGCAGCTTCTGCCTTTTTATGTAACCAAAGCGATTCTTTTGAGGCAGGTACCGTTTGCATGCACAAACACAAAAAATTATAATTATTCTTGTTATTTTGACAAAGGTGTGCCAGGAGAGAGGCGACTACGGTGTGAAGTATGTTAGCGGCAAGAAACTATCAGTGCCTTCTCTGCGCGATAACAATGGAGATACCATCGAAGACAGTGCTGACAAAGCAGATTTACTAAACACAGCCTTCCGAAATGCCTTCACAAAAGAAGATGAAGTAAATATTCCAGAATTCGAATCGAGAACCGCTGCCAACATGAGTAACGTAGAAGTAAATATCCATGGAGTAGTGAAGCAACTCAAATCACTTAATAAAAGCAAGTCTTCTGGTCCAGACTGTATACCAATTAGGTTCCTTTCGGAGTATGCTGATCCTGTTGCTCCATACTTAACAATCATATACAACCGTTCGCTCGACGAAAGATCCGTAACCAAAGACTGGAAAGTTTCACAGGTCACGCCAATATTCAAGAAAGGTAGTAGGAGTAATCTACTAAATTACAGGCCCATATCGTTAACGTCGATATGCAGCAGGATTTTAGAACATATATTGTGTTCAAACATTATGAATTACCTCAAAGGGCCGACCTCTGTGGCCACGTGGTTCTAGGCGCTATAGTCCGGAACCGCGCTGCTGCTACGGTCGCAGGTTCGAATCCTGCCTCGGGCATGGATGTGTGTGATGTCCTTAGGTTAGTTAGGTTTAAGTAGTTCTAAGTTCTAGGGGACTGATGACCTCAGAAGCGAAGTCCCATAGTGCTCAGAGCCATTTGAACCAATTACCTCGAAGGAAACGGTCTATTGACACACAGTCAACATGGGTTTAGAAAACATCGTTTCTGCAAAACACAACTACCTCTTTATCCACATGAAGTACTGAGTGCTATTGACAAGGTATTTAAGATCGATTCCGTATTCCTCGATTTCCGGAAGGCTTTTGACAGTGTACCACACAAGCGGCTCATAGTAAAATTGCCTGCTTATGGAATATCGTCTCAGGTATGTGATTGGATTTGCGATTTCCTGTCAGAGAGGTCACAGTTCGTAGTAATTGACGGAAAGTCTTCGAGTAAAACAGAAGTGATTTCAGGTGTTCCCCAAGATATTGTTATAAGCTCTTTGCTGTTCCTTATCTGTATAAACGATTTGGGAGACAATCTGAGCAGCAGTCTTCGGTTGTTTGCAGATGACGCTGTCGTTTATCGACTAATAAAGTGATCAGAAGATCAAAACTATTGATAAAAAATATCTGAATGATGCGAAAAGAGGCAGTTGATCCTAAATAACGAAAAGTGAGAGGTCATCCCCATGAGTAGTAAAAGGAATTTGTTAAACTTCGGTTACACGATAAATCGGACTAATCTAAAAACCATAAATTCAACTAAATACCTAGGTATTACAATTACGAACAACTAAAATTGGAAAGAACAAATAGAAAATGTTGTGGGGAAGGCTAACCAAAGGCTACGTTTTATTGGCAGGACACTTAGAAAATGTAACAGACCTACTAAGGAGACTGCCTCCACTACGCTTGTCCGTCCTCTTTTAGAGTACTGCTGCGCGGTGTAGGAATCTTACCAGGTAGGACTGATGGAGTACATCGGAAAAGTTCAAAGAAAGACATCACGTTTTGTATTATCGCGAAATATGGGCGCAAATGTCACAGAAATGATACAGGATTTGGGTTGGACATAATTAAAAGAAAGGCGTTTTTCGTTGCGACAGAATCTTCTCTCGAAATTCCAATCACCAACTTTCTCCTCCGAATGCGAAAACGTTATTTTGAGACCGACCTACATAGGGAGAAACGATCACCACGATAAAATAAGGGAAATCAGAGAATTGTGAAGGTGGTTCGATGAAACCTCTGTCAGGCACTTAAATGTGATTTGCAGAGTATCCATGTAGATGTAGAATGATTTGCGTAATCTGCATTTTGCTGAATTGATCGCAGGTGAATGAATCATAAATCAGAGAAAACGAGAATCCAGTATTCCTTCATTTATTAATTCAATTTTACGCGTTTCGGCGCTAAACATCATCACAATCGTGATTCGAATAAAAACCAGAGGAGTACGTAGTTACATTTTGGCTTGCAACGAACATGAGCAGACTGAAGTTGTAATTTTCTTCTCAATAGAAACTTCTTCATGAAGATCAAAGGTAAGAGTTTCCTGTTATCATTGGTAAATGCCAAAGTTGTCTATTAATAAAAGAAACATGGTTTGTATATGTTCGACAAAGTATTGGAGCGACGTTTGATATTTTTCTTACTTTTCTTTGTTTTACCAGTGCTCTTGAGGAAATTCCGTTTTCTAGTGCTGTAGGATAAATCTGTATTGTTTTATTTTTATTATCACTTCCCTGTGTCTCACATTACAAATCAACAGTTTTCGAATAAATTTGAATTAAAAAATGCCACTTTCAGTTTTGCCATAAATATTGGTTATTCTTAAGTAACAGACAGGATGGTGACTTTGAAGAACAAAGACGCTCCGTAGGTTGCCTTGCTCTTTGTATATCCCGAGTTTCTAGACTGTTCACCAAAGATGAGTGGCAACTTGCTAGAAGGACGTCATCTTTAAGCCAGTAACTGTTATAAATTTCTGTTACATTGGCCTTAAAGCCATAATATCAGCACTTGATAATGGCCTAAGGCCGAAATTACAATATTGAGATAAAAACTGATAACAGTCACTGAGCCGGCAACTATGGCCGAGCGGTTCTAGGCACTTCAGTCCGGAAGCACGCTGCTGCTACGGTCGAGGTTTCGAATTCTGCCTCGGCCATGGATGTGTGGGATGTCCTTAGGTTAATTAGGTTTAAGTAGTTCTAAGTTCTAGAGGACTGATGACCTCAGATGTTAAGTCCCATAGTGCTTAGAGCCATTTGAACAGTCACTGGTGTAAAGATGATGTCCTTCAAAACGTTTCTTATGACTGTGAATCCCAGCTACAACAAGTTTAACGTGTTAGAACACTGTGAGGGAAAAAAATCCCGAAACACCAGCTGGAGGCTGGGAACGTAGTTACAGATTACCCGATAGAAGAAGCACAAGTCTTTGATAAGGCTTTTACAACATAAAATCCACTAATACAGTAAGATCTGGACACCCGGGAAAGAGAGTACGAAATAACAACCAGCCAAACGGTGCAACGGACAGCCAGACAACAGACCAGGAATGCACATCGACTAACAACACCCAGCGAAATGAGAACCAAGTTAAAGAATCTTAAGAGCAACAATGTATCTGTCCCAGTTTCAATAACGAATGAATAACTCAAGAATCTACCGATGAAGGTACTCGTCCTATACACTAGAGTTTACAGCAACTGACTACACAACTGCTATTTCCCGAAAAAAAAATGGCAGCTCGGACACGTCATTCCTATTCCAAAAGCAAGGAAAGACTTAACCTGCCAATCAAAAACCTATCAGTTTACTGAGCAGTGCTGGAAAAACTTTCGAAAGTATCATTAAGGAGATACTAAACCACATTTTAACTGAAACTGAAATGATCCGACTTGAGCAATACAGTTTCCAACAGAAGTTTCGGAGGAGCTCCGAGTGTTGAGAATTACGGAGCATGTCATAAAGAATTTCAATACGACAACCTTGACCGCTGCTGTTTGTCTAGACGTGGAACAAGCCTGTGATAAGGTCTGGTACGCGAATTTGTTACGGAAGATGAGAGATCAAACAGCGATCCCAGTCAACTATACTAAACTCATAGCGAACAATCTCTTGATCAAAAAAAGGCGAGAACAACTTGAAGGCATGAGATGGAAGATTTCACTCGTAGACGTCGGAATTCCGCAAGGCTCGGACTTGTCACCATTCTTGTTTACAATCTACGCTAACAACGATTGCAGACCTCCAAATGCCTCTGAGCACTATGGGACTTCACATCTGAGGTCATCAGTTCCCTAGACAGAACTACCTAAACCTAATTAACCTAAGGAAATCACACACATCCATGCCTGAGGCAGGATTCGAACCTGCGATTGCGGCAGCAGCGCGGTTCCGGACAGAAAGGCATAGAACCGCTCACCCACAGAGGCCGGATGCAGACCTTCGGCTGACACAGTTCGTTGATCACACTGCGTCTTTTCCGAGTGGACGCCAACCACAACGCCAACGTCAGAAGACTACAGACACAATTGAACCTCACCACTGAGTAGTTCAGACATGACAAGATTAAAATAAACCCGGGCAAAACGACGTTAATATACTTTAGCAATAAACCTTCACAACTAGATAGAAACCTTACAACCAAGGGCAACAGGTACCATGGAGCTCGACCGTCAGGTATCTGGGAGTTTTTCGTAGACACGTACAAGACTTAAAGCCTCTGGCATTCTGCGTAGATAACTCAACATCTCAACAAAAGCTAGACTCTTCAAAGTAACTGTGCTATCAAAAATCCCTTATGGGAGAACGTCATGCGGTCTTGCTAGCAAGACCCAAATACTGCACATCCAGATATTACAGCCCAAGTCCTTTGGTGGATTCTTAGGGCTTCACGGTACGCGCGCATCCAGACACGGCATGAGGAGCTCAATATAGAACGTAGTGTAGAAATGATCCAACTCAGGTGTACAAAAATTCATGAGAAATTAGACCATCTTAGACATGTCATAGTCACATTCGAGACGTGGTATCACCAGTGCAGAACCTTGGCATTGGTACGGATTGTCCAAGGCATTAGTTGAATAGGACATCAGGAGTGAGACAAAACAGATTGTCCAAGGCATTTGTTGAAGAGGACATTAGGAATGAGACAATACTAACAAGGAAAGAACCTCTCGGACTTACGGACATGTAGCCCTTACAAGACCGCCCCAAGTGCAATAAGTAAAATTGTGAAAATTTTGCCTTACCCTGTCACAAGCAGAGAGAGCTGAAGAAGCGATGGAATTCGCCGCTTGCTGTTTTTTGGGGACACTAGTAAGAGAGTGATCCAATACGTGAAGAAAGCGTTCGTAATGAGGTAACGCCCGAAAGGTATGCAACGTACTGGTAACGAGGGTGCGACTTTAGCCAACACCGACTCAAAGGAAGGCCTCGACGCTTGTTCGTGACGTCACGTCAGCTAGGCACGGCGAACGCAATGTCTGTTGCGGGCATACTCATAATGGTAGTGTCTCCCTCCCTGACACAGGAAAATGTGAAACTATTGGCGGTAGTTGACCAACACACATTGTTATTAAAGATTTCTGCAATCAATTAATCGTGCAATTCATTACACTTCTTAACAAATAGTTTACTGCTGAACTTAAATTTCCACCTGTTTTAAGGATTGACATACAGAAACAACTTCATGGTCCAGCAGAAACAGAATCCGTGCTTCTTTAACTTATTTGTAAATCTGAGGAAGTTACGTTTGTACTGGGTTGCTTTTACAAGAAACTGTGAACATATTGGTGCTCTTCTTAAGGTATCTTGGTTGACTATGAGGTGAGGAGCACTGAATGTTAATGAAATATCTTGCGATTGTACACGTTGGGGGAGGGAGTGGGAGACAGAAGAAGAAGCAAAAGAGAGATACTTGTTTTATCAATTTTTTTTTATCTTATAAAGTTTCTCCTTTCAGTTGCAAGAGGGGAATATTTATCTTTTCTAATGTGCCTGCTTAAAAAAGTTTACGATCAGCTGTATTTTCGATGTATGAAGCTATTTTGTTTCCTGTTTAGAATTCCTTTCGTTGAAGACGTCTGTAATCTAATGACTGGCAACAGTTGCACATTTACACATGTAAATTAGTTCACATTTCCTGTGACGATGTCAAAAGAAAATAAATAAATAAAAGAAAAGAGTTAATTGTAAGGGGGTTGGGGTAAGTTTCGATAGCAAAATGGATCAAGTAAATATAGTTACATGAATGTAAAATTCCCGAAGCTTGCAATGGGGCAAAGCATCTTCTCATATTGATCTACGTTTGTTTCGATAGGATTCAGCAATACAGAACTATGATCTTCATTTGTAGCTTTACGATAGTAAGAAAATCTTTCGTCTAAATAAAACTGCAGAATCCAAAACAATACCAAACATTTTGTCCAAAAAGAAGAGATTTATAGTGATGAGCACGCCCAGGCTTTTCTGGCTGAAACAGACATGGCGTTCGCCGTGCCCAGCTAAAGTGACGTCACCAACAAGCGCCGAGGCCTTCCTTTGAGTCGGTGTTGCTTTAGCTGACCACTGCTACTGGGAAAACAACCATAGTCTACGCTTACTTGCAGAAGGCTCCGGTGGCCTACGGTAGTTCTACAGTTCTAGGAAAGAGTGAACTACCGTGGGCATTAAGTACCTTCTGCACGTCCGCGGCGAAAGGAAAGAGTAAAAAAGAAGTAGCGATCAGGAGAGATGAGACTCGCCGCGCCGGCGGAGGGCTTTGACACGGCCGGCGGCGCGCCGCCGCGGGCTGTTGGCACGCGCTGCGGCTTCGCCCCCCGACCGCCAGAGCGCGCGCGCGCTCCGGCCGCCCTTTCCCACTGTGGGAGCCGGCGTCACGTCCAGTCGCTGCGCGTCCCTCTCCACGGCAACCGCCAAGTGGCGTCTCCACGACCGACCGCTCGCCTGGCGCGCGCTGCTCCGCCACCGTTCGACGCCCCTCCGGCGTCGCAGGACATGTGACCCTATTCACAAGGTACGTCGCGACGCGTGCTGGCCCCTCGTCGTGGGGTCACTTCGCTCGTGATTCCAGCGTCCGTCGAAATTGTGAAATTTGTGCATCCTCGTAAACTCATTGCGTGTTTACACTCCCCGTCGTGGTGTTATAACCTTCCAAAGTTTCAGACGACCCGTGCCAAAGTGTTTTCCGCACAGAATCTGAAACAGTGAGCAGTATGCCAGTTTGCTTCTGGAGAATACTTTATATGAAGCGTATCGACGATTTTGTTGTCTCTGAGACACTTATCTTCTAATTGCTGTGATTTCCATTCCTTAACTTCTACTACAACCTAATAAACCAAACAAACCATTAAAAATAGTGTACGCAAATTGGCCGGTGTCGATTGTAAAAAAAAGGTAAATACAAAAAGAAAGTACGAGATAGAGGGTGTGATATGTGTGCTGGATACCAACCTCAAGTGGCAGAGAATATATCGTGCTTCCGGGTATTCACTTGAACTAAGTTAGGGAAACCTCGAAAAGCTATATTTCAGTATCCCCACAGGTATATGAACACTGGTCCATTTGAATACGAGTAGTCTCAAACACAGCACTATATCTCCCGGTCAGTCACTGTTTAAGTCTGCAGAACAATTTCACGTGTAATTTGCAACAACGGATGAGGCCAAACTTCTTAATGTTTTATCTTCTGGCAATCTCTCTTCATATCAAACTCCTCTCCTCTTTGCTCCCTTCACCACTTCCCTCTTCCTAAATTTCCATCTGCTGTACCTTGCCTTCGAGTATTAAATGTGCTTGTATGTTTGTTTATATCTGTGAGGGTTTGTTTCTGTGTGTGTGTGTGTGTGTGTGTGTGTGTGTGTGTGTGAGAGAGAGAGAGAGAGAGAGAGAGAGAGAGAGAGAGAGGCTCTCTTTTCTTACGACAAAAGCAGCCTTACTACATCTTTAGTTCTCAAATCACCTTTCAGTGTTTTAACAACACTGTGATTTGGTCTCTTTCCTGTTCCAAGTGCGAAAGGCATGCGGAAGGAACAACTAGCAGTAAGTCTGCGTTGCAAATTTCTGATTTTCCCATCATTCATACTTCATTTTATCACTGCAAACCAATGTCTGATCGTCTGAAATGCATTGTATGTAGTTGTACTCTATTAATTGTGATTATTTGTTGCTGATTGAATCACTATAACTAAATATTTATCGTAACCGTCGTTTTACCTTATCATTTCATATTTTCAGTATCGGTATATCATTGTTAATTACCTAAAGAAACTGTATTCGTTGATACTGCAAGATGATTATACATGTCATCGAGCAGTGCTTGACCGGGAATGGAACTGTGAAAATAATCCTTTACTATAACATCGCTAGTAGCATTATTGTATGGGCGGATCTTCTTAGATGACGACTATGAAACAGCGTTTTATCTAATTCAGCTGCAGCTCGCGGTGTAATCGTGCCGGAACGGTAGTTCAGTGCGTGCGGTCAGAGGGCTAAGTGTCCTTTGCAGAAAAAGCAGGGGGGAAAACAACCTGAGTGAAGTATTCAGCGATGAATAGAAGGGGTGTCACGTGACATCCGTCCAGACCAAATGACGGGTACCATAACGAACACAGTGAGAATGAAAAAACGTTAGCGTCGCTGCTGTTACATGGTAGTGTTAATCCTAGTGCCTTCCCGCCCCCGTCCAGATCTGACCAAGAAGGTGTCAGTTGACACTTTCCGCCGTAACTCAGTGTGATTGAAATATGGTCCAATCTCAATGTTTGCTCTTCTTTGAATTAACAAAGGCGTTCCACGGTGGCTGGTTCATCAGCCTGTGACCAATCCCGCATATCTGCTACACTGATTGAGATTTTTCCTAGACAGCTGTCCCTAGCCTGATTAATAGCGTATTCTCGCTTAATGTAAACGTACATATCTGCGTATCCACAAATGGCATTTCTGCAAAGTTTCTGTGATTTATATTCACATTTAGTTACTTTCCAGAGAAACGGGTATCGAATCCGCATCAATCCATCCAGATTTAGGTTTACCGTTGTTTCCTTAAACAGTGTGAGGAAAATCTGAGATGACTTGTTTAAAAAGAACTCGGCTGGTTTGCACTACTATCGTAGTCCAATTTTAGCTTGCGTTCCATGTCTAATAACCTAGTTGTTGGTGGGAGCTTTTCCCCTTTAATTATTTGAAATACAGTCATCTTGCATTATTGTTATGTTGGCGTTGTTGGCCAGATGTGTGAGTTCCTACATAACTGATCTAACAACTCAGGTATTGGAGTATAAATCACCAGGACTCTGTAACAAGAAATACAGACCACTTTCGGCAACATAAACCTTTCATGGGTTGTTCACCCAAATTTTTGGTACTCTAATCATTTTCCATAATCGTAGTAACGTTTTTCTGTTATATATTATTTATTCATTCCAAACCATATGCATTTTTATCTGCTTTTCCTGCTGGTTCTTGAAACAGAAATTTTGTTTCTCACTTCATGGAGTATTTCGAGTTGCTTTTCACAGTTCCTCGTACAAATACTTTACAAGGATAAAATAGTCCATGGCATGGCCAAAAAAAGAGAAAAAGAAAATTGAACCTGAAGTGACTTCTTGTTTTAGTTCTTCATCTTCTTCCCCCCTCCTACTCCTTCTTCTTCTCCCTCCGCTTTTTCACTGTGTTACAGAAGCACACACATTCTTTATTTTATCTTTCTTTTCAAAATCATAGCTATAGCCCTACTCTCATTGACAATGAATTACAGTGTGACATTTAAGCCGGCCGGACTGGCCGAGCGGTTCTAGGAGCTTCTGTCTGGAACCGCGTGACCGCTACGGTCGCAGGTTCGAATCCTGCCTCGGGCATGGACGTGTGTGATATCCTTAGGTTAGTTAAGTTTAAGTAGTTCTAAGTACTAGGGGACTGATGACCTCAACAGTTAGTTCCATAGTGTTCAGAGCCATTTGAACCATTCTTGTGACATCTTAGCTAAAAATACTGCTCCTAGAGTTGTCAAGCTGCAGGTAAGGATTTTTTTTACCAAGGATACACCTAATTTTCAAGACCGTTCAACTCATAGTAAATGATAAACACTAGTGGTCATTCCTGGAAGGTATCAGTTAGCGGCCTCGACTCAAGCGATACTCCTACCTATTGATCCCTTCCTCTTCCCCTTCCACCAAGCTTCTCAGTTGCCCCTCCCCCCCTCCTTCCATTACCAGCCTTTCCCCCTTCCTTCGCATCCAGCTCCTCCACAACCTCACTCTCTCTCTTTCTTGTACTGAGACGTTCCGATGCACGGAGAAATTAATTCGCATTCGGCTGAAGAATAGATTCAGAAAACGGATCACAGTTATTAGCTACTTTCAAAAGTCGTCAGTATTTTATTTAAAGTACAAATCACTGTAGCTGTAGCTAGTGTCTGAAGTAAGGCGGATGTCAGTATTTGTATCAAAATGACTTTCTGCATCAAACTTTCCCTATCTCTCCACATACGTGCAGTTAACACAGAGGTTGATTCTTCTGCGGAATTACACAATTATTTGCACACTTACGGTCTTATTTTGTGGACGGTGCCAATTAAAAGCGCACAGTAAAGGCTGACTTAATCTGCATTCAGTTCTCCCTGAAAAGACAGTGCAAAGGGGGGTGGTGGTCGTTCTAATTCTGATCGCCCTTCTTCAGCAGACACTCTTCTTTGTGACTCTGCGATCAAATGGTGGAATAGTGTCAAAATTGAAAAGGGCGAGGTTCGTTCGCCGGTCGACTCTGTAACATATTCCTGACTGTACCAACATGGGCTCCACAATTTCGGTGGCAATAAATTGAGGAAAATAAGCAACACCTATCGATGAAAGTTAGCCAACTGCACTCTGGCTATAATAACATTTTGGTTACTTCTTTTTCAAGTAAAGCTGGGCGCCTGTACAGCAACGGGTTACGAATGTCTTGGCATAAGACAGTCTTGGCTGCCAATTTTTTTATCTATTTATTGGCAATGAGGCGTTTCGCCCTTGTGGAGCGTCTTCAGGTTAACATAAGAAGTAATGTCGTCAGCCGACATATGGCATACGGCGTTAAAGAACTGAAGTTGGCTCATCACGTTGCTTGTCACGTAAATCTGAAGATGTCCTACAAGGGCGAAAAATAGAAAAAACGTTGGCAACTAAGACTGTCTTATTTCAAGAAGTTGTTCCTTTTCCTTGAGGCGACAAAATAAACAGACGAAAGATAGCGGAGGGGAGGATTCAGCACGTTTTCATATGCGAGGGACATGATACACTGTTGTTAGATATTCTTCTCAGGTTTAGCATTTCCTGCTAGCAACCGTGGACATATGTGTAAACCTCTCTCGCGTTTCCTATCACTCCCGCCAGACATCTGGTTCTGTACCAAAGTAAAACTAAGTCTACGGAAAGATATGCATATCTGAATATGTAGGTACCCGTTGTTGATATGATTCTTACTGTCATTCCAATATTTCGTAACAAAAGAACTACCGGTAGGAAATGTTATTGAAATATGTTATGGGGTGTAGCAGAACAAAGAACGAAAAAATTGAGTAGATGAAGGAGTAAGAGGAGAAAGCTTGGTCCTTAGCTGGTCTGTAACGAGAGAAGAAGTGGAGAAAAAAAATGTGCAACATATGAGCTTAACAAGCGCGAGGCAAGTAAAATTGAAAACAAAGACATGAGCTGAATAAGTATATAGTGAAAAAATACGGCACAGAAATAAACAATTAGTTGTTAGTTCGCCACAATTCCATCGCTTGCACGTAACGGATTTCCCATAATACTTTTACGAGCTTTATTCATATTTCTGTCCCGCGGGGTAGCCGAGCGGTCTTGGCGCCTCATCACGGTTCGCGCGACTGCCCCCGTAGGAGTTTTGAGTCCTCCCTCGGGCATAGGTGTGTGTGTTGTCCTTAGCGTTAGTTAGTTTAAGTTAGATTAGGTAGTGCGTAAGCTTAGGAACCGGTGCAGTATGGGACGAATCGGAATTGTTTGCTTGCATGCAGCCTCTCTCATTCCTGCCAAAAATTCATCCTTAAAAAATTTTGTATTCTGTATACTGCTATTATACTTCAATTCCAGGGTCGCAGAAGGAATAACTATTTTTCTGTCCCATTAGCTGGAACAATGATGGATTATACTGAATCATACGTATCTGTCGAGTGTTTTTCATTTTGGATTTTTTCATTTTCAAAATGGTTCAAATGGCTCTGAGTATTATGGAACTTAACATCTGATGTCATCAGTCCCCTAGAACTTAGAACTACTTAAACCTAACTAACCTAAGGACATCACACACATCCATGCCCGAGGCAGGATTCGAACCTGCGACCGTAGCAGCAGCGCGGTTCCAGACTGAAGCGCATAGAACCGCTCGGTCACAGCGGCTGGCTTTTCATTTTTAATTAATAATTAATCACTTGTGTTTCCCTGCATGCCACCTATTAATTAACGTAGGACATACTATCTCATCCTTGTTGTCAAGGGAAACCAATTTATACCCGGTAGTGTATGATTCTTACAATCATTCGTAACGGGGATCCCGCACGTTTTCATATGTGAGGGAGATAAACTGTTAAACGATTTTGCACTGTCGTCGCTTTTACTTGCATTATCATGATTCTCGATGTTACAGTACAGTTTCTGATCCGTGACATCTTCCAAGTTACAACTCATTTTTTCCACCACTGTTTCCACTGCCTCTGGGTACCGCTCCCTTGGACTACCGTTGGTCGCTTCCCAGTGCCGAGAGTGTTTTGTTGCTGCTCTGCATTTACCTATTCTCATCAAGTGATCATGCCACTGCAGTCTGCTGTTTCCAATAATACGAGAAGACTTCAAAAAGTAAGTTACACGTTATTATGGCAGGCCAAGTAACTTTTACTACATGCTGCAGTACACCTGGAAGCGAAACAGATACATGACACTGTTTCTCAACATAGTCACCAAGTCTCTGTGATCAAAAGTCAGATCAATGTACAAATGGTTCAGTCCCTCGACGACAGATACCTGCTCCCTCTTCACACAGCCTTCGAGAGCCACTGTTTGAATGTCTTCATCGTCACAAAATGTGCAGTTTGTTGCGAATCAGTTCCTCGATTGCTTTGACATTGTCCTCTGTGGTCGATATCGTTGGCTTTCCTTCCCGCTCAGCATCAGTCACGTCTGTGCGGCCGTGGTCAGATTGCTGGCACCATTCCTCTACAGCGGAACGCGACATAGCATTTGGTACATGTAGCGCCAGAATTTCAAGCTGAATTTGTGTGCAATTTAGACGTTTTGCTCACAAGAATTGTACTATACCACGTTCTTCATCTCTGACTTAAATTTAGAATCGCCGCGCCATTTCATTCGCACACCACGAGATGCAGATGTTAACCGTACTACTGCAAAATTGTCTCTGCAGGAAACAAAGACCCTGTCCCTCTTCTGACACCGCGCCAGTCGTGTTGTGCTGGCGTGGGATGGCATGTGTAAATTACCAAGTCTCCTCGTGTCTGTAAAGGGCTTTTAGTTGTTTCGTTGTAAGACTAATAGCACTGTTTTTCCTTTTTGATGTGTTTTTCTTTCCCTTAGTCTTCTGATTCATGGTTCTGAAGAATTTCCATTCTGTAGTTTATGTTTTCAGCCCATATTACGAGGGTAATCCCAAAAGTAAGGTCTCCTATTTTTTGTAAGTACATATATCTGTTTATGTCTACAATGTAAAGTTTGGAAGGTAGGAGACGAGCTACTGGCAGAAGTAAAGCTGTGAGGACGGGGCGTGAGTCGTGCTTGGGTAGCTCAGTTGGTAGAGCACTTGCCCACGAAAGGCAAAGGTCCAGAGTTCAAGTTTCGGTCCGGCACACAGTTTTAATCTGCCAGGAAGTTTCATATCAGCACACACTCCGCTGCAGAGTGAAAATCTCATTCTGGAATGGTTTACATCGGTTTACAGTTTCAACATTTAGCAATTTTTCGACATAATCACCATTTCTGCGGATGCATTTTTGTAGACGCTGTGGCAGTTTTTGTATGCCCAGCTCGCCGCCATGCTGTTCAGAAAGTTATGAACCTCTTCTTTCACCTCGTCATCGGAGCTGAACCGCTTTCCGGTGATAGTCACTGGCGCCAAGTCAAGACCATAGGTTGGGTGGGTGATTATGTTCCACTGAAACTATTGGAGGAGAGCAACGGTTTGCCGAGCGATGTGTGGGCGAGTGTTGTCATGGAGAATGTGTACGCTCTTTCTCAACATTCCTCTTCTCCGGTTCTGAATTGCCCGTTTGAGTTTTTTCAGAGTCTCACTGTACCTGTCAGCGTTAATTGTGGTCCCAGCGATTCAACTCAAATTGCTCAGACTGTAATTCCGTGTATAAACGAACTATTCTCTCATCTGTGGTGAATCAAAGTAAAAGAATTAATTCTTGTAGATACAATCCTCCGTAAACTTTTTATTATTTCAGGAGATGTAATGTTGTCTATTAGCAACATAAACACCATAGCAGTCCTAAATTATAAAACGTTAGCAGCTTGTATTTCATCTCCAGTTGTAAAATTCGATGCATTTCGCTCTACATAAATGTTTGAAACAGGTCGTTTTTTATAGGGTAATACAAATCGTTCAAATGGCTGTGAGCACTATGGGACTTAACATCTGAGGTCATCAGTCCCCTAGAACTTAGAACTACTTAAACGTAACTAACGTAATGACATCACACACATCCATTCCCGAGGCAGGTTTCCAAGCTGCGACCGTAGCGGTCGCGCGGTTCCGGACAAGCGCCTAGAAGCGCTCGAACACCCCAGCCGGCTAGGGTGATACATATAACAGTAATGTGGGACTGGCAGTCTACCGTTGTTTTAATGTATCTTAATTGATTTCTGTTCCCTTCATAAAACCATGTACTAATGGAAAACGCCACGCGGAGTGGCCGGGCGGTGTGATCCGCCATGTCACGGATTGCGCGGCCCCTCCTGCCGGAGGTTCGAGTCCTCCCTCGGGCTTGGGTGTGTGTGTTGTTCTTAGCATAAGTCAGTTTAAGTAGTGTGTAAGTCTAGGGACAGATGACCTAAGCAGTTTGGTCCCTTAGGAATTCACACACATTTGAACATTTTGAACTACTGAAAAAAAAGTACCGCAATCACTAACAAATTATCTCTGGACATCTTATTTTTGTGTTTGTAAAAGCAAAAAAAGAATCGTCTGACAGTTATCCGATGATGTTTGTACTCTTATGAACGACTGAATGCTTTGTGAAGGTTTGGGTCCCCTGTTTTATTTTTAACTCGTTTTCAGCCTCCAATCAGTACTGCCTATTTAAAGCAATGTATAGTTTTTTACATGTATAGAATAACGTGTGTAGGAAGACTTTATTTACTGACTAAATTGATCAAGAGTACAGATCAAAGAAGTTCTACAAGAAGAAACGTAAAAGTTTAACGTCACACCGATTCGAGATCATTGGGCAAGGAGCAGAAGCGTTCATTAGAACAAGAAAGACTGGGATGGAGTTCAACCGCCGTATGTAACCCGTTTGAAGAAAAGTTCTGACTGGCATGGCCATACCGATTGCGCGCGCTCTCTCTCTCTCTCACTTTTATTTTTAAAGGGAAAGGTGTCGCCATTATTTACTGTTCATGAAATAACTTTACTAGTTCATAGTTAGAACTATTTACTCATATTGTCACTTCAGACACTCAAATCATTTTATACCATTTGTCATAATAAATTTGCTATTTCGTAGAAAACTATGATGTAAAATGTGTACTGTATGTCTGATCCTGGGCCAATGCGAGAGAGGGCCTGGTGGCCCTGTGCAAAACACGTTAATTAAATAAATGAATATAAATATCCACGCCCCCACCAAGCCGCACAAAAAGACGGATCGGCTGCAGATGGGGAGTGTATGTAAATGCGTCGCAAAAACATCTGCGCGAGACGTCGTTTAGTTGGGGCATGAAGTGCAGAGAGAGCGTGTCGAATTTGTAATGGCGACTAGCGCTGCATTTAGATCAGATGGAAGCACAAAAAATGCGGTGCAACAAAAGGCGGCTGCGCTTCCAGGTGAGGATGAGGCCGGCGCCGTTGGAGGAGGTCGTCGACGTTGCCTGGTAACGGCGTCTCTGGCGGTGCCCTCCCTCCCACTCCACACATTGTTCGCCGAGACAGGCGGCGGGCGGTCCTGTGGCGCTGTGGGAATTCGCCGCTCGGCTCCCAGAGGACACTGCTGAGACGGCGCGTTGTTGCCGATCAGCTATACAGCGGCCTTGGTAAACCCTTCTTACCCATGAAATTATTCAGCCTTTCGAGACCTTCGTCTGAACTGTTATCCTTAATATCGCTCTATAAGGGCATGCTTGTTATTTAAATTTTGCAGCGCTTTGATGGGGCCACTACCCAAGACGGTTAAAGCGTAATGAGTCTCCGGGAACCAACTGATGTTATTGCCGTGGACGGGCGTTTTATTATATTATATACCGTTTAATTCTACATGTTCACTATGAATAAGTTAATATTAATATTCGAATTTGCACTCCTCTCCATCGAAATTGCAACGCCACCATTTCATACTCCTACGCTATGACCAAGCAGTGGCTACCGAATGGTGCGCTGCTGGTCTCTCGATCGAATGTTTCCCGTGAGTGAGAGATCACGCCAGAGCGACAGTCGCACACATTCTGTATCGAGATACATCATGGATAACATGTGGTCCTTCGTTATCCTCTCTTATTGCAAACAAGTCCGTTTCCTGACCTAACTCCACCGCCGAGCGAACAATAAATTTGTCCTCCTGGGAATTAGACGGCCGGCCGGAGTGGCCGAGCGGTTCTAGGCGCTACAGTCTGGAACCGGGCGACCGCTAGGGTCGCAGGTTCGAATCCTGCCTCGGGCATGGATGTGTGTGATGTCCTTAGGTTAGTTAGGTTTAAGTAGTTCTAAGTTCTAGGGGACTGATGACCTTAGAAGTTAAGTCCCATAGTGCTCAGAGCCATCTGAACCATTTTTGGGGGAATTTGGAGCTTGGGGCTATTGAAATCCTTCCTGTAGCTGAGAACTGCATTCCTGGACCAATCGATTCCATGTTCACGTGATTTTGGTGGGACCCTGACCAATGGTACCAGCAATACCACGGAACTACAAGGTGCGTCTGAAAAGTTTGATGAGTGGCCTCAAAAAATAAAGAAAACAAGAGTTAAGAACAAAATAGCTTTACTGGCCTGCAAAGCAACAACACACTCCCAATTCGCTGTTAGACCCTCTGGAAAGTGTTAAGAAACTCATCTTGTAAAATTGCTCGAGGTACCGTGGTCATGCATTCTTGAATATCCGCAACGTCACAAGAGATAAGACTTGGTGCTACCGATACCATCCGGAGACCAGTCGGCAGCCAATAGTATGCGGCCCGTCCTTCCCGCCTCTCTCGAGTAGAAATTCATGGCGGGTCAAGCCTTTGTTGTGGATAAAGACGATCAACGTCGTCTTAATCTCGGATTTCCTCAGCCGATCTTTTTTGGTACGATGGGACGATGAATTCCATGCCACTGTGTTTCGCTTACTCTCCAGTTGATACTGGTAGCACCACGTTTCATCTCCTGTTATGATACGGATAGCCAATGATGCGTCACCATGGTGCTTCGAGCGACTCCACACAGTTAAAGTTAACGAACGAGAAACCCGCTGCGTAACTTTTCCTTGCGTATAGAATGTACGATTGTGCTGAAATGCTAATCGTTTGCATATCCAAGCACGTGGTACACTTCATACCAATATGGCGTTTGTTGCATGTCGTCTTCATAATGCTGCAGTTGTAACGGCCAGAAGTGCATTTATATAAGGTGCGATCAAAAACTTTCCGTTCGAAGGCCGTACAGTCCGGAATCGGTATGCCAATCAGGCAAAATCGCTGTGAGCATCCCACCGACGCACCAGGATGAAGATACCCATTTGGTAAAACATAGCGTTCTGCTGCGTGCAGAAGTCCGTAACTGCCTGCTCCACATACTCATCCGATAGAAATCGTCGACTCTTCAAGGCGTGGTAATCGCATGGCGAGGGACCAGGGGACCTGGCGGGTGCCCGGGCGCCCCCCAGTTGAGTTGGCGTAATTTCTGCGCTACGGCTTTTGCGATATGGGGACGTGAGTTGTCATGAAGCAGGAGCAACCCCTGTCGCAGTTCTCCATAAAGATGGTTTACTACCAAAAAAATCGGTTCAAATGGCTCTGATCACTATGGGACTTAACATCTGAGGTCATCAGTCCCCTAGACTTATAACTACTTAAAGCTAACTTAAGGACATCACACACATCCATGTCCGAGGCAGGATTCGAACCTGCGACCGTAGCAGCAGCGCGGTCCGGACTGAAGCGCCTAGAACCGCTCGGCCACAACGGCGGGCGGTTTTCGACAGACACGTTGCGCATACACGTTCATTCTCCTATAGGTGTCCACCGATGTTCGTCATTAAGCAGCCAAGAAAAGAATAACAGCACTCACGTACTGTTTCAACGCATTTGATAATAACGTCGCCATATTTCACGTTTCTGCATTTAGCGTACGCACGTCGGAAAGACAAGAATGGTACGCTAATTTCTTGCTTGCATGCCGGTGCTTATAAAGTGTGGTCAGAAACAGCATGAAAAGCTTGTAATGCTGTTGCAGGGGAAGTTGTCCTGAGAAACAATTGCGCTGTTTCTGAGTTATTTAGGTTTGAAGCTACTCCTCAGGAATTTGCGTGTGCAAGTTTAAGCAACCTTCCATGGACAGTGTCCCAAACGAGCTCATCGTTTGATTTCTTCAGACCGAACTAACGTAGCTATTTTTCGCCTAGCTTAAATTTAACACTTACGAAAAAGGCACGTTTTAACTGGTAATGAGCATTTCAACAAGTGATAGCCCACAGGCGCACAAATGTATGTGCATTACTGCGTTTTAAGGCGTACAAGTCCTTGGATTCGTGTTTGCAATGATTTGAGTGTCTAACTTTAATACTAATTAACTCGAAAACGGAGCAACATATCGAATTTACTTCTTAATAATTATTTCCCGCACAACCATACCTGTAACAAGCTTACAAGCTATTTAAACAGTTTACGACCACCCTTTATACCCGCATCGGATTCGCACTAAGTTGGACATACGCTGCAGCCATGCCCTCAAGCATAAACTTTTAATCGTCCCTTTGTAAGGTTTCCTATCCTTATTATGTACCCTAAGCTAAAAAAAAAAATATTACAGCTCAAATGGTCAGGATGAGCAGCGCACTGAAATACAGAATTGCTCGTTTCGACTTAGTTTATTACAAATCCAAAAAGTGCTTTTCCAGTATTAGTGCACAAAAAGAAAAGAAACCGCGGAACAAAATAAATGGCGACAGATGATGTTGATGGTTAGCAAAGATGTAAGGGGAACGGGGTGGAGCTAGAACGATGCCTCCCTTAACATAATAGCAACAGCGCTCTCTGGATGTATGTGAGGTACTGAGCGAGATTGTGGACCTCTAGCTGAACGGCAATACAATGTGCATCCTTTGAAATATAGGACTGCAGGTCAGATGGACTCGCTGCAGTGATTACTAATTCCTCAGACAAAGATTTCTAATAGGCCTGAGCTGACGATTTGCTAACCGCTGAACTGCCCGATGAGTGATGTGCAGACTGGCTGTAGGTGCGCAACTGCAAAGGCCGCGACAAGCGTACCCTCGCCCCGAGCTGTGCAGAGAACCACTGCTGGCGTGCCGAAAACACCAAGGCTCTGTTATCCGCTCTCCGACAATTTGCTGAGTATACAGCGTATCTCTGCCGAACTGCCCAAACTGTTCTCTACGGTCGGCATGCACCGAATACCTCGACAATGTCTCCTCTCCTCCATCCTGAACATCAAATCCACATAGAGACGCCAAAAATTGTCCCCACTAATTTTCAAGCGGGCCGCGCAAATTGCAAAAATGGTTCAAATGGCTCTGAGCACTATGGGACTTGACATCTTAGGTCATCAGCCCCTAGAACTTAGAACTACTTAAACCTAACTAACCTAAGGACATCACACACATACATGCCCGAGGCAGGATTCGAACCTGCGACCGTAGCAGTTCCGCGGTTCCGGACTGCAGCGCCTAGAACCGCAAATTGCACCTATGGAGTACTTATGACACAGCGCCAGATAGCTCATCTAGACACGGCATAGCGGTATTCAACCAATGAGAAAGTTTCCCCGACAAAATCCATGTTCTACCCGGCTAAACTTGGCGCCAGAGAAACGCGCGTGCATTCCACTGCTGCAACGGACAACGCTCTCCTTCCCAAAGCAAATAATAAACCACGGCGCCCATCTGTCGGTCGCACACCCGAGTTGCATAATACGTTTCCAGAATGCAGGTCGCTGGCCATTGTCCTGCTGAAGACCGGGCCGCCCTCGTGGGGTGACTTTATGGCGAGGTACCACCACCTGCGATCATAAGCAAAGCTGTCATACTTCTCTAAAAGCCCTTGTGCTTTCCTGGAAGAGCTTACGGCTTTTCCTTGACTGCTGCCGCCCTGGCCACATCTCCTCGGCGTCCTCACTGACACAGAAAAGAATTTAGTGCCACAACCACTACTGGTAGCGGTTCACCACCTTAAACCTTAGTTGTTGTGTTTATGTGTGCTTAACATCACATGAACGAAATTTCCTGCGGAAGCTGAGTGTAGTTACTCTACAAATTTATTTACACTCTACTGGTACAGCTGTTTTTGCGCTGTGGATTTCAGATGCTTTCTTGATAACATTACCGTGGTATTTGTCGACTATTTCAGAACTGAGGTCTATCACAAGCAAGTAACGTGATCAGTAACCTTTGACGACTATACGATCATGTTAGAGTTACAAGAAAGGAAACAAGGTGGGGGATTAGTACCCATAAACGGCTTGATTACTAGAGACGCATCAAAAGCTCAGATTGGGGAAGCATAGCGAAAGAACTGGGTCTTGCTCGTATCAATCGATTTAGGCAAAGAATATACGCCTCCCAGCCTGCTTTGCAATTTTTGCTTTAGATTCCTAGAATAAGTGCATCTTTCAGGTCGTCAGACCATTTCGACATGCAACTCTGAGTGTAGTTTTAGACAAGATACATTATTGCTTAGTAGTTAAAGACAACCAAGAAAGAAGAATTGTTATCTGAATATCATAATAGGGGGTGACTACACTACTGGCCATTAAAATTGCTACACCAAGAAGAAATGCAGATGATAAACGGGTATTCATTGGACAAATATATTATACTAAAACTAATATGTAATTAGATTTTGACGCAATTTAGGTACCTAGATCCTGAGAAATAGTACCCAGAACAATCAGTTCTGGTCGTAATAACGGCCTTGATACGCCTGGGCATCGAGTCATACAGAGCTTGGATGGCGTGTGCAGGTACAGCTGCCCATGCAGCTACAACACGATACCAAAGTTCGTCAAGAGTAGTGATTGGCGTATTGTGACGAGCCAGTTGCTCGGCCACCATTGACCAGACGTTTTCAATTGGTGAGAGATCTGGAGAATGTGCTGGCCAGGGCAGCAGTTGAACATTTTCTGTATCCAGAAAGGCCTGTACAGGACCTGCAACATGCTGTCGTGCATTATCTTGCTGAAATGTACGGTTTCGCAAGGATCGAATGAAGGGTAGAGCCACGGTTCGTAACACATCTGAAATGTAACGTCCACTGTTCGAAGTGCCGTCGATGCGAACAAAACGTGACCGAGACGTGTAACCAATGGCACCCCATACCATAACCCCGGGTGTAGCGCCAGTATGGCGATGACAAATACACGCTTCCAATGTGCGTTCACCGCGATTTCGCCATACACGGATGCGATCATCATGATGCTGTAAACAGAACCCGGAGTCATTCGAAAAGATGACGTTTTGCCATTCGCGCACTCGGGTTCGTCGTTGAGTACACCTTCGCAGGCGCTCCTGTCTGTGTTGCAGCCATGGTCTCCGAGCTGATAGTCCATGTTGCTGCAAACGCCGTCGAACTGTTCCTGCCGAAGGTGGTTGTCTTGCAAGCGTCCCCATCTGCTGACTGGGATCGAGACGTGGCTGCATGATCCGTTACAGTCATGCGGATAAGATGCCTGTCATCTCGACTGCTTGTGATACGAGGCCGTTGGGATCCAGCACGGTGTTCCGTGGTACCTTCCTGAACCCGCCGATTCCATATTCTGCTAACAGTCATTGGATCTCGACCAATGCGAGCAGCAATGTTGCGATACAATAAACCGCAATCGCGATAGGCTACAATCCGACCTTTATCGAAGTCGGAAACGTGATGGTACGCATTTCTCCTCCTTACACGAGGCATGTCAACAAAGTTTCACCAGGCAACGCCGCTCAACTAATGTTTGTGTATGAGAAATCGGTTGGATACTTTCCTCATGTCAGCACGTTGTAGGTGTCGCCACCGTCGCCAACCTTGTGTGAATGCTCTGAAAAGCTAATCATTTGCATATCACAACATCTTCTTCCTGTCGGTTAAATTTCGCGTCTGTTGCAAGTCATGTTCGTGGAGTAACAATTTTAATGGCCAGTAGTGTATAATGAAACTTTCCCTACTTAAAGCCAGTGTAGACAAAAAACTATTTACCCAACATTATAGAAATGCTGTTCAGACAGTGCGCTGCAGGGTTTGTGCTGTTAGTCGTGTTAGTGTCATGATTTGCCGTCAGGCGACGGTACAGATACGGCGCCGCAAGGCAGAAGTAGAAGCATCAGTACGCATTACAGTTGGAGATAATAAACAAGGGTCTGGTCAAGATGAGCAGGGCGTTACTCGTAAAGCTGTTTTATGTAAACAACAACAATAGTACTGCTGCTCTTCGCGAGTATCGACGCATTAAACGGATACGGAGAGGTCCTCTTCCCACACCGAGTTTGAAAAACGTTATTGGGAAGTTCGAATTAACTTGCGATTTGGGAATTGCTCGTGGAAGAGGCCGACGGCCAATTGCGGCTCAACTTGTTAAAGAATTTATTATCACCATTGTTGAGAATGCTAGGCGTGCAAGGGGTGCACAAGCTGTGTCCTGGCGGCTAAACTTCCCAGGGTCCACCGTACGAAAAGTGCTACAAACGACTGTACGGTTCCAGGCAGTCGTGGGTGCAGATGAGTGGCATATTGAACAACGCTTGTGACCTGGAAACTAATCATTGTACACAATTAACAAATATTGTCCTCTCATGTGGAAGTTAAAATGTGTTTCTTTCCATGGTTTGTCCGTTATTTCTCCTCCGCATGTCCTTAAGAAGGATTTCACAAAATTACATTGACCTACGATCACTAGTTTTGCATGGGAGTCCTCTCTGTTAGCGAAAGTTTAGTGATGACCACGCTGTACACTTTAAGTCACGCTCACGATGCCGTTCATCACAGATTTATTCACAAAATTTCTAATTTTCTGTCGTTATCTCACTTTATTATTTCCATTTACGCGATATGGCACTCAGCCATCCTCAAATGGTTCAAATGGCTCTGAGCACTATGGGACTTAACATCTGAGGTCATCAGTCCCCTAGAACTTAGAACTACTTAAACCTAACTAACCTAAGGACATCACACACATCCATGCCCGAGGCAGGATTCGAACCTGCGACCGTAGCGGTCGCGCGATACCAGACTGAATCGCCTAGAACCGCTCGGCCACAACGGTCGGCAGCCATCCTCAGATCCGTCGTATGACAAAACGTATAAACATGACGTACGTGTAATTTCAGTGTACTACAAGAAGTAAGATGAGCTCACAAACTGATGGAAGAGAAATGCAGTATGCAAATATGTGAAACACAAACCAAAAACTTTAAGAAACAATGCAAGGTGTTACCTCAGATCGTGTAAGTTCATACCAAGCTCGACGGCGTGTGTTATTCACATTATATTTCCACTTCACAATCTTTTCACCAACAGTCGACTTGGGCAGCTTTAGAAGGGCTGAGATGTTGCTGTTGGATTCGTTACTCTGGTGGCATCCGACGACAGATCCACGTTCGAAGTCACTGAGCCCTCTTGATGGAGCCGTTCCGCTGTTACCACTTGTCCACTGAGAACACAGTACTCCCGGTCTCCTTTTACAATGGCAGTTCCGCCTCTTGTGAAATCTGTATTACATAAGGGTGTCCACATAATTTTGTTCTGATGTGTATTAAGGAAGTAAATCCTAAATCAACTGAAGGGCACATGAAACACTATTCCAGTGACAAATGTCACAGAAAAATTTGCTTAGCTTGAGTAATTTCTGTATTACTTGCGAAACATTCATATTCAACTGTAGCTTTTACCGTGATACGTTTAGAATTGTTAACTAAAAAACGCTTGAAGTTTAAAGTACCGATCTTCCTATGTAAGATTTGGGCAACGCTGGACTCAGAAACGCTCGTTACTTTAACAATAAACTTTCTACACTCCTGGAAATGGAAAAAAGAACACATTGACACCGGTGTGTCAGACCCACCATACTTGCTCCGGACACTGGGAGAGGGCTGTACAAGCAATGACCACACGCACGGCACAGCGGACACACCAGCAACCGCGGTGTTGGCCGTCGAATGGCGCTAGCTGCGCAGCATTTGTGCACCGCCGCCGTCAGTGTCAGCCAGTTTGCCGTGGCATACGGAGCTCCATCGCAGTCTTTAACACCGGTAGCATGCCGCGACAGCGTGGACGTGAACCGTATGTGCAGTTGACGGACTTTGAGCGAGGGTGTATAGTGGGCATGCGGGAGGCCGGGTGGACGTACCGCCGAATTGCTCAACACGTGGGGCGTGAGGTCTCCACAGTACATCAATGTTGTCGCCAGTGGTCGGCGGAAGGTGCATGTGCCCGTCGACCTGGGACCGGACCGCAGCGACGCACGGATGCACGCCAAGACCGTAGGATCCCACGCAGTGCCGTAGGGGACCGCACCGCCACTTCCCAGCAAATTAGGGACACTGTTGCTCCTGGGGTATCGGCGAGGACCATTCGCAACCGTCTCCATGAAGCTGGGCTACGGTCCCGCACACCGTTAGGCCGTCTTCCGCTCACGCCCCAACATCGTGCAGCCCGCCTCCAGTGGTGTCGCGACAGGCGTGAATGGAGGGACGAATGGAGACGTGTCGTCTTCAGCGATGGAGAGTCGCTTCTGCCTTGGTGCCAATGATGGTCGTATGCGTGTTTGGCGCCGTGCAGGTGAGCGCCACAATCAGGACTGCATACGACCGAGGCACACAGGGCCAACACCCGGCGTCATGGTGTGGGGAGCGATCTCCTACACTGGCCGTACACCTCTGGTGATCGTCTTGGGGACACTGAATAGTGCACGGTACATCCAAACCGTCATCTAACCCATCGTTCTACCATTCCTAGACCGGCAAGGGAACTTGCTGTTCCAACAGGACAACGCACGTCCGCATGTATCCCGTGCCACCCAACGTGCTCTAGAAGGTGTAAGTCAACTACCCTGGCCAGCAAGATCTCCGGATCTGTCCCCCATTGAGCATGTTTGGGACTGGATGAAGCGTCGTCTCACGCGGTCTGCACGTCCAGCACGAACGCTGGTCCAACTGAGGCGCCAGGTGGAAATGGCATGGCAAGCCGTTCCACAGGACTACATCCAGCATCTCTACGATCGTCTCCATGGGAGAATAGCAGCCTGCAGTGCTGCGAAAGGTGGATATACACTGTAGTAGTGGCGACATTGTGCATGCTCTGTTGCCTGTGTCTATGTGCCTGTGGTTCTGTCAGTGTGATCATGTGATGTATCTGACCCCAGGAATGTGTCAATAAAGTTTCCCCTTCCTGGGACAATGAATTCACGGTGTTCTTATTTCAATTTCCAGGAGTGTATATAATATGTTTAGGCCGTTTTTTGGCAGATGGTGATTATCTTTTATTCAGAATGATATTTTCACTCTGCAGCGGAGTGTGCCCTGATATGAAACTTCCCGTCAGATTAAATCTGTATGCCGGACGAGATTCGAACTCGGGACCTTTGCCTTTCGCGGGCAAGTGAGCACTTGCCCTCGAAAAGCAAAGTTTCCGAGTTCGAGTCTCGGTCCGGCACACAGTTTTAATCTGCCGGGAAGTTTCATTATCTTTTATTATGTCTCTCATTCCTTACACTAACCAAACAGCGTAAGCAGAAACGAATCTGGTTACGTGGATCTATAAAATCGAAAGGCAGCATAAAACATACGAATAACGATAATTTAAGGAACAAACACTTAAACGTGCTGATGAAGCAGTATGCTGGGAAATGTTAAATTAACTGCGCAGGAGTTTGTCATATGCAACGTGCTTTGGCCTACTATCATCTGGTTATCCTAGATTAGGATTTGTCTGTTTGTCTGACATTTACAAATGCCTGCTCGCATAACACACATCATTGCAAAACAGAGCCGCGAGAAAAAAGCGGATCAAAGTGGAGCGCCTGTTTAACCTTGAGTTGCGACGGGGTTTCGGTTTTAGGTTTCTACAGCCGGCAAGAAAAATACTATACTGTTTGTATGAGTGGTTAAAATACAAGAACGCACAGAACAGAATTTACGCAACTGGTAGACAAATCGCGAAGAAGAGATTATTCCTCGTTAAAGTGAAATGACGCCACTGAATATTTCCGACTGAACACTGATCCACCAGAGGTGAATTCCGGAATGCGAGATACACAAGAGAGAACAATGAGCTAGAGTTTGCAACATCTCTCTAGTCATATGGAAGTATGGCCCTTTGAACAATCTAGTGGTCCATTATCGCTATGCATCTTGCTTAATTTGGGGAAATTACCCTTCCCTACTGCTCTCGATATCGCCAGAGTATCAGGTCCATCAGAAAATGTAACTATAATGTGTTCATTAACTACGAATTCTGACACCATAATGTGTGTAAAGAAATTAGTATGTTGTACAGTACAATGAATCTACAGTTTTGATGCTCTGTTTAAGGTTTTAATCTGAAAGAAAGTCCACCGTTCCAGTTTCACCTTTGACTCTTCAGCCTGAAAACCACATCGACGGTCGATTTCCGCGCTCCATTTCCGATGGACCGTTTCTCACGGTGGAGTTCACGCCTCATCTGCCTCCAGAAACGTAGCAAGCATATTTACCAGGTCCTCTTCGTGTCGCGTTTGCATACGCTTTCACTAAAATTGATGTACAGTCAC
Source organism: Schistocerca gregaria (assembly GCF_023897955.1). Taxonomy (NCBI): domain Eukaryota; kingdom Metazoa; phylum Arthropoda; class Insecta; order Orthoptera; family Acrididae; genus Schistocerca; species Schistocerca gregaria. The sequence continues at coordinate 765,607,583 of NC_064921.1, forward strand.
TGAGGTTAGTTACGTTATTTATGGATGGATGTGTGAACGTGAATCTAGTTCAGGATGAAAGCAACATTTTAACGAATCACACTCGGCATCTGTCTACTCAGAAATTACGAACTTTAGTTCACAGGTCCGGTTTCATTTTGTGTAGTTTGCGAGCTAAAGTGGTAACTTACAAGACTGGTACCAGTAATAATAATAATTTGTTTTCGATATTGACTGATGTGTGTTACGGGTAACACGGGATACATTTTCGATAGGAGCATGATTCACACCCTAATCTGGCCCTCCAGGTGTTCCGCTGTTCTTCTAAATCTCTGAAGGCAAATGTAGGGGTGGATCGCTTTTGAAGGATACAGCTAATTTCTTCTTTATCCTTGTCGTGTTCCAGCATTTCTTTTCTTTCTAAAGACCTTCTCGTTGACACGTCGCTAGACACTAATCTTCCTTCCTTTCTTCTGATAGAGAGTGAAGGGTGTAAGGCTTCTAGAATTGTATTTCCTAGAATTAGGTTTTTTAATATTGCTTAATGACTTCCAGACTCATTGTGTATGCGAAATATTTCAACAGTTGTTATGGTTCGGATTCACTCGCTGTCTTTAATTTTCCACCAGAATGCAGCAGTGTCTAGACCGTAGGACACCTTCAGTAGCATGAAAAGTAAAAAGAAATTGGTGTTACACCAAACTTCGAGCGGGTCCACGTGTTGCTAAGGTCGTTTCAGCTACACTGTAGAAATTTCGCTGGGTAGCCCTTACACATCCTCCATGCAGTCCTGATCTCTCCTCATGCAATTTCCATATTTTTCGAGGCTCGAAGAAAGACATTTTTCGATGAAAGCATTGACTGTCTGATCTCAGAGTGGAACAAATGTATTAACAGTTATGGTGACTGCTTCTGAAATAATAAACCCTGTTTTTCCCGTCTGTCTCGTATTCGACTGCCCCTCGCAAGTTCTACGATGTCCAATAAGGACAACTGTAACAGAGATACTGAGACCAAAGTAACGAAGTTCCTACATAGTGTGATTTTGATCAATGTTAGTCAACAGACGAAAATGAGGGTACTCACTAGTATTATTGAATACGTAGTTACTTAAGGCGCAATAATACGGCCACTTACGAATAAAAGAAGCGACGTCGGGACAGTGGAATTAGATTTTATAAGGGTATGCCTGTACGTTGAAACTTCAGCTTAAGCTTGGTAATTGAAAGCTGTATGTGCCGAAACCTCTCTCCAGCGATGTTAAAATAAGTACTTTTAATTTACAATGACGGTGTCGCCCTTGCATTCTTAACTAGAATAGCCTTAGATACCTTACTTTCGAACGCGAACGTTAATTATGTAAATTACTTTCAATGTGTGGGGATGTGTGTGATATCATTTAACCTAAACTGAATCTGACTGTTCGTATATGAAATTAAATACAAAGAATAGTTATCAATGATACGCAGGATGGCTTCCTCATCAAGCAGTCACACACAATGGCTAACTATTGCCTATTTCATCCCAGGAAGTTCGGTTCGGCCCTATACTTGTTTCCTACCTTTGCAATGGATAATTCAGCTCTGCTCTGTCTGCATACTGCAGGAATATGAAGTGCCGAAGTGCATGACCCTGAAATAAATCAAAGCGTGGTTGTTGCCTTGCCTTACTTTAGGCTATTTTGTAAATGAGTTTTACTAGCTTTCCAAAACTGCCGGTAGTTGTCCACGCAATAGTGCAAGGTATGTCGGCGCAGTAATGATAAGATTGCATTCAAACTGTGAAGATATCCATCAGTGAAATGTTTGCAAATGAATAAAAGGTTATTTTGAAACCATACGAAAGTCCTTTTAAAGAAAACAGTAACGACCCATACTAACAAGAACTATGATGTTTTTTAGCATTGTCATACACTACAAAATTTCACTCATAGAAATAATGTTAAATTACTTAAAATTTACTCTTTGCTTTTCTAATGGAATGCTTTTAAATGACGCTGGAGGATGAAGAATAATAAATAAGGTTCTGAACACATGACTGATAATCCGCCCTGGATATCAAAACATAAATGTTGTTAAGCACAATGTAATCTTCCTCTACAGTAATTGTTCAGCCAGCGCTCGCACCGAATAGAAACTCAATGCATATTTCCTTTTTCCACAAGTGTCGCATGACAACAAAACCATCTCAAAAATTGATCCTCTAAATTCAGTCCCACCAGGGGGCACCTCCAATAAAATTCATTCTCCATAGAGCACGTCCGCTATCAAAATCCCTCACTCTCTCTGCAACCGACGCACTCACTTGCTAGTGTTCTACTAATAATACAACCTCTGATAGCCAAAGAATACGTATCACTCTTGTGTTCAGACACGCCAAGACGCTCTTAGTGGCAAACATTTCAAATAAACTGCCATTTCCCATTATGTACGCCTTTCATCTTAACCCGTGGAGATAAGATCGAAACATACAAAACATGGGAAGAACTTGGAGTGACAGAGACCGTAACGAGCAGACTAGAGAATAAACAACTTCAGTGGTTGGAGCATAAGAATGCGCAATAATAGATAGCCAGCCGGCCGGTGAGGCCGAGCGGTTTAGGCGCTTCAGTCTGGAACCGCGCGACCGCTACGGCCGCAGGTTCGAATCCTACCTCGGGCATAGATGTGTGTGATGTCCTTAGGTTAGTTAGGTTTAAGCAGTTCTAAGTCTAGGGGACTGATGACCTCAGAAGTTAAGTCCCATAGTGCTCAGAGCCACTTGAACCATTTTGTTGTGTCCCATAGTCCTCAGAGCCATTTTGAACAGGTAGCCCAAGAAGGTGTTAATGTGGGCCCCGAGAAAAGCTCATTGTTATATAAATTATATATTGATCGAACATTAGATGAGATGGTGTTAACAGCTTTCTGCTGGAGTAACCGATACTACTGGAAGAAGGAATGACTAATGTCTAATGGGAAAAGTCAAAGAAGAAGAAAACAGAAGTGCCTTCTGGAGATATTCGTCCTTTGGTAGTGTCTTTAGTCATGCCACTTGCAATACCGTACTTCTATACTTAATTGTTCAATGTGAAAGTACCACTGAAAATGCTGACTGCCTTAGAGATTTCATACGTGTGACACACAGAGGAAGACACACGAATCTAGTCTCCCGAGAGATGGCAGTGGGTAATATTAATTTGCGTTGATGACTACGTACAAATACGAGTAGCCAAAATGCAGCGTAATCTCTCCCGTGGCTATCGCTTTAGATGAAAGTGTCAGTCTTTAGTGAATACATGGTTAAGTGCTCCCACTCTCTCTCACGTGAAAGGAAGCTCTTTTATTCCTTCTCTTTTGCGAATAATGGGTATTCTAGTTGCTAGTGTATAAGAAAACTTAGCGGTGTGTAATTCTCTTTAACATCAGTTCTTTGTCCCCCTACAGGAAGAATTTTTACATCAGGCTAGAATAAAAAATGAAGGGGATGTTACGGCGAGCAGCGATTCCAACAGTTATTTCTTTTTTGTACTATCCGACTTTTACCTGAGTGATGTAAACTCCTCAAGGCTTTACGCTAGCCAGTTCTTGAAAATTTATAAGTAGGCTTTCTCTCGATAATTTGCCTCAACTATGTGCCACTTTAGTTTCGCCAGCATCTCCCATGGGTCAAGCAAACTTGTGATCATTCGTGCTGCTCTTCTTTGTATAGTTTCAGCATCGTCTCTTAGTCCTATTTGAAATCGGTCCCATACTCTTGAGCAGTATTCTCGGACTGATCGTACCAGTAACTTGTAAGTTACTGCCTTTGCGTACTGGTTCCATTTCTTTGGCATTCTACGAATGAACCGTAGTTTACCACCAGCTACACTTACGACTGAACATATATGATCATTCTATCTAACATCTCTCAGGTATTTATATGGGCTCATCGATTTCAACTATGAATCATGTTGAGGACCGCAGCTGGTACTAATTTTAATGGAAACCACCTCAGTTGTATTAGCATATTACGTTTTCGCGTTTCGTTAAGTGCAAAATTTAACATTTCTGAGCGCTTAAAGCCAGTAGAATCAACTCTTCCACCACTTCTGAATCTTATCAATATGTGACTGGGCATTTACGCAGCTTTTCTCAGCCAGTACTTCATTATAGACAACTGCATCATCTATTAATGTTATCTGTAAGATCATTAGTATACAATATGAACATTAAGGGTTCCAGTACACTTCCATGGGGTAGACCTGAATCTATTTCTCTGTCGATGACTCTCTATCGAGGATAACATGCTGCATCTACACTATCAAGAAATGCTCAATCCAGTCACAAATTTCGCCTGATTACCCGTATGGTCGTACTTTTGGTAATAAGACTACGTTTGGTGCTAAGTCTAAGAAATCAAAGAATACTGTATCTGATTGTCTTGATCCTTTGCTTTCAGAAAGTCATGTGAGAAAAATCGTAGTTACGTTTCACATGATCGGTGTTTGTAAATACATGCCGGTTGGCATGTAGGATGTCATTCTTTTAGACTGGCGTTCAGTACTTTGCTTGCACCTTTTTCTTCAGTTTTGTCTCTTCCTTCTGCTAGTTATCAACAACTTTAATGACGTTAAGAGCAAGCGTACGTCTCCGTAGACAAGTCGTCACCACGTCTGACTCTCATAAGGACGTCTCGTGTTCAATTCCCGATACTATCAGTGATTTTCACAGTTCCATACCACAACCGGTAAAACGGAAGACTTATACGATCACATCGCTGGCCACTTTTCTGTCTGTCTGTCTGCCTAGCAACCTACCGAAAGCCCTTTTTCTCAAGAAGGCGTAGACTATCAAGTGGAAGTTAGTCACATATTGAGATCTACAGCCCCTTGGCGATGTTAAACAATGAAGCTTCTAAAGCCATTTATGTCAGATATTTTGATACACGCAAATTCACTCATCAAAACCTACATGGTATTTCCCGTTGACCTAGAATCACGAAATTCGTCAAGATGCAAGGTTTCACACTACAATCAAAGTAAAAAAAAAATTCAGAAAACTGTTAATTTTTAGTTTCGTCACGCGAAAAGAAAATCTTATTGTCAATTGTTATCAGACTTCAGACTTGAAATTAAAACATGCTCGAAAATCCTGAAATCCCTTGCCAGTATCAATGTCGATAAGAAGCAAAAATATTGGACATTCTGATTCCGGGAATGGATAAACTGTCTGTGTACGTAATTAAGTTTGTGGAGAACCTGAATGGCTACAACTGGTCTCGAAGTACTTCATTTGGACGAGAGGATCCAGTCTACTTAAACACATTCCACACGATTATGGTGCCTCCATCAGCTTGCACAGTGACTAGTTGACAATTTGGGTCCATGGGTTCGTGGGGTTTGCGCCACACTCAAATCCGACAATCAACTCTTACCAACTGAAATCGCGACTCATCTAACTACGTCACAGTTTTCCAGTCCTCTAGGGTCCAACTGATATTGTCACGAGCCCAAGAGAGTCGCTGCAGGCGATGTCGTGCTATTAGCAAAGGCACTCGCATCCGTCGTCTGCCTCCGTAGCCCGTAAACGCCAAATTCGCCACACTGTCTTAACGTTCGTCGTAACTCTCACATTCATTTCTGTGGTTGTTTCAGGCAGTATTGCTTGACTGTTAGAAAAGACAACTCTGCACAAAGGCCGCTGCCCTCGGTTGTTAAGTGAAGATCGTCAACCACTGCCTTGTCCCTGGTTGTAGGTAATACCTGAAATGTGGTATTCTAGAAGCACTCTTGACATATTGAATTTCCAAACTATTTCCGAAATGGGAAGTCCCATGCGTCTAGCTCCACCTACCATTCCGCTTGGATAACTGTAAATTGCCGTCGTGCGACCATAATCACGTCGGAAACCTTTTCACATGAATCACCTGTTTACCACTGACAACTTCGTCACTGCACTGCGGTTTTATAACTTGTGTACGCAATACTACCGCCACCTGTATATGTGCATACTGCCGTCAATTCATTGTAAATTGGAACGGGCCTCTACCTTTTCATCTAGAAAGTGGTCAGCACACTGGACTCGTATTCGGGAGGACGACGGTTCAGAGCCGCGTCAGGCCATCGTGATTTAGGTTTTCCGTGTTTCCCCTAAATCACTCCAGGCAAATGTCGGCATGGTTCCTCTGAAAGGGCACGGCCGACTTTCTTACCCATCCTTCCCTAATCTGATGGGACCGATGACCTTGCTGTTTGGTCTCCTTCCCCCCAATGAACCAACCAACCTTGTCTCCAAAATGAGTTGCCGATACGGACGGGTCTGTGGTTCGCTTTGTCAAGTAACACGATGGTCGGTAAAGGTGGCCACACACGTAACTGCTACTTGATAAACGTGCTTACGCAAGCGCGCACAAGTTCCTCGCGCCTCCACACAGTTCAAGCAAGCTTGTACAAGCATCACTTCGTTACCATTAAAAATCGAACCCTAACGACAATGTTCTGGCTTTGGCACTCGCTTTGCTTGTCTTACTGCAACAACAAAAGAGGAAACATGATATGCGGAGTAAGGAGTGGTTAAAGAAACGAAAATACTGTTCCCATGTTAACCATTCGCAGTGGAAACGCCACGGAAACTGTGTTACAACAATGATATTTTTCTTCTTTTCTCCCCACGTAACAGTGTATTCTTTGACTTTCCTACCTTATAGTACAACATTTGTACGAAATGTAATATAACATGAGTAAATAAAATTAAGTCAAATCAAATCACTGACGAATGCTTACACAAGCCTCCGTATTCTTAGTACACACAGTCTAACATAAACAGTCGCGAATCTCACCAATGTGAAAGTTATCATCTGACAGGCGGAACGACTCTAGCGCCCCTCGCGGCGAGAAAGCCAGCCCGGAGATAAATGTTTGTTTTGTAATAGTATTTCTACTCAAGTAAAGAAAGAGTTATTGTATTTTTCCTTTCCAGACATCAGTAAATTACTAAGGGGCATAAATAGTCATGTAATAAATGCAAAAAGCGTCTAATATCACTCATTTGGTGGCAAGTAATAACTTACTCATGAACAAATGCAACCGAATATGCGTATAGTTTCAGCTTACTCCATTGAAAGTAGCAGAATGTAAACACAGTATTTAATTCACGAGATGTTTATATCTTTGCTTTTGTCTGCTCTTATTATGATAGGCGTTTTTGCTGACACGTAACAATTTTGTGAGGAATCTAATGGTTCTAACAATCTAATAATTCACTCGATTTTCTAATATGTGAATATTTGTTTGAATGTAATTATTATTATTATTATTATTATTATTATTATTATTATTATTGCTTTCAGAAGACGACTTTGTTGAAGATTCTTGCCGTTTATGAATCAGAGGTAGCAACAATTTCAGAATTGGCTTCTTCAGTGTTGAAGAACAGCGTTATTGCTTTTGATTTATTGTCGCGTCTGCGTTGATTCTCTCTTCAGCTACAGTTGTGGTGACTAATTTGGTACGTTAAATAAATTAGGTATTGCATTTCACACAAGTTTCCTACGTTCCATTTGAATGATTTGGTTGGAAGTGTAGCGAATTAAATACCACGCTGTTGGTTGGATATATGACGTCTTTCTGCAAAAGGTCAGGTCTTCCGCGGTTTTCTGGCCCCTCTTTGTTCTTGAATAGAAACAACATTCTTCAGTAAATAGCCGTACGTCAAAAGAGAATCGTAAGTAAACTGCTCCGTCATGTATCTTTTATATGTCCCAGAGTCCTTAGGAAACTAAAGAAAGACAACTGCGGTGGAATCTTTTAGTATTTGCCGATTTTTAGTGCAATATATACGCTCCCTTTCTGTAAACTTTCTTACAAATCAGTGCAAACTATTATTTGCACTCGTTCAGTATTGTATTCAGAAGTATAGCTTACTGTCCGCTGCAGCGCTGGTGTCAGTGTGTAACAAATTTGACCGACTGTAAGAAGGAGTCGCATTCTGAGGGTTCCGTACAAACCTGGGTTTGTGTGTTATCCATCCCGAGAATCGAGAATCTTCGCGATTCTGGCAAAATATCGGTCCCGGAAACTCGCCGGCCGCGGTGGTCTCGTGGTTCTACGCGCGCAGTACGGAATCGTGCGACTGCTACGGTCGCAGGTTCGAATCCTGCCTCGGGCATGGATGTGTGTGATGTCCTTAGGTTAGTTAGGTTTAAGTAGTTCTAAGTTCTAGGGGACTAATGACCACAGCAGTTGAGTCCCATAGTGCTCAGAGCAATTTGAACCGGAAACTCCAGGACTTTCGAGAACATTTCAATTTTAAGGTTACATTATTTGTGAAATTTAGTATTTGCTATAGTAATGTCTGAGAAAAGGGATCGTAACAGATGGATAGAGGACAGACAGACTCACACACGGATAAAAAGAACAGAAACAATATATTTTCGTGTGATATAATTACAAATTAACAATTTTCGTATTTTTTCCTTACTTGCACTGTGAAACCTTGTTTTTGGCCGAATTTCATGATTCTAGTTTTTGATGAATGGGTTGCGAGTATCATTAAATGTTTTACATCGCTAACGGACCCTATACCATAGTATGTGACATAAATATTAACTTTATACGTCTACCCGTTCGTGGAAAAAAGGATTCTGGACAGCTGGACGGACATACAGACAGACAGACAGTCGGACGGACAGACAACAAAATGATTCTAAAACTGTCCGCTTCTACCGACTGGGATACGGTACTCTAAAAATGAACACGAGTGTTGTGACTGTGTGTTAGACTGTCGTACACGAACTCAAGCATTCGCACGCTTGAAGGCTTGCACAAGTAACCGTAATCGAAATTCGATTGAGCATCAAGCTGCTTGCGCAGTCCTAATGACGAGGTGCGCTCAATAAGTAATGCAACTTTTTTTTTCTCGGCAAATTTCGGTTGAAAAAATGCAAAATTTGTTTTGGGACATCGCTTTAGGCGCTATACTTTCATGAAGTTGCTATAGATGGTGGCGGTAAACATAGCCTGCAAAATGGCGTCTGTAGCGGAGGTGCGTTCCAAGCAGAGAGCTGTCAATGAGTTTCTTTTGGGGGATAACCAGTGCATCGCAGGTATTCATAGGCGTTTCAGAATGTCTGCTCCTGGAAGTGAACAAAAGCATGATGAGCCGTTGGACGAGGCGCCTGTCTTCATCGCAACAAGGTCGCGGAAAGTTGTCCGACCTCTCATGTGCCGGCCAACTGCACACAGCTGCGACTCCTGCAATACTGGAACGTGCGGACACTCTCTTTCGAGGTGTTCGACGATACACAATCAAACACCTCGCTGCACAACTGGACGTCTCTGTGTCTTCTACTGACACACTTGTCCACCAGTTAGTGCTTATAGGTGTGTGCCCTCTGAATTCCTCGTCGCCTAATAGAGGATCTTAAGGAGCATCGCAGGACCATGTGTGCGTAACTACTTGCGCGTCACGAGGCAATTTCTTGTCGAATGCCGTCACAGGCAATGACACATTGGTTCACAGCTTGGAGCTTGTGAAAAAGACAGCATTCCATCGAGTGGCGCCACACCTCCTCTCCTTCGAAGAAAAAGCACAAAGCCGCACTCCCAGTCGATAAAGTCATGGCGACGGTCTCGTGGGATTCTGAAGGCGTTATTCTGTTTGATAACTCCCTCAGGGTGTAGCGATCGACTTTGAAGTATATTGTGCTACCCCTCAGGAAATAGGAGAAATGTCTTCCTCGTGCTTGTCGCCAGAAAAATGCCAACTGTCTTCCCCATTCTCCATGGCGACTCAGGGCCTCAAACAGGTTTACGCATTCGAGGAGATCTCATAAAACTACATTGGACTGTTCTTCCTCATCCACTCTACAACCCAAGTCTCACACCTTCCTTGGCGCAGTGAAGGATGATGGAAAGGTTATTGATGCTACGAGATGTTTGTTCTGATGTCCACCACTAGAGCAGTATCATGTAGGCATTAAGCTCCTACGAGTAAGATGGCGTAGAGCGTTCGCATTAAATTTTACACAGAGTACGCGAAAGAACTTTCCCCCATTCTAACAGCCGTGTACTGCAAGTCTCTAGAGGAACGGAAGGTTCCAAATGAGTGGAAAAGAGCACAGGTAGTTCCAGTTTGCAAGAAGGGTCGTCGAGCAGATGCGCAAAACTATAGGCCTGTATCTCTGACATCGATCTGTTGTAGAATTTTAGAACATGTTTTTTGCTCGCGTATCATATCATTTCTGGAAACCCAGAATCTACTCTGTAGGAATCAACATGGGTTCCGGAAACAGCGATCGTGTGATCGCTTTATTAGATTCAGGATCCCAGGTAGATGCCATTTTCCTTGACTTCCGGAAGGCGTTCGATACAGTTCTGCACTGTCGCCTGATAAACAAAGTAAGAACCTACGGAATATCAGACTAGCTGTGTGGCTGGATTGAAGAATTTTTAGCAAACAGAACACAGCATGTTGTTATCAATGGAGAGAAGTCTACAGACGTTAAACTAACCTCTGGAGTGCTACAGGGGAGTGTTATGGGACCCTTGCTTTTAACAATATATATAAATGAGCTAGTAGATAATGGAAGTTCCATGCGGCATTTCGCGGATGATGCTATAGTATACAGAGAAGTTGCAGCATTGGAAAATTGCAGCGAAATGCAGGAAGATCTGCAGCGGATAGGCACTTGGTGCAGGGAGTGGCAACTGACCCTTAACATAGACAAATGTAATGTATTGCGAATACATAGAAAGAAGAATCCTTTATTGTATGATTATATGATAGCGGAACAAACACTGGTAGCAGTTACTTCTGTAAAATATCTGGGAGTATGCGTACGGAACGATTTGAAGTGGAATGATCATATAAAATTAATTTCTGGTAAGGCGGTTGCTAGGTTGAGATTCATTTGGAGAGTCCTTAGCGAATGTAGTCCATTAACAAAGGAGGTGGCTTAAAAAACATTCGTTCGACCTATACTTGAGTACTGCTCATCAGTATAGGATCCGTACCAGATCGAGTTGACGGAGAAGATAGAGAAGATCCAAAGAAGAGCGGCGCGTTTCGTCACAGGGTTATTTGATAAGAGTGATAGCGTTACGGAGATGTATAGCAAACTCAAGTGGCAGACTCTGCAAGAGAAACGCTCTGCATCGCAGTGTAGCTTGCTGTCCAGGTTTCGAGACGGTGCGTTTCTGGATGAGGTATCGAATATATTGCTTCCCCCTACTTATACCTCCGGAGAAGATCAAAAATGTAAAATTAGAGGGATTCGAGCGTACACGGAGGCTTTCCGGCAGTCGTTCTTCCCGCGAACCATACGCGACTGGAACAGGAAAAGGAGGTAACGACAGTTGCACGTAAAGTGCCCTCCGTCACACACCGTTCGGTGGCTTGCGGAGTATAAATGTAGATGTAGATCGGTCATCATGTTGAGAAATATAGTTTTGAAGCCATAAGACTGGAGAACAATGTGGTGTATTGGAATCTCGAATAAACCCAACCTATTTTCAGAAAAAAGGGAGTGTCGCTTTGCTTTTGAAAGGCCGTCGTGCGTACTCTGAGGTGGAAACGTAGGGCTCTGAGAGCCACAAGTGTCACGGAGCACTCGGCGCTCCGGCATTGCGCTGAGGTCAGTGACAGCGGGCGGGAGGAGGCGCGGCGCACGCTGCCGCAGACTCACGGCGCAGCGCCGGACAGAGGCGCGCGCGATGCGTTACGACCGCGACTGCGACCACGGCTGTGGCGGCGGCGGCGGCGGCTGGCGCGGATCAGGTTCCCGGCCGCCTTGACCTTGCCGCGGCACGGCACGGCACACTCCTGGAAATCGTTTTGCCGCTCCGGCGCCGGCGGTCGCTGGCTCGCTCACACCTGGCCGCGCCCGGTAGCCGCGCTGCCCCGTCGCCTCGCTACCTGCTCCACACCCGGCCGACGCCGGGGACGGCTTCTCTCCATACACCTGCGGCAATACCTCCAGCGGCCACATTCTCGCTGCCACCGCTACCGTCGAGCGTAACCACGCGGAGGATCAGTTTTTCAGGGACCACCTTACCCTTAAAAGCCGTCAGCACACGTTCAGCGTACCGACTTTTTACATCTACATACATACTCTGCAATCCATCATCGGTGCGTGGCGAAGGGTACCTCGTATCACAACTAGCATCTTCTCTCCCTGTTCCACTCCCAAACAGAACGAGGGAAAAATGACTGCCTATATACCTCTGCACGAGCCCTAATCTCTCTTATCTTATCTTTGTGGTCTTTCCGCGAAATATAAGTTGGCGGCAGCAAAATTGTACTGCAGTCGGCCTCAAATGCTGGTTCCCTAAATTTACTCAGTAGCGATTCGCGAAAAGGACGCCTCCTTTCCTCCAGAGACTCCCACCCGAGTTCCTGAAGCATGTCCGTAACACTCGCGTGATGATCAAACCTACCAGTAAAAACTCTAGCAGCCCGCCTCTGAATTGCTTCTATGTCCTCCCTCAATCCAACCTGATAGGGATCCCGAACTCTCGAGCTGTACTCAAGAATAGGTTGTATTAATGTTTTATAAGCAGTATCCTTTACAGATGAACCACATCTTCCCATACTCTACCAATGAACCGAAGACGACTATCCGCCTTCCCCACAACTACCATTACGTGCTTGTTCTACTTCATATCGCTCTGCAATGTTACGCCCAGATATTTAATCGATGTGACTGTGTCAAGCGCTACACTACTAATGGAATATTCAAACATTACGCGATTCTTTTTCCTACTCATCTGCATTAATTTACATTTATCTATATTTAGAGTTAGCTGCCATTCTTTACACCAATCACAAATCCTGTCCAAGTCATCTTGTATCCCCCTACAGTCACTCAACGACGACACCTTCCCGTACAACACAGCATCATCGGCAAACAGCCGCACATTGCTGTCCACCCTATCGTAAAGATCATTTATGTAGATACAAAACAACAGCGGGCCTACCACACTTCCCAGGGGCACTCTAGATGATACCCTCACCTCCGATGAACACTCACCATCGTACTGGGTTCTATTACTTAAGAAGTCTTCGAGCCACTCACATACTTGGGAACAAATCCCATATGCTAGTACCTTATTTAGGAGTCTGCAGTGGGGCACCGAGTCAAACGCTTTCCGGAAGTCAAGGAATATGGCATCCGTCTGATACCCTTCATCCATGGTTCGCAAGATATCACGTGAAAAGAAGGGCGAGTTGAGTTTCACAGAAGCGATGCTTTCTAAAGCCGTGCTGATGCATGGACAGCAACTTCTCTGTCTCAAGGAAATTCATTATATTCGAACTGAGAATATGTTCGAGAATCCTGCAACAAATCAATGTTAAAGATATTGGTCCGTAATTTTGAGGATCCATCCTTCTACCCTTCTTATATACAAGCGTCACCTGCGCTTTTTTTCCAGTCGCTCGCGATAAATGCAAGCTAAGTAAGGAGCTAATGCAGTAGAGTACTCTCTGTAAAACCGAATTGGAATCCCATCAGGACCTGGCGATTGATTTATTGTCAACCCATTCAGCTGCTTCACAACCCCAGGGATGTCTATCACTATGTCCTCCATACGGGAATCTGCACGAGACTCAAACGGCGGTATGTTTGTACGATCCTCCTGCGTGAAAGATTTCTCAAATGCTAAATTTAAAATTTCAGGTTTCGTTTTTCTGTCTTCCGTTGCCAGGCCAGACTGATGAGTGAGTGACTGGATGGAAGCCTTCCAACCGCTTACCGACTTCACGTAAGACCAGAACTTCCTTGGGTTTTCAGCAAGATTTTCTGACTTCATAGCATGGAATAGCGCGATCGGGAATCTTTCCTTACGTCCAGATCAATATCTAGCAAGCTAGATATTTTGAGTGCTTTTGAACGTAGACCAGTGAGATGGAAGTACGCTGCGTACGTCACATGCACACCATCTATATTCAGTACAGAGTCGCCAAGCGTCATATTGGCTTTCACCTGAAGCCCATATACACTGAAGAGCCAAAGAAACTGATACGCCTGCCTAATATCGTGTAGCGTCACGCGAGCACGCAGAAGAGCCGCAACACGACGTTGCACGAACTCGCCCATGTCTGAAGTAACGTCGGAGGGAACTGACACCATGAATCCTGCAGGGCTGTTCATAAATGCGTCGGAGTACGAGAGGTCGAAATCCTTTCCGAGCAGCACGTTGCAAAGCAACCCAGATGTGCTCAATAATGTTCATGTCTGGGGAGTTTGGTGACCAGAGGAAGTGTTTAAACTCAGAAGAGTGTTGCTGGAGCCCCTCTGCAGCAATTCTGGACGTGTGAGGTGTCGCAATGTTCTGTTGGAATTGTCCAGGTCCGTCGGAATGCACAATGGACATGAATGGATGCAGGTGGTCAGACAGGATGCTTACGTACGTGTCACCTGTCAGAGTCGTATCTACAAGTATCACGGGCCCCATATCACTCCAACTGCAGGCGCCCCACACCATTCCAGAGCCACCACCAGCTTGAACACTTCCCTGCTGACATGCAGGGTCCATAGATTCATGAGGTTGTCTTCATACCCGTACACGTCCATCCACTCGATACAATTTGAAAAGGGACTAGTCTGGCCAGGTAACATGTTTCCAGTCATCAACATACACTGTCGTGTTGACGCACTCAGGCGACGCGTAAAGTTTTGTATCGTGCAGTCATCAAGGGTACACGAATAGGCCTTCGGCTCCGGAAGTCCATATCGATTAAGTTTCGTTGAATGGTTCTCACGCTGACACTTTTTGATGGCCCAGCATTGAAATCTACAGCAATTTGCGGATGGGTTGCACTTCTCTCACGTTGAACGATTCTCTTTTGTCGTCGTTGGTCCCGGTTTTGCAGGATCGTTTTCCGGCTGCAGCGATGTCGGAGATTTGATGTTTTAGCGGATTCCTGATATTCACGGTACATTCATGAAATGGTCGTACGGAAAAATCCTCACTTAATCGCTGCCTCGGAGATGCTATGTCCCATCGCTCTTGCGCCGATTATAAGACGACATTCAAACTCAGTTAAATGTTGATAACCTGCCATTGTAGCAGCAGTAACCGATCTAACAACTGTGCCAGACTCTTGTTTTATATAGGCGTTGCTGACCCCAGCGCCGTATTCTGCCTGTCTACATACTCTATATCTACAGTTGAATACGAATGCCTATACTAGTTTCTTTGGCGCTTCAGTCTATAAATCGATAAAACGAATAACGCACTAGACTAAGCTGGGACCGCTCTACCGAAAGGACACGTAAAATTTTGATATTAATACCATTTTGTGTGTAAGTGGAAACAAACCGACGCCTTCCGTTGATACAGTGCTTTGTACGAAAGACGTGATGAGCAGGATTTGTTTCGGCTGACTGCAGCTACGAGCTGCGAAAACTAAATTGCAGATATCTGCCGAAACACCAGGGAAACTGCGCTTGACGATCCACACGAGAGAAACCCGATATTTAGGGTGTTTCCGTAAGAGCGAGAAAAAATTTAACCGGACGTGCAAGATGCTCCACTCAACAATGTGAGGTAAGGAACCTGGTATCGGAGAAGCCAGCTTAAGGACAGGACATAATAGGAATAAAATTATATTAATGTCTACTTTTTTATTTACATTACCTCGGGCATGGATGCGTGTGATGTCCTTAGGTTAGTTAGGTTCAACTAGTTCTAAGTTCTAGGGGACTAATGACCTCAGAAGTTGAGTCCCATAGTTCTCAGAGCCATTTGAACCATTTTTATTTACATTAGTTACAGTTAACAGTAAATACCACCACTGACAAATCAAATGGCTCTGAGCGCTATGGGGCTTAACATCTGAGGTCATCCGACCCCTAGAACTTAGAACTACTTAAACCTTAATAACCTAAGGACATACACACATCCATGCCTGAGGCAGGATTCGAACCTGCAACCGTAGCGGTCGCGCGGTTCCAGACTGTAGCGCCTAGAACCGCTCGACCACCCAGGCCGGCGATTATTTGCACTTAGCCATTGAGGGCTTCTTTTGTGTTATATTACATGCAGTATTGCAGACTCCCTTATTCAGCGAGTCAGAAATATAAGTGAACCTTTCTAAATTATTTGTGTGACTTCGTCACTAGTTTGTTGGAGTGTTGTAGAACCTTCGTCATCCTACCTTCTTACCTGACCCTGTAGCAGAGCTATGTAATAGTGGCAGGGAGAAATTGTCTTAGTGGTGTACTGCACCAGAAGCCGTTTCACGAACTCACTAACTCAGCGTACCGTAACAACAGTGGCAACTCGGCCTCCACAGCTGTAGCGACGAGGGTTTACAAAACTGCGACCCCAGGTTTCCTATCTCAAACTGTCCAATGGAGCATTCTCTGTGTCCTGTAACATTATTGCACCCTCTTACGGAAACACCCTGTATATACTGTTAACTGTCGCCTGAAGAAATGTGTCGGACACCCAAAAACATTGAGAAGCAGTGGTGCAGGAGCCACGTGCTGCCCTCTGAACTCGTTTTGGAACCAACGCGAACTCAGTACTATATTGAACTTCCTCATAAAATGAATGTTTCTGGAGGAAACTACGTACATTCAAGTTTTTGAGAAATCAAGACCCCGTGCATTTGAAATGCATTGCTCCACGCCTCTTCAGAACTGAGCGAAATGTCTTCTTGACTCAACCAAATTTACCAGCCGACATCCAGCCCTTAAACCTAAAGAAGCCACTATATGGCAAATGGTTCAAATGGTTCTGAGCACCATGGGACTTAACATCTGAGGTCATCAGTCCCCTAGAACTTAGAACTACTTAAACCTAACTAACCTAAGGACATCATACACACATCCGTGCCCGAGGCAGGACTCGAACCTGCGACCGTAGCAGCCGCGCGGTTCCGGACTCAACGCCTAGAACCGCTCGGCCACCGCGGCCGGTTAGCCACTATAGGAACTGCGGTTAGCGCAGTGTGTAAGAATTTTAGCTACAAGGGAAGTTGGCTACTACGAGCGAGCGCAACGGCTGAAAGCTTCGTGCCCTCGCACACCCGTACTCGGAAATGGTGTTGGATGGAAGCGGCCTTAAGGAAGCGACAGCGACAGGTTGTGTGGCCGTTGGCGCGGCAGGTGCGGCTCCCCTTCCGCCCTTTGTTACGCGGCTGTCGCGCCTCAACGGCTGCACCCACCCTGCTGTGGAAATGAGTCTGCGCCAGCACCGAGGTTTGTTTGTAAATAGCACAGCACTCCGCCTTCTTGGCCTGCGAGACTGGCTCGTAAACTGCAAACCGGAACCCTTTTTGTCGTCACTCTCTTGTAAGCTTACATGACGAATTGTTAGTCACTCCCTTAAAAGACCATACTGTTCACTTTGGAGTGCTAGGCGTGCTGTTGAACAGATACAAGACGGTTGTGTAAATCTTCTCTGCTGACGTAAATAGTGTAAGCGGAGTTGTGTGTATGAAGAAGCACAGTGCAGGTGGGCCAAACGCTTGAGTGGTGTGTATGAAACAGTACGGTAGAGGTGGGCCAAACGGTTATTTCGACGCATCAGTTATCGCGGGTGCGGTTACTTTTTAATACAGCGTATTGATCGACCAAGTGCAACAGTCGTGGGAACCCATCCCACAGACTGATATCCGGCTTCTGCACGATACAATGCATGCACGTTTGCATGCTTGCATTCATCATTCTGGCGGTTATGCCGGTTATTAATGAATGACTATTTCAAATCTCCAATCGCTTAACTCGCATTTGCATTAACCTGTGATGTTTCAACGTGAATTGTGGTATCAACGTTCGATACCACACTTGTTAGAGGCTGCAGTTATCGACCGCGGTTCGTATTAGTATCGTTGGACCCGTGAGTCACGACCAGCGCCGCTAGCGCAACTCTGCGGCTTGTACCAAGTTTCTAGCAGCTCTGGTCCACTTTGCCAACGTCCTTACCGCAGTCGTAACACCAGTTCCCGTCAGATCACCGAAGTTAAGCGCTGTCGGACTGGGCTAGCACTTGGATGGGTGACCATCTGGTCTGCGGGCGCTGTTGGTATGCGAGGTGCACTCAGCCCTTGTGAGGCAAACTGAGGAGCTACTTGATTGAGAAGTAGCTGCTCCGGTCTCGTAAACTAACATACGTCCGGGAGAGGGGTGTGCTGACAACATGCCCCTCCATATCAACATCCAGTGACACCTAGGGGCTGAGGATGACACGGCGGCCGGTCGATACCGTTGGGCCTTCATGGCCTGTTCGGGAGGAGTTTAGTTTTTTTTTCTAGTTCTCGTCCACTCCTGCTCGGGACATCAAGTAGTAAAGTATCAAAGCCTTCAGCTGATAGGAAGCAACCTCTAACAAGGGGCTTAGTAACGTATGGCATAAGTGAGGCCTTAATAGCTATCCGTTTATAGTTATATGTATGCACCCATGAAGAATCTTGTACAACCAATTAAATACAATATATTTTATTTTTCTACCTACGACTTCTAATTATTTTAGTCGTTACAGATCCAGACAATGCAGCCAGCACCCTATCGACGTTACTGACAAACCTGCTGTGATTTATACGTTTCTATTTAGCATTGTCCACCAGTCAAAATTGGCGACAACTCATTCGTCGTCATCATAACTTTAATCTCTTAAATGTGTTACCTAGACAAATTTATCCCGAAATTTCATTACTCTACATTAATTATTATTTGCTATTGTGATTTTTTCCGTCAATATACGTGCGGGACGTGTCAATAGCACCAGGAGAGCGGATGTTGGATACAAAGTTGCAATCTATTAATGAAAATGAATTCATGACGTGACCTGCACTGTGCCGGCCGGTGTGGCCAAGGCGCTCCAGTCTGGAACAAAATGGCTCTGAGCACTATGGGACCTAACATCTGAGGTCATCAGTCCCCTAGACATAGAACTACTTAAACCTAACTAACCTAAAGACATCACACACATACCCGATGCAGGATTCAAACCTGCGACCGTAGCAGCCACGTGGTTCCGGACTGAAGCGCCTAGAACCGCTCGGCCACTGCGGTTGGCCAGTCTGGAACCGCGTGACCGCTACGGTCGCAGGTTCGAATCCTGCCTCGGGCATTGATGTGTGTGATGTCCTTAGGTTAGTTAGGTTTAAGTAGTTATAAGTTCTATGGGATTGATGACCTCAGATGTTAAGTCCCATAGGGTCCAGAGCGATTTGAACCATTTTTTGACCTACACTGCCTCTTGAAGACATTAGTGACACTAATAACAACATTATATTTCTTGTAGATGGCGGAGGACACTTTATTAAATTTCTTTCACTCGTTTGGACGGGATTAGAGTGTAGCAGCATGTATACTAAGCAATTGAAAATGTGCAAGCGCAGATAACTACATAAAAAGGTAGGAAGGTTGCTTATGGGCAGCGATAGTGTAAATGAATTTGGCCCTCCTCCTTCTTGGGAGGAGGATACTGTCGATGCTTCCCTTTCGTGGCCGATTAAATTGTTCTTCAAAGTTCCGCACTCTGCTTCCAAGAGTGGAACTGATGACGATGATGATGAAGAAGAAGATGACGACAGCAATGGCGACGATGACAGCACGGCGAGACTGGCCACGCTGCACGCGTCAAGCACGCTGCTGACACCAGCTCCGCCGCGGAAGGGTTAAAGAGCCGTTTGGGGTTGCCCATCCAGGATAACGACTCCGTTCTTCGGCATAAAGTTTATGCGGCTGTAATCGTGTTCGCCGTGTGAACTCCGTTCAGTAAGACACATCGCTCGCAGCGCGATGACTTTCCGTATGGCCATTTGCTTCCCGACCCTAACTGTTGTGTTTCGTAATTTGTCTGTTTGTCGAGGTTCTCAGACTATGACGGATCAGATGACTCGCTCACTCTTAATTAACTACCTGCCCAACCGTTGCTTAAATGGAATTACCACAGAGTAAGTAGCTTTACTTTTATAAGATGCTCTGTCCATCCTATTGGATTACAAAGAATGTCAAGGATGCTACTCCAAACTACTGATTGCGATACAGCCATTTCAATAACTCTTTGCTCTTTGCCTTGTTCCTATGCAGAGTAAATCCGTCATGATTACAATGCCATGTTCCCAACTGTCCACGAACGAGATTCATAAAGTAGTGTTCTCGCGTTTCTTTTACTTTGACAGTTTGTCATTCGTTTACTCATTTTGACGAAGGGCAGTCTTCGTACTCCCACTGACTAGATTTACAATTATTTAAAACATGAAGCGTGTTTATGAAGAATCCTGCACCGAAAGATCCACCAGCATTGTCTGATGAAACGGCAACATTTCTTCCCGGAGGTCGCCTGCCAGTCTAGATAGCATTAAACGGCTCTTATCTGCAATATCTCATAGGCTATGCACAAAGAAATTATTTTGCACAATAACAGTGGTAATAGGTTATACAGACTAGACTACAATTTTATTTAAAATAAATCTACTAAATAAAAAGAAGTTCCCTTTAACAGGAAGAGAAGAACCTCAAAAAGACTTTCGTGCACCTTCGGCAACACTGAGCGCCATCAAGAACGGAGAGAAAGCAGTCAGAATGTCTGTTGCCACAAAGAAGGCTATTTGCGTGCTCTGATTGTGGGAAACAGTATGTACTGTTACTGCTCAGCGTCAACGCAAGGCAGGATTGTACAAAGGCGCGCATGCAGGGCAGTCTCCTATTCTGAACAGGGCTTCCTCACAACAGTTGAGAACTTTGCTCTGTTATGTAATATTTATTTGTATATTCTCTCACAGCTCTTTTGTGGTTAACTAATTCTTTTGTCTGTAAAATTTCTAATAAGCGTTCTGTAAAATGTGTACTAACTCTTTCCATGACCAAGTAGCTTTCACTCACAAGATGAGCTGACAGACAAACAAAGATAATTTTCTTCAGATCGATAATTTTGACAGTGCAGTAGCTGAATCTGAATATTAGAGACGGTTCCTAGAATTGTCGGGTAGTTTGATAAAGTGTGAGGCACAGCCTCAAGCTAAAAATTTTACAGTTAACACGTACCTGGAACCTCCTTATCTGCTAAGAATACCCTGGCAGCATATAATAATCTTAGCATTCCTGAACTGTATGCTATTCCCCAATCGCAAGCAACGGAATTGAATGTGTTCTGCACTTCGACAAAACTTCTCCGCACTGCTGACAGAATGTTAGTCTGTTTCTTAAAGTGATTTTTCAATATAATAGGTATTAGGTATGGTGTCATTCCACTGTACCAAAGACATTCCTTACAATAACAAAATTAAAAACTTACGTAGTATTACAGCCTGTATTAGAGATGGCAGTAGTCTCATTCACTGTGGCCGTGACCCAGGGCACGTTGAGTGAATTTGATAAAGGTCTGCAGTTCTGAAAGCTCTAAAAGTTTCCATGTATATCCTTATCGAAAAAAATCATCAAATCACCAACATACTAT
The DNA here is from genome assembly GCF_023897955.1 of Schistocerca gregaria. Taxonomy (NCBI): domain Eukaryota; kingdom Metazoa; phylum Arthropoda; class Insecta; order Orthoptera; family Acrididae; genus Schistocerca; species Schistocerca gregaria. The sequence goes on from NC_064921.1 coordinate 765,628,935, forward strand.
GTAACATTTTGACTCAGTTTATGACATAGCATAGTATATGACCGCCCCTTTTGCTGAAAACTTATTTACTTGTTTTGCACGAATGCCCATAGCGTAATTTAACATTAACATTTCAGCCACTACCGTACGTGGTCATCCTCATCGGGATCATGACAGTATGTAGACCCCCATAATATGTCACCTTGAAGCTGGGAAGTAAAATTGCCTGAAAAACTGAATATTTCATAGCATGACATAATCACAGCTCCGAATGTTTTTACTGAAACTCTCTAATCACAGAGGCACACCGCGAATTTTTCTAGAAAGAAGAAAATAGAGGAGGCAAAACGTTAGAAGAGAGAGAACAATATGAGAAAGGACACACACAAAAAAGAAACGCAACAAGAGGAAAGAGGTGACAATAAAAGAAGAAAGGAAAAGTAGAATTTAACATCTCATGGACGACGAGATCATTACAGATGGACAACTGTGGGGGACCAGACAAGAGGAGACAGGAGAGGAAACAAAATTAGAGGAAAGAGAAGACAAGAGATGGGGCGAGACAAAATGTATCCAGAGAGGAGACATGTGACGAAAAGTGAGGGGGAAGGAGATAAAACTAAAGATGTGAATAGAGACGACGAGAGTAAAGAGGAGGTGAGAGAAGCAAAAGAGACGAGAGAAGCAAAAGAGACGAGAGAAGCAAAAGAGACGAGAGGTGCGAAGAGAATATATGAGCGAAAGAGGCGACAGAAAGGATGAGACGGGAGTGAGGGAGGAATGAGAGTGAAGAAAAGGGGACATATTTGGGACAAGAGTAAAGATAAAACAATAGGATAAAAGAGACGAATGGTGGGAGGAGATGAGAAGATATGTGAGAGAGGATATGGGACGTGAGAAGAGGTGATAAGAGAGGAGCAGTGAGGCATGACGAGATCATAACAAAACAATGGCAGCCCGCAGATGTACCTAATCTGAGCCAGATGAGATGTTTGCACGTTGCCACAAAACTTTCTTACTGACCTAGCTGGTACAATCATTTATAACCCACTAATCACACCGATTTTTAATGCCTGATACAGCGAGAATATCTTCTCAATGAGCCAGCCGGGGTGGCCGAGCGGTTCTAGGCGCTACAGTCTGGAACCGTGCGACCGCTACGGTCGCAGGTTTGAATCCTGCCTTGGGCATGGATGTGTGTGATGTCATTAGGTTAGTTAGGTTTAAGTAGTTCTAAGTTCTAGAAGACTGATGACCTCAGAAGTTAAGTTCCATAGTGCTCAGAGCCATTTGAACAATTTTGAACCTTCGCAATTCTTCTGTTTAACATGCATGTGGGTATGGGAGTCAAGACAGAAAGAAGGTGTTTCTATTGCGTTATCAATCTGCCACAATCAGCATTGCTAAAGCACATTAAATCCATTTATGGACAGACTTTGAGCTTTTGCGTGGATAGTTTGCCGTTCCACAAAATCTAACGAAGCGATGCGGAGCGTATTCCACATCGGTTCATCCTTAATTCCCACTTTTTAATAACAGGTACATTCCACTGACAGCGAACACAACTTCTATGTAATGATACTGCCCGTGAGAATCGTAGCGATTTCCCCGCCGCAGTGGCATCTTACTTTGAAATGCGCGGCCATTTGTGCCGTCTTATTACCCGCTTAATGCCTCTCCCAACGTCCGTAGGGAAAAACGAATGAAGGCGTGAGGCGGGCTAACAGGCCATCGCGCCGAAGCTCATCACACAAATTGGCAGTGCGTGGGAGATTTCACGCGCACACGAGAGAACTGGTGCCGTTTTCATTAGCTTAATAATTGTAAGCACGCGAGGAGCACGTCAGGGCCATCTCTCCTGCGCAACGCACATCTTAAGGAGAGCTCGTTTCGACTGCCAGGCAGAAAAACCTACAGCTGCCGTGGTGCTTTTACCGATGCCACGGACGAAACGGGGGTTATCATTAAGTGACGGCTTCAGTGGAGAAGAAGTACACTCTAAATGTGACAGGGACGCTGACAAATCAAACGTGATATGTTTATATGCATACGAACGATGCCTGGCACCGTAAAAGGAAGGTATAGGAAAGCACGACAAAAAATAAGACATCTCATATTGTACGCGTCCATTTCTGTAGCTGAGCAGTCAGCATAGGTGTTTGTCATGTGGAGGACCCGGGTTCGTTTCCCGTTACCTGTTAAGAATTTTTCCTTTGTGGGGGAACTGGAACGGGATGCACTCAGCCTGGTCATGCCAAGTGAAGAGCTGTATGACCAAGTGGTGGCGACTCCGGGTCACGAAAACTGACAACGGCCGGGATAGCGGTGTGCTGACCACAAGCCTCTCCGTACAGCATCCAATGGCATCATTGGCACAGGGTTACATGGCGGTCGATCGGTACTGATGGACCCGCCATGACTTGTAGGACCGAGTTCCTACTACATATGCTGTAATTAACAGCAAGTATAAGCTCGAACATAATTTTGGTACAGTAGTAACGATAATATAAATTAGTGTAAGTCACCCCCCATGAACCATGGACCCTGCCGTTGGTGGGGAGGCTTGCGTGCCTCAGCGATAAAGATGGCCATATCGTAGGTGCAACCACAACGGAGGGGTACTGTTGAGAGGCCAGACAAACATGTGGTTCCTGCAGAGGGGCAGCAGCCTTTTCAGTAGTTGCAGGGGCAACAGTCTGGATGATTGACTGATCTGGCCTTGTAACAATAACCAAAACGGCCTTGCTGTGCTGGTACTGCGAACGGCTGAAAGCAAGGGGAAACTAGAGCCGTAATTTTTCCCGAGGGCATGCAGCTTTACTGTATGGTTAAATAGGTAAAATAGTCCCCCATTCGGATCTCCGGGCGGGGACTACTCAAGAGGACGTCGATATCAGGAGAAAGAAAACTGGCGTTCTACGGATCGGGGCGTGGAATGTCAGATCCCTTAATCGGGCAGGTAGGTTAGAAAATTTAAAAAGGGAAATGCATAGGTTGAAGTTAGATATAGTGGGAATTAGTGAAGTTCGGTGGCAGGAGGAACAAGACTTTTGGTCAGGTGACTACAGGGTTGTAAATACAAAATCAAATAGGGGTAATGCAGGAGTAGGTTTAATAATGAATAAAAAAATAGGAGTGCAGGTAAGCTAATACTGAACGCATGATTGTGGCTAAGATAGACACGAAGCCCATGCCTACTACAGTAGTACAAGTTTATATACCAACTAGCTCTGCATATGATAAAGAAATTGATAAAATGTTCGATGAGATAAAAGAAATTATTCAGGTAGTGAAGGGAGACGAAAATTTAATAGTCATTGGTGACTGGAATTCGAGCGTAGGAAAGGGGAGAAGGAAACATAGTGGGTGAATATGGATTGGGGGAGAGAAATAAGAGGAAGCCGTCTGGTAGAATTTTGCACAGAGCATAACTTAATCATAGCTAACACTTGGTTCAAGAATCATAATCGAAGGTCGTATAAATGGAAGAATCCTGGAGATACTAGAAGGTATGAGATAGATTATATAATGGTAAGACAGAGATTTAGGAACCAGGTTTTAAATTGTAAGACATTTCCAAGGGCAGATGTGGACTCTGACCACGATCTATTGGTTAATACCTGTAGATTAAAACTAAAGAAACTCCAAAAAGGTGGGAATTTAAGGAGATGGGACCTAGACAACTGACTAAACCAGAGGTTGTACAGAGTTTCAGGGAGAGCATAAGGCAACAGTTGACAGGAATGGGGGAAAGAAATACAGTAGAAGAGGAATGGGTAGCTCTGAAGGATGAAGTAGTGAAGGCAGCAGAGGATCAAGTAGGTAAAAAGACGAGGGCTATTAGAAATCCTTGGGTAACTGAAGAAATATTGAATTTAATTGATGAAAGGAGAAAATATAAAAAATGCAGTTAATGAAGCAGGCAAAATGGAATACAAACGTCTCAAAAATGAGATCGACAGGAAGTGCAAAATGGCTAAGCAGGCATGGCTAGAGGACAAATGTAAGGATGTCGAGACTTATCTCACTAGGGGTAAGATAGATACTGCCTACAGGATAATTAAAGATATCTTTGGAGAAAAGAGAACCACTTGTATGAATATCAAGAGCTCAGATGGAAACGCAGTTCTAAGCAAAGAAGGGAAAGCAGGAAGGTGGAAGGAGTATACATAGGGTCTATACAAGGGCGATGTACTTGAGGACAATATTATGGAAATGGAAGATGTTGTAGATGAAGATTAAATGGGAGATACGATACTGCGCGAAGAGTTTGACAGATCACTGAAAGACCTGAGAGGAAACAAGGCCCCGGGAATAGACAACATTCCATTGGAACTACTAACGGCCTTGGGAGAGCCAGTCCTGACAAAACTCTACCATCTGGTGAGCAAGATGTACGAGACAGGCGAAATACCCTCAGACTTCAAGAAGAATATAATAATTCCAATCCCAAAGAAAGCAGGTGTTGACAAATGTGAAAATTACCGAACTATCAGTTTAATAAGTCACAGCTGTAAAATACTAACGCGAATTCTTTACAGTCGAATGGAAAAACTGGTAGAAGCCGACCTCGGCAAAGATCAGTTTGGATTCCGCAGAAACATTGGAACACGTAAGACAATACCGACCTTACGACTTATCTTAGAAAATAGATTAAGGAAAGGCAAACCTACATTTCTAGCATTTGTAGACTTAGAGAAAGCTTTTGACAATGTTGACTGCAATACTCTCTTTCAAATTCTAAAGGTGGCAGGGGTAAAATACAGGGAGTGAAAGGCTATGTACAATTTGTACAGAAACCAGATGGCAGTTACAAGAATCGAGGGGCATGAAAGGGAAGCAGCGGTTGGGAAGGGAGTGAGACAGGGTTGTAGCCTCTCCCCGATGTTATTCAATCTGTATATTGAGCAAGCAGTGAAGGAAACAAAAGAAAAATTCGGAGTAGGTATTTAAGTCCATGGAGAAGAAATAAAAACTTTGAGGTTCGCCGATGACATTGTAATTCTGTCAGAGACAGCAAAGGACTTGGAAGAGCCGGTGAACGGAATGGACAGTGTATTGAAAGGAGGATATAAGATGAACATCAACAAAAGCAAAACGAGGGTAATGGAATGTAGTCGAATTAAGTCGGGTGACGCTGAGGGAATTAGATTAGGAAATGAGACACTTAAAGTAGTAAAGAAATTTTGCTATTTGGCGAGCAAAATAACTGATGATGGGCGAAGTAGAGAGGATATAAAATGTAGGCTATCAATGGCAAGGAAAGCGTTTCTGAAGAAGAGAAATTTGTTAACATCGAGTATAGATTTAAGTGTCAGAAAGTCGTTTCTGAAAGTATTTGTAGAGTGTAGCCATGTATGGAAGTGAAACACGGACGACGATAAATAGTTTGGACAAGAAGAGAATAGAAGCTTTCGAAATGTGGTGCTGCAGAAGAATGCTGAAGATTAGATGGGTAGATCACATAACTAATGAGGAGGTATTGAATAGAATTGGGGAGAAGAGGAATTTGTGGCACAAATTGACAAGAAGAAGAGACCGGTTGGTAGGACACGTTCTGAGGCATCAAGCGATCACAAATTTAGCATTGGAGGGTAGCGTGGAGGGTAAAAATCGTAGAGGGAGACCAAGAGATGAATACACTAAGCAGATTCAGAAGGATGTAGGTTACAGAAAGTACTGGGAGATGAAGAAGCTTGCACAGGATAGAGTAGCACGGAGAGCTGCATCAAACCAGTCTCAGGACTGAAGACAACAACAACAACAAGTCACTTTTAAACATATTTCCAGGAAATGATGCCACACAGCTATTTAGATATTTAAAAAATACCATGATTACCGGATTGAGCTGCTGATAAAGTCAGTAGTTAAACAACCAGTTTCGGTCGACTGGTCATGATCAGGATCTTAAAAGCATCGTATTGATAGAATATAAGTCATTAATGTCAGATGATAAAGCCATGAATTAGTCACTATTGACACATCGTAATATAAAGTACGTCGTCAATATATAAACTGTGCTAGGGACAAATTCACGGTTTTATTATCTGACGTAAATGATATTATGCACGCGTAATATTACGGTGTAAATGCCTTTACGAACGTGATGATGGTCAGTCGACCAAAACTAGTTGCTTAAATAAAGATTTTGTCAGGTGCTCTGGGCAGTAGTCATGACATTTTACCAATTTTTGTCTAAATGTGATGAGAGATAGAGCAACAGAGCTGTGTAAGGGACTATCACCATATACGCCTGAAAAAGTGGCGAAATTTGTAGCGGAGGATCTACTATGAGTGATCGTAATGTACATGCCATTTTGGGAGTATGTGTTAAGTACACTCCGTGATCAAAAGTATTCGGATACCTGGCTGAAAATGACTTACAAGTTCGTGGCGCGCTCCATCGGTAATGCTAGAATTCAGTGTGGTGTTGGCCCGCCCACTCTCGCAAGCATACCTTCAGCCAGGGCTGGAAGGTTTCTTGAGGAATGGCAGCCCATTCCTCACGGAGTGTTGCACTGAGGAGAGGTATTGACGTCGGTCGGTGAGGCCCACCACGAAGTTGGCGCTCCAAAACATCCCAAATGTGTTCTTTAGGATTCATGTCAGAACTCTGTGCAGGCCTGTCCATTACAGGGATGTTATTGTCGTAGAACCACTCCGCCACAGGCCGTGCATTATGAACAGGTGCTGGATCGTGTTGAAAGATGCAATCTCCATCCCCGAATTCCTGTTCAATATTGGGAAGTAAGGAGGTGCTTAAAACATCAGTGCAGTCCTGTTCTGTGATAGTGTCACGAAAAACAACAAGCGGTACAAGCTCCCTCCACGTAAAACACGACCACACCATAACACCACCGCCTCCGAATTTTACTGTTGGCAATACACACGCTGGTAGATGACGTTCACACCCTGCCATCGGATCGCCACATTGTGTACCGTGATTCGTCACTCCACACAATGTTTTTCCACTGTTCAATAGTCGAATGTTTACGCTCCTTACACCAAGCTAGGCGTCGATTGGCATTTACCGGCGTGATGTGTGGCTTATTAGCAGCCGTTCGACCACGAAATCCAAGTTTTCTCATCTCCCGCCTAACTGTCGTAGTACTTGCAGTGGATTCTGATGCAGTTTGGAATTCATGTGTGATGGTCTGGATAGACGCCTGCCTATTACACATTACGACCCTCTTCAACTGTCGGCGGTCTCTGTCAGTCAACATACGAGGTCGACCTGTATGCTTTTGTGCTGTACGTGTCCCTTCACGTTTCCGCTTCACGTATCACTTCAGAATCATTGGACCTAGAGATGTTTAGGAGTGTGAAAATCTCGTGTACAAAAGTATGACACAAGTGATACCCTATCACTTGACCACGTTCAACGTCCGTGAGTTCCACGGAGCGCCCCATTCTCCTTTCTCACGATGTTTAATCACTACTGAGGTCGCTGATATAGAGTACCTGGCAGTAGGTGGCAGAACAATGCACCTACTATGGAAAACGTATGTTTTTGGGGGTGTCCGGATAGTTTTGATCACATAGTGTAATTCGAGTAACAGTTGGCAATATGAAACCAACAACAGTGGATCATACACCACTAGCCATTAAACCTGCGACATAATAAAGGCGGCAAGCAGCATTCATCACATTGGCACGAAATGTACTAAATGCCTGGATTTAGAAATGATCAGGATTTCAGCACTGAAGCTCAATGTAGGCAGGAGTAACGCCGCTCCCATCTTGTGTAAAGGAAATACTGTACTTTGTGTTCTCACAGAAGTCGCATCTGAATGTTGTTTGTCAGAAGACCATGATATGCCTCATGCAAGAAGATGTCGTAATTCGAGAGTGGCTAGATGTCAGCTTAAGGAGACAGCAGTTTATCTTTTCACGGCACTGCTATTCGCGTTGGTCGGGACTGCACTACTGCCATGTGAATATGGATTCGATGAGTTCAGGTGAGCCGTAATAACGCCATGCAGGATCTCAGCGGCCCCACGCGACTAGCGAGCGAGAGGACATTCATACTTATCTCGCTCGACGGTGCAGGATGGTACAATCACGCAACGTACCTTGAATCGGGAAACGGGCAAGTTTGCAACAAGACACGGATACTGTAGCGACGCCTGGAGGACCGACGATTGTCAACAAGGCATGATTGATACAGCTTCCCTTGGTGCAGCAGGAAAGAAAGGTGACCAACAGAGGTGCGCCCAACGATAAGACATGGAAGAGGAATGGCACTGGGCCACGTGTTAAGAATGTGAAACCTTCCAAACTTCGTGTGAGCGCACACTCCCGTGCAGAGTGAAAATTTTATTCAGAAAATACTAGGCGTTTAAAACAGTGTCATTGCTTATCAATGCGTCTCGCCAAAGACGCCGGTGGAAGAGGCCCAGTCGTTGAATCACTTGCATCGCATTCGAGTGTAGGGGACTTTCCGGCCGTCCATAAATCACTCAAGCCACTGTCATGGTGCTTTTTGTGAAAAATGTCGGTAACGCGAGTCATCTCTATTTACCTCGCTGATGACGGGACACTGAACCCTTAATTTCCTTAGCGTTTTCTTCTGAAATTGCAGTGATTGAAGAACGAAATGCGTCGGTCAGAGTGACCAGTAAGCTATGTCTGGAGCTGACGCGTGCAGATTTCCATGTCTGCGAGAGCGGGCTGCGTGGCAGCGGCTCGGAGAGCGGCCCGCCGCGCCACGGTTTGGTGTAATTATCGCCTTTCCCTGGACGCACGGCCTCAGGGGACAGGCCGCCAGTGGACAGGCGTGGCGGAATTTACCGCAGGCACGTCAGCTTTCGGAACTGGCCCGCGGGAACCAGCAAGTGGACGTCAGTCACTGCGTCTGTTCTATCTATTTTTAATCATTTTTGTTGTCTACCCCTAGAAGCAGTCTGGGCTCTTCCAGCTCCGGCCTAAGGCAGAGTCAGGGCATTTCCAGCCATACATTAGGCAGCTGCTAGTGACGCAGAGGCAGTTCTGATTTGAAAACCAGTGCCTGACTAAAAAAGTTAAGTATCCTGACGAGAAAGATTAAAGGAAGTAATACTTCGCGTGCTAAGAGAATATGTTATTTCGCTAATTATAAAATGTAGCCAAATCTACAAAAAAGTTTGTAGTATGAGCCCCCACAGTATGATGTTTCACATTCTCTAGTCTGGACGCTTGCACTGTTTGGGAAGTGTTTCATAAAGCTGTCGTATTCCCTCCGGACGCTAGTTGGTCCACGACTGCTGTAACTAGACCTTGATATCCTCGATTCTGGGCATGGTACATACATGTTGTATCGGTAACAGTTCTGGGGATCTTTGTGGACACGGGACCACCTCTACATCACGCCATGTATGAACGAGAACTGAGCTGTTGAAAAATAGTACCACGACAGTGTCGCATGAGAGGTAACATATGAGGACGCAGGACATACGTGACGTACAATTGAGGAGCGTGATGGACTATGTGCGTAATTTGATTTACGACTTTTCCCGTCAAAGTGCTAAATTGATACCTCCATATTTAAATTACTCACCCTGAAATTTTAAGGTCAATATTTTTGGTGTAGGCTAAGCAATCGTCTTAAGAAGGCAATGGATGACAGGCAGTTGTCACCTTGTTTACTGCGTATAGGTTATTGTATCAACTCTGAGCTGCGTTGCGTGATAACTTTTGTGATAAAATGAATGAAGTGAGTGGTAATGAGACAGAAAATGACTTTACAGACAAAAAGAAGTCAGTATGACCGGAATTTCGACATTTATGGAAGAAAGTTGAAGAGGGAAACTGTACATTCAAAAGAAGAGTATGACATAATCCTTAAACAGTGCAGGGAGAACCCAGAGCCATTTTAAGTCACTGACGGAAGTGAGCTTATTAAAGATTGGATGAAACGTTTTATGGGCTTCTTCTCATCAAAGACACAGGGGAAATTTCCTTTCCAGTTGCAGTCATATGTGAGGATGCACTTTGTCAGTGATGCCACAATCGTTAGTTCAAAATCATATTGGAAGGTCTTCACACCCTTTAAGTTCATTAAGAAATCAACAAGACTACCTGAAGATAATCCGCGTGGGGTAGCCGAGCGGTCTAGGGCGCCTTGTCACAGTCCGCGCGGTTCACCCGTCGCAGGTTCGAGTCCTCCCTCGGCCATGGGTGTGTGTGTTGTCCTTAGCGTAAGTTAGTGTAAGTTAGGTTAAGTAGTGTGTAAGCTTATGGACCGATGACCTCCGCAGTTTGGTCATATAAGGCCTTACCACAAATTTCCAAACTACCTGAAGATATTTCATTTTTGTCATTAACGGAGAAACCAACTGTAGCAGCAGCAAAGTTGAAGGACAAATTCAAGACCTGTTGCTCTTTCTTCCTGATAAAGTATAAGGGTGGTATGAAGAACTTCTAGACAGAGTAAACAGTAAAGAAGCTACTGATCCTGAACAGGAACATATACTATAAAGCCCATGAACATATATGTTTTTGTTAATGTACAGTTTAACTGGATAGTAAAATAATAAAAGCAATTTTCAACTCAACTTTCATGATATTTTGTAGAGGCATCATGGTTTGATGAAAACGGGCGTAAACCATTCATTATATTTTGGATAATATAGCACAAATGGAAGAAATGTCTTCAGTTGTAAGGAATGATTCTGTACGTCGAAAGTATAGTCTAAAACAGAACTATTACATCATTCAAATATAACTGTTTTTAAATAAGATATAAACATGCAAATCTTCAAGTAACTTTTAGGATTTACGCCCATTGTCCATCAAACTCCTTAATCGTCCCCTCAATCACTACCTGCCATGACCTGAGGTAATACTCGATGGCTGCCCACACTATGACGTCGGGAATAACACTGTTGTCCCTCTCCAAAACACTGGAATAATTTGGACTTCTCCCCACGTCATTCCCACACTCGATGAAGATGGTCACCCGGGGCAGTACAGAATCGCGATTGATCGTTGAACACAATGCGACGTCATGCAACAGCAGTTTACGCTTCCCTGTCACGGCACTTCTACAAACACAAACGTTTGTGATACGGTGTCACAAGTACCCTACGCAAGGGGGGTAATTCCGTTGTCCAGCTGCTCCTGGTCTCTGACCAATGGTATAGGATGACACAGAATTTTTCAGAGAATTCATTACTTTTTCTCGGATAGTAGTCGAAGAACGCGAACCTCCCTTGTGATGATCAAGCGTGGTTGACCGCAACCTTCAAGACGAGTATGCCTGCCCTCAGTTTCCCATTCAGTCCAACCACGAGTCACAGTCACAGTCACATGCGAATGTCCCACAAGTTGCATACTGTACGTCGACAACCTCGCCGAACGGAGGGGCCCCTTTCAAACTCTGTTAGGTGCTGATAACGCTGTTTCACACGAGTAAGCGGCATCTCCGTGTCCCTGACAGTGATCACTCAACAACTGACGTTATGCACTCCATTGGGATAGCCTTTTGGGTGCTGTAACACTACTAAATGTTAACAACACTAATGTTCTCTGGTGGCCGTTCCACTTGCCACAGACAATTGCAGCTGCTGTAGTCATTAATCCACATGCGCCGGTGATGTGTACATGTACGAAGTTACATTAACATCCGGCTATGTCTTCAGGGTGCTTCACTTTATTTACCAGGCAGTGTGTTTAGGAAGATATTTCCAGTTTTATTTTTACACGTTGTATTCCCCACCTTTGAAAGGATGGCGGGCTGTTGTAGATCTTTCCTACCGCGAAGTATCACAGTAACCTGGTAATGGGACAGAACGGTTCTCAGTTACAAATATGTATGTGTGTGTGTGTGTGTGTGTGTTTGTCTTTGCGGAATGTAATAAGAGGAAATGGCTGCGGGTGGCAAGATAGTTGAGGTCGAATGTTCAGGTCTTGAAAGTACTGAACTGAGAATGGCAACTGTCGAAGTGGAATTCTTTTTTTGCTTATTCATTTTAATTGGCCTCGGGTAATAACCCGTAGAACCACATGCGAAATTAATGTAGCAAATGTCAAATTTAAATTTAAGTTACTTAGTCTGTGAGATACACAGTATACTGAAACCTTTAATCTTAAAAACTGTACTCTTTCTTATCACTTGTATAAAGAAATTAAATACCGTGTTATTCAGTGTTAAGCACTACAGTATAATTTCGGTATTCGTTATTCTAGAACTCGGAACTAAATAGATCAAAGAGTAAACTCACCTTTGAAAATTCCGTATAGTGCTTTTACTTTTTCACTGGTTGGAAATTGAAATTTTGTGGTATGTTCCTGCGGGACCAAATTACTAAGGTCATCGGCCCCTAGGCTTACACACTACTTAATCCAACTTAAACTAACTTACGCTAAGGACAATACACACGCCCATGCCCGAGGGAGGACTCGAACCTCCTACGGGGGACCCGTGAGAACCGTGGCACCGCGCCACAGACAGCGCGGTTACCCCGCGCGGCCTTTGATTGTTGTGCCTTATGCATTTGACTCAAAAATACAATGTAGTACACTTTACAGCTACATGGAAAACGCAATTCAAAGCCATTATTGTATTTAGCAGATACTTTCGCGTTGTTGATAAGCTATTAATGGTTACAGTCTCCTTCATAATGATATCATTACTAAGGATCTATGCAATGCGCTGCTGTATAGAGTTCTTTGACGTTAATGTTCTCATTATGTACCGTTGGCCCTTCTGCCTTTGCCTCGGTGACTCGTTGGTACCATACGCCGTATCTCTTCGTTCTGGGTCTTATCATTTGGAATTAATTTTGTTTTTTATTTCATTTACATAAATTAATTCCGCAGTACAAATTAGCGTGTTTGTCTGAGGTTTGAGCAAATGCTGTAACCACTGATCTCTCAGTGCATTACTACCACACTGCACACAACTGCTACAAATGGTTCAAGTGGCTCTGAGCACTATGGGACTTAACATCTGAGGTCATGAGTCCCCTACAACTTAGAGCTACTTAAACCTAACTTAACCTAAGGACATCACACACATCCGTGCCCGAGGCAGGATTCGAACCTGTGACCGTAGCAGTCACGCGGTTCCGGACTGAAGCGCCTAGAACCGCTCGGTCACATTGGCCGGCTCAACTGCTACACTTAGAGCCTTAAGATGACCGTTGTGCCGTGCCGCATCTAAGAAATCGTCTGCTCTGTAGGTCACAAAAGGTTGGCTTCTCTGTCGGAAATCACTAATACTGTAGCAGGCACAAGTGTTACGTAGCACCACGAATTCGTGCAGACGGTGCTTCGCAAGAGACATTTACTCGTTTCGTAGTGCCAGTTTCCAGTGACATGGCCCCTTTCTCAGTTGCAATAGGTACAGAAATATCATTGATTGGAGAGTGGAATCGAAGAAAAAAAAGTTGCCCCATTAAACAAATCACGCTTAGTGCTAAATTGTGAGAATGAGCAATTCAGGATACGACCTCTTCCGTGAAAATAGCTGTATGATACATTCGTCACTGGAGGTATATTGACCATTGGCCACAGTATCATGCTGTGGGATACATTCACCTGTGCACTGCTGGCTGTGTGATTGTTACAAAGGTATTATGAAACGTGTGGTCTCCATATAGAAAATTCCTCGAACAGAACATTGTGCTTACTGATTAGGAGAAAGCGAAAGTGCTATCTGCATACGAGAAGGGTAGCAAAAGTGAACCATAAAACTATAGTACAGCACTGACCTCTGTTGTATAATCTTATAATATACTCCTTATATGTAAGAGCTCTTACTAATCAGTATGGATTTCGTAAATATCTGTCTTGCCGTGCCCAACTGGCGCTTTTCTCACAGGACTTCATGAAGGCCACAGATCAAGGTAGTGTCATCGATGCATTATTTCTTGAGTCCTAAGGACATCTGACTCAGTACCACACTAATACTTAATAAAGTACGTTCATTTGGATATCAAGCAAAATTTTTGATACATGGACGACCTCCTGGTGGGGAGGGTCACTAGACTTTATCTTGGCTATAGAGTCATCGACGAATTTAGAAGTAACTCCACGTGTAATACAGAAAAAATCTCTTCAGACCCTTGCTCTACCCTCTGCTATGCACCTGACAGTGGTTTCCAGAGTATGGACGTAGGTACAGGTATAAAATTCGACTCAGTCGTTTACGTTGCCAAGTTTCCTATCTCAAATCTATGTGGAGAGCCTGCCCTATCACTCCTGTAAGAATATGTGAGCATGGACATATCTTATAGGATTCTCGACAAGCCGAAAAGTTAGTATAAGGACGCAGCAGCAGTTAGGCAGATGACTGTAAATCTCTGACAGACCAGTTTGCGCCAGTCAAAGCAGCCTTAACGCTGGAAGCACTACAATTTTGAAATGGCATTTCAAGTTATGCACATAGTAAACGCAAAATTATGCATCCTCTGCTCAGGCGAGTTCTTGCCAAGAGAAACGTTCGCGATGTAAAAAAGTAAAGGCTCGCCTTTTTCGTAAGTGCACAAAGGCAATCGTCGCGAGAAATGCTGTGCGCCAAGCCTCGGTCCTTGTTTGACCTCAATGACAGCATTTGAATGCGGAATTTGTCGACTCGTTGACTCAAGCATCGAGTACCGAGCTTTTGCACCTCATCCTATTTTGATAGCTCCGTGAGTGCAACGTAATAACATTACCCGATAGTCCCATTTAATACCCCTCTACACTGATAGCGTCTCACCTCATTTACACAGCGCTATGAGCGCCATCATTCAAGATAGTCACGGGCACTTTCGGATCTACTTGGTGGTCAGCATCAGTTGCTGCAGACAGCGTAAATTTCTCGTACAAGTGCTGCGCTTCACACAAGTCAAAAAGTCAACGGTCCGCCAGGAATGCTTCAATTCGGATAAAAGCCACCGTCTTCAAGCTCGATTTCCGGAACCATCAAAAATATTAATGAGAGAGGTTTCCGTCGGCTAGTTATTCCAATCGTCACTTCGTATAAACCCAGCACAAGATAGCTGCAGTAAAAGACGTGAGTACTCATCATCTTATAGTCTCCCCGCGACAGGACACAGAAGCCACCACCCCGTAATAAAAACCGTGACAGCTGTTCATCACAACGCACAAGGACATGAGAACTACGATGCTTAACGCTCAAAGCAGGTTAAGCAGTCGCTCGGAGCGTAGAAGTGCAATACTTGATTGCACAGGGCTATAAGGGGAATTCTACGAGTGTGTAGAAAGATAACTGAGGCGACGAATGCACTTGTGAGTGGGGTACCGTCTGGCTGGCAGTACTCTCATGTTACGAATGTCCATTGCAATCCGTGGTACGACTTGTACCTTTCGCCACAATAAGCGGAGGAGTTCATTTCCGCCAGTTTGGTCGCCTACAGTACCCAAATGAGACCTGTATCTTCAGTAGCTGTTTTTCCTCTGGTGAGTGTGGCTCTCAGAAAAGCATATTTTTCTTCTGGCGTCTCTCAGTGCTACAACGAGCAATTTTTTGAAACTCCCATGTTGGCCAGACAATCCTGTAACGAATTTTGTAGCTCTTCTTTCAATCTTTCTTACCTTCTCTTCCGTTAATCCAACTCAGTAATTGTGGCATACTGCAGACCAATGATAAAGAACAGATCAAAGAAGAGTTTCGTTAGCGACCTCTTTAGCACATTGCATTACATGAAATTACGTTAATTTACTCGTATATTAAGAGGCAGCTGTCAGCTTTTGTGCCAGGTACTGACCCTCTGCAAGTCTTTACAATTAATAGCAAGTTTCTATCGATATCCTTAACATCGGTTTGCTATAGAATTCTTGAACACATTCTGAGTTCAAGTACAATAAACTTCCTAGAGACATAAAAAAACGGAAAGAATATAGAAAATATCATTCTTGCGAAACTCAGTTTGCCCTTTTCTCACATGATATCCTGCGAACCATGGATGAAGGCCAACATGCACGTTCCATATTCCTAGATTTCGGAAAAGCGTTTGACTACGTGCATCACTGCAGACTGTTAAAGGAAGTCCGAGCATAGGGATTAGGTTCCCAGATATGTGCGTGGTTCAAAGACTTATTAAGTAACAGAAGACTTATTAAGTAACAGTAACGTTGTCTTCGATGAGCAGTTCTCATCGGGAATAAGGTAATAGTCACGAGAACCCTAGAAAGTTTTATAAGGCCGTTCGTGTTCTCTACATGCGTAAATGATCTCACGGACAAGATCAGCAGCGATCAGCGGCTTTTTACTGATGATGCTGTAGGATGTTCGTCGAGTGACTGTTGGAAGATATAAGATGACTGAGACAAAATTTGTGGTTGACTTGATGAAAGGCAGCTTGCTCTAAATTTGGAAGAATGGTAAGTTAGGGCAGATGAGGAGGAAAAAGAAATCCGTAATGTTCTAATACATCATTAGTAGTACGTTGTTTGGCATAGCCAGGTCGATTACATATTTAGGCGTAACGTTCCAGTGACATGAAATGGAACCATCACGTAAGGACAGTAGTGAGGAAAGATAATGGTCGACTTGTGTACACTGGGAGATCTTTAGGAAAGTTTAGTTCATATCTAAAGGAGACCGAGTGTATAGCCCTAGTCATTATTCGGTACTGCTCGAATGTTTGGAATCCCCACGGGGTCGGATTAAAGGAAGACATGAAAGCAATTCAGAAGAGGACAGCCATATTTAATACCGGTAGTTTCGATCAACACACCAATATTATAAAAATGCTTCACGAACTCAAATGGGTATCCCTGGAAGGAAGACGACGTTCTTTCGCCTTTCACTACCGAGAAAATGTATGGAAGCGACATTTAAAGCTAACTGCAGAAAGATTCCTTAGCTGCCAACATACATTGCGCGTAATGACCACGAAAATAAAAGAAATTAGGGGTCCTAAGGACAGCATTCGTTTCCTCCCAAGTCTGTCTGCGATCGGAACAGGAGAGAAAATGACTAGTAGTGGTACAAGGTAACCTCTGCAGTCACGCACCCACAGGGATGAACGTGCGGTTGCGTTATCGTGAAGCGAGAGCCATGAACTGTCTCGCCACATTTCAGGCCGTTTCCTTCTCACATTTTCTCGCAGACGTCGCAACACGTCCTGATATTACCATCGATTAACAGTTTGTCCCCGTGGCACAAATTCATGATAAACTAATTCTTCAAAGTGAAAAAAAGCTATCAGCGTGGTGGCTTTGACATTTGACCTGACCCGGCGTGCTTGGCTTGGAGAACATTACCCGACCCATTGTGAAGATTCAACCTTGGTCTCAACATCATAACCGGAGACCCACGTCTCATCACCAGTTGTGAATCTCTTAAGGAACATCTCGTTATTTGCGAGATCCAAAAGCTCTTAAAAGACTGCGCGGCGAAGGTCTTTCTGGCCTTGACTCATGAGCTGTGGGCTGAACTTGGCGGCAACACGATGCATTCCAAGAGTCTGTGTCGGGATTTCATGACATGATCCAATTGAAATGTTACATTCTTCCGCTGTCTCTCGGACAGTCAGTCTACGGTTGGCAAACACAATTTCGTTGACGTTCGTGACATGAGCGTCGTCGGTAGACGTCGAAGGGCGTCCTGAACAAGGGTCATCTTTAACTTCCGTCCGGCCATTTTTAAACGGTGTGAACCTTTCATAACGACGAGTACGGCTTAATCACTCATCACCCTAGGCTTGGTACGTCATTTAGGGAGTCTCTTTAAAGGTTTTTTTAAGTTTCACGCAAAATAGACATACAACAATGAAATTTCCGGCGGTTACACACTAAACACAGGCGTGTGTAGGAATGCCAGCCGAATTACGTTCCAACCTGTCATTGGCGCAAAACTACGGATGTTCCAGAATTTTTTTACCAGGCCTCGTATGTTTGATTTATGAAGATCCCCGACAGTTTGTTCCCTTGACAACGTTTGTCTTCCACGATATCTAACAGTGTTTAAGGCTTCCGCGGCGCATTAACATCGCTACTTTATGAAAACTGTCGCCAGTAGCGTGTTTCAGTAGATCGTTTAGGTTCAAATCGCTGCTTTCCTTTTCGTTTTAAGCGGTCTGATATACCTTTCATGTGCCGCGAAAGGAAAGACGAACATTCTCAATTAACTAACAGTTCGAAGCTCAGATCCGGTCTATGATTAACGAGTCGTTTCTCCCGGGGCGGAGTGAGGAAAAACATAAAAATATGCGGAAACCGGCTATTAAGGAGGGCCGCGGGCGAGGCTCCGCTCCCGGCCTTACAGCCGACCCGCCGGTCGCCAGCAGCGGCCCCTTACTGGCCAGTGTAGGCCGCCCCGCATTACAAGACGCTTTGCACAGCTCCAGAGCCGCGGAGGTTCGTTTACGTTCGAGCGGCGATAAACGACAAGAGTGACGATACAAGCAAAGCTGCAAAAAGTGTAAACATAATTCCTATGGCAGTGTTTACATTGGGGTATCACCCGGAGCCAGCATAGAAGCTGAGCTGCAATAATATCGGGTGATCAAAATGTCAGTACAGATTTGAAAACTTAAAAAACCACGGAATAATGTAGATAGAGAGGTAAAAATTGACACACATGCTTGGAATGACATGGAGTTTTATTAGAACAAAAAAAGTTCACAAAATGTCCGACAGATAGCGCTGGACAGCAAAACGTCACTGACTGCACATGACAATCGTGTGTAAGAGGAGCTGCAATGAGAGAGAGAATCAGATGCGGCAGCAGTCGCAGCTTGTTGACGTTACCTGAAAAGGCGCTTTTAGTGATCCTATCGCCATAGGAAGGGGATTCGAAGGGGAAAAGGTCCGTTGACAAATGCAGCTGTGGTGAGAATGATTTCGAAGTTCGAAGCCACGGGTTGTTTAGACGATAGACCTCGTAGTGGCCGACCGAGCACAAGGCGTAATGTTGCTGAGACAATTCAGGAAGAAATGGAGACTGTAGTGGGTTCGTCTATGCACGGGGAAGTCAGCGCTCGTGCAGTCGCACGTTGCGCCGGCATCCCATCCACTACTGTTTGGTTGGCACTTACGCGTACCCTCCGATGCTATCCCTACAAAATCCATCGGCATCGTGAACTGTTACCTGGCGATTTAGTGAAGCGGAGGGCATTTGCGGTGTGGGCTTTCAAAAGATGGTGGAAGATGACGATTGGTTGAGTAACGTGTTGTGGATCGACGAAGCTCATTTCATGCTCCGAGGGTGTGTCAACGCCCACTACTGCAGAATTTAGGCAACCGAAATTCCCATAACTGTCGTGGAAACTCCATTGCACGACGAGTCACGGTATGGGTTGGATTTACCACATCTACCGTTATCGGGCCCTTTTTCTTCGAGGAAATGCGTGATGCTGGTTTTGCAACTGTTAACGTGGCGGGTAGGAGGTACGCCGATATGTTACAGAATCGCATCATCCCATGCCTGGCTGATAAACACCTGCTGGAACGTACAATCTTTATGCAGGATGGAGCTCCACCCCATATTGCTAGACGCGTGAAAGATCTCTTTCGCGCGTCGTTTGGTGATGATAGGTCCCCAGACCTCAGTCCGTGCGATTATTGGCTTTGGGGTCACCTGAAGTCGCAAGTGTATCGTGATCGACCGATATCTGTAGGGACCCTGAAAGACAACATCCGACGCCAATGCCTCACCATAACTCCGGACATGCTTTACAGTGCTGTTCACTACATTATTCCTCGACTACAGCTATTGTTGAGGAATGATGGCGGACGTATTGAGCATTTCCAGTAAAGAACATCATATTTGCTTTGTCTTACTTTGTTATGCTAATTATTGCTATTTTGATCAGATGAAGCGCCATCTGTCCGACATTTTTTGAAATTTTTTTTATTTTTGTGCTAATAAAACCCCATGTCTTTCCAAGCATGTGCGTCAATTTGTACCTCTTTATCTACATTATTCCGTGAGTTATTCAGTTTTCAAATTTATACTGACTTTTTGATCACACAGTACCTTCGATTATCCCACATGACTTTCATTTGTTTGCATCGATTACGGCTGTCGGAAGCGTTATCTGTAAAAAATACAGGGTGATTCTAATTAAACTGTCGCCACCTGAGTCAATATAAACGAAGAACTATCTACCGTATGGGTACCGAATTTCCCTACATTTCAGTGATGAAGTGATCCATTTGTAAGGTATGTAACCACCCAGACTTGGCATGTAGTAATTGCACGGAAACGTCTTGATCGCTAAAAACTTTATTTATGATGAGTTTGGAGCAATCACAATCAGATAACTGTGGCACGGCGAGCACCAAAACACGACAATGTAACTGGATTAAAATTGGAAGGACCTGAAAAGAGAGGGGATGTCAGAGAAGATGGAGAGAGGAAAGATCGAAAGGAGTTCGGTGGCGGAGGGGGCAGGATTGGGCGAGAGGGGAAAAGCCGGTAGCGCACCAAGGGGTAGGAGACAGGGAGGCTGGGGTGGGAGCGGCCCAGAAGGGAGCCCAAGGACTGGGAAGAAAGGAGAGGGAATGACAAGGGGAAGTGGGTAGGAGGGTGGAAACAGCATAGGGGGAGGGGAAGGAGAGGGAGCCCAAGGGATGAGGGGAGGAGAAGAGGAGGGTCAGTGTTGGAATGAAGGATAAATATCGGGGCGAAGTACATCATCTGGGTCGGGGAGAATTTGAAAATCCCTTTGCGAGAGGAGTTGGAGGATGTGGAGGTTGAGGTGAAGGTGGAGGTGGCGGGACACATCGGTAAACGTGCTGCAGCAGGCGGGGAGTGGAGACAGCAGGGGGTGAGGTGGATCGAGGCGGCGGTTGGTGTAGAGGACACGGACTCTCTCGTTGGAGTATTTGTGCCTAGTGTGCTATACGATCTTTGTATATGTCCCATGACAGGTTTTGACTCATTACATATCCCGCTTAATTTTTCATCGACGGTATGACGCTTATACGTTTTTTTGTATTATTAAGAGCTATGTCCCAGTTTGTTACGATATCTGAGATCAACGCCGTCTGGCGCCAAGTTCAAATAAAACGGTTCTCGAGTCTGCTGCCTTCAGTCTGGCTCGCGACTTCTTTTTTGTGTAGATTTTGCCACAGTTATCTGTTGATGGCTACTCGAAACGAGCCATAAATAAAGTTTTTAGCGATGAAGACGTTTCCATGCAATTACTACATGTCATATACCTAACTTTATAGGAATGATAAAGCAGCTGCAGAATTTCCGTTGTTTGTGATGTTCGTATCGTAACTTTCCATTAGGCGCCGGCACTGGTACGCTGATGTAGAGCAGAAACGCAAGCACTAGTCTGCAGTACAGTAGCAGACAGTCAACACGGGTCTGGGCAAGGTGAGCAGGGCTTTAGTCGTAAAGCTGCTTTATCAAAACAACAGAAATACTGCTGTTGGTCTTAGGGGTATCGAAGCATAAAGGATTATGGAGAGGCCCTCTTTCCGCACCGAGGTTGAAGAACATGATTGGGAAGTTCGAATTAACTTGCGATTTGGGATTTGCTCCTGGGAAATACCGATGGTCATTTATGGCACAAATTGTTGAAGGCGTCATTGTTGCCATGGGCAAAAATGGTGGACGCCATAAGCGATCTCCAATCAGTGCGCGTGCTGTGTCACGACAGCAGAACATTACACGTATCGTCACAGTGAGCAACGTTTGTAACCTGAATCGTAAACGTCGTACACAATTAACGACTGTTACCCTCTTATGTGGAAATTAAAATATCTTTCTTTCAACGCTTTGTCGGCCGCGGTGGTCTCGCGGTTCTAGGCGCGCAGTCCGGAACCACGCGACTGCTACGGTCGCAGGTTCGAATCCTGCCTCGGGCATGGATGTGTGTGATGTCCTTAGGTTAGTTAGGTTTAAGTAGTTCTAAGTTCTAGGGGACTGATGACCACTGCTGTTAAGTTCCATAGTGCTCAGAGCCATTTGAACCAATTTTTCCTTTCAACGCTTTATTCGTCATTTCTCTTCCGCAAGGCCTTGAAAATGTTTCCACAAAGTATCATCGTCCTACGATCACGCTTTTTTCATGGAGACCTTCTCAAGTAGCTAAAGTTTAGTTATAAGCATCCTGTACCTTACGGGCAAGCGTGCCCAGGCCAGAAGAGACAAAAATACTATTATTATGTTTGTCTGGATAAATTATGGAATGAAATGATAGGAAAATTGAAAAGAATATATGCGGGTGTTGGAACTTTAGTAGCGGCAACTATTTACAACTTACACAAAAATAGTTGTATGTTTGACAGTTTTACTGTCCTTCAACGTAAACACCAGCATTGTGCATAAAGCGCTGCCAGTGATGCGGAAGTCGTAGGACATCCTTAACGGCACCAGTTGTGCTGGTAGTTCTAGCTGAACGGCCCACTTCCCGACGGATCTCCTGTAACCGTTCTGAAGCGAATCGCTTTTAATGCTTCATTAAATTTAGGAGTCAAGTCGAACTCATAGTTAGTGTTACCAACATGTTAAGGAGGTAACAGAGATTTGTTCTTACGATCAATTAGAAAAAACAGTTTTTTGAAGGAGACATCATCTTCACGCTAGTGACAGTTATAAGTTTTTATTACACTATTGCAATTTCGGTTTTACGCCATTATCCCCCCATGAACTACGGGCCTTGCCGTTGGTGGGGAGGCTTGCGTGCCTCGGAGACAGAGATAGCCGTACCGTAGGTGCAACCACAACGGAGGGGTATCTGTTGAGAGGCCAGACAAACGTGTGGTTCCTGAAGAGGGGCAGCAGCCTTCTCAGTAGTTGCAAGGGCAACAGTCTGGATGATTGACTGATCTGGCCTTGTAACAATAACCAAAACGGCCTTGCTCTACTGGTACTGCGAACGGCTGAAAGCAAGGGGAAACTACGGCCGTAATTTTCCCCGAGGGCATGCAGCTTTACTGTATTATTAACATCGAGTATAGATTTAAGCGTCAGGAAGTTATTTCTGAAAGTATTTGTATGGAGTAAGCCATGTATGGAATTGAAACATGGACGATAAATAGTTTGGACAAGAAGAGAATAGAAGCTTTCGAAATGTGGTGCTACAGAAGAATGCTGACGATTAGATGGGTAGATCACATAACTAATGAGAAGGTATTGAATAGAATTAGGGAGAAGAGGAGCTTGTGGCACAACTTGACTAGAAGAAGGGATCGGTTGGTAGGACATGTTCTGAGGCATCAAGGAGTCACCAATTTAGTATTGGAGGGCAGCGTGGAGGGTAAAAATCGTAGAGGGAGACCAAGAGATGACAACACTAAGCAGATTCAGAAGGATGTAGGTTGCAGTAGGTACTGGGAGATGAAGAAGCTTGCACAGGATAGAGTAGCATGGAGAGCTGCATCAAACCAGTCTCAGGACTGAAGACCACAACAATAACAACCATTATCCAGTGCTGATGTTATGGCTTTAAGCCATGTCACGTAATGTAAGCTGACACATTTGTATGTCATTGTCAATACTGCCAGCAGCTGTGGTCTAATGCGTTTGTGACTAGTGGTGGATTAACGAACATGTGCAATTACAGATTATGTTGTTTTACGATGTTTGAATACGTGTGCACGCACTGTGTAACGACGGCACGAATGTGTTTAACAGTATTGACAATGACATGTGTCAGCTTACATTGTAAGTAGGCTGTTTAGGTTTTCTTATTGGTAACGCCACATAGCGCTCTGTATGAAAAATCACTGGCTGTGCTGTGCGCAGTCTGTGGCTAGTTTGCATTATTGTCTGCCATTGTAGTGTTGGGCAGCTGGATGTTAACAGCGAGTAACGTTGCGCAGTTGGAGATGAGCCGCCAGCAGTGGTGGACGTGGGAGAGAGATGGCGGAGTTTTGAAATTTGTAAGACTGGATGTCATTAACTGCTATATACAGGGTGTTTAAAAAATGACCGGTATATTTGAAACGGCAATAAAAACTAAACGAGCAGCGATAGAAATACACCGTTTGTTGTAATATGCTCGGGACAACAGTACATTTTCAGGAGGACAAACTTTGGAAATTACAGTAGTTACAATTTTCAACAACAGATGGCACTGCAAGTGATGTGAAAGATATAGAAGACAACGCAGTTTGTGGGTGCGCCATTCTGTACGTTGTCTTCCTGCTGTAAGCGTGTGCTGTTCACAGCGTGCAAGTATGCTTTGGACAACATGGTTTATTCCTTAGAACAGAGGATTTTTCTGATGTTGGAACTGTACCGCCTAGAACACAGTGTTGTTGCAACAAGACGAAGTTTTCAACGGAGGTTTAATGTAACCAAAGGACCGAAAAGCGATACAATAAAGGATCTGTTTGAAAAATTTCGACGGACTGGGAAAGTGACGGATGAACGTGCTGGAAAGGTAGGGCGACCGCGTACGGCAACCACAGAGGGCAACGCGCAGCTAGTGCAGCATGTGATCCAACAGCGGCCTCGGGTTTCCGTTCGCCGTGTTGCAGCTGCGGTCCAAATGACGCCAACGTCCACGTATCGTCTCATGCGCCAGAGTTTACACCTCTATCCATACAAAATTCAAACGCGGAAACCCCTCAGCGCCGCTACCATTGTTGCACGAGAGACATTCGCTAACGATATAGTGCACAGGATTGATGATGGCGATATGCATGTGGGCAGCATTTAGTTTACTGACGAAGCTTATTTTTACCTGGACGGCTTCGTCAATAAACAGAACTGGCGCATATGGGGAACCGAAAAGCCCCTGTTGCAATCCCATCGTCCCTGCATCCTCAAAAAGTACTGGTCTGGGCCGCCATTTCTTCCAAAGGAATCATTGGCCCATTTTTCAGATCCGAAACGATTACTGCATCACGCTATCTGGACATTCTTCGTGAATTTGTGGCGGTACAAACTGCCTTAGACGACACTGCGAACACCTCGTGGTTTATGCAAGATGGTGCCGGGCCACATCGCACGGCTGACGTCTTTAATTTCCTGAATGAATATTTCGATGATCGTGTGATTGCTTTGGGGTATCCGAAACATACAGGATGCGGCGTGGATTGGCCTCCCTATTCGCCAGACATGAACCCCTGTGACTTCTTTCTGTGGGGACACTTGAAAGACCAGGTGTACCGCCAGAATCCAGAAACAATTGAACAGCTGAAGCAGTACATCTCATCTGCATGTGAAGCCATTCCGCCAGACACGTTGTCAAAGGTTTCGGGTAATTTCATTCAGAGACTAAGCCATATTATTGCTACGCATGGTGGATATGTGGAAAATATCGTACTATAGAGTTTCCCAGACCGCAGCGCCATTTGTTGTTGACAATTGTAACTACTGTAATTTCGAAAGTTTGTCTAACTGAAAATGTACTGTTGTCCCAAGCATATTGCAACAAACGGTGTATTTCTATCGCTGCTCGTTTAGTTTGTGTTGCCGTTTCAAGTATACCGGCATTTTTGAAACACCCTGTATATTATGACTAGTAAGGTCAATACATTGTTTGTTCTGCATTAAAATCTTTCATTTGCTAACTATTCCTATCAGTAGTTAGTGCATTCAGTAGTTTGACTCTTTTATTTAGCTGGCTGTAGTGGCGCTCGCTGTATTGCAGTAGTTCGAGCAACGAAGATTTCTGTGAGGTAAGTGATTTGTGAAAGGTATAGGTTAATGTTAGTCAGGGCCGTTCTTTTGTAGTGATTTTTAAAAGTCAGATTGCGTTGTGCTAAAAATATTGTGTGTCAGTTTAAGCACAGTCATGTATAATTGTCTAAAGAGGACGTTTCAACATTACGTTGACATGGCTTAAAGCCATAATATCAGCACTTGATAATGGCCTCAGGTAGAAATTGCATAGTGTAATGGAAACTTACAACAGTCACTGGCGTGAAGATGATGTCCTTCAAAAAAAAAATTTAATAGCTGTGAATCCCAGCTACAACAAGTTTAGAAAAAACAGTCTTGATCGCAGAGTATCTCATACGTTAAAATTACCAATATCGGCTCTTTTAAACGGCGATCTTCAGATTATATGAGCGCTGTAGAGATATGAAAGTGGTTGTTAGTTACGGACGTCAGTCGTTTTATAAAAAGGCTGACTTCTCTAATTAATAGGTGCCATGCGCACTGTCATCTGATGGTTAATCTCGAAGGAGAGACGGTCCTTGTCCGAAATAGTCCTGGCTCTGTGTATTAGGGTGTTCAACGTAGCTCTGTTCTGAGCTGGATGGTGAAACCTACGCCTGATCAGATATAGGCCTGTATGCGTCGGTTTTCTGTACACAGAATGGCCAAGCCGTCATTCTGATTTCCGTTTGCCCAGCACGTCCAAGAAAGCTTATAGCGTTTTGCCTGATCAGTGTAAGTCCCCCCTAACACTGTGTCTCACACAATGAAATACATCTCACTCATTCTGCTATGGATGTTTTACTTGGTGTATATACTTTCATGGCTTCTGATTCTTTCTTATTTGCAACAGTGAATTTCGATACTGCAGTAAAGTACACATTTTTTAATGTCATTGAATATTTACAAAGTATGCCTGTACGCTGTTTTGTTGATTCTTTGCAAGGAAAAAACTTAGGTCTTTACTACAGGCGTAAGACAAATGAATTATATATGCAATCTGCAACATCTATGATGCAAGTGCGATGCCCGAAAGTTGTTCATAAAGAGAAACGGTACATTATTTTTCATCTGCGAACTTGGAAACAAGATAGGAACGTCTCAATTAAAATAGAACTGGCAACTTGGGCACTGAGACGCTTTTGCCTCTGTCCTCCCATTCATTCTGGCCGTCATTATTGCCTGTAGGTAAATGAACATCAACGAGGAAATACTGCCACTGTCAATCTCGTAGAATGGAATGAAAGCGTAACGAAACGCCAATTGGAAAACTTTCTCCTTCGTTAATACTGGTGCAGCTTTGCGTCAGGACAGAATAAACTTTCTCCGCTTTTGATCACATAGAGAGAGACAACATTATGGGATACGAGGCAGTTGCGCTAACAGCAGTGTAGACCAATCAAGATAGAACACGACCCGCGCGGGATCTCACTCCTCGTTGACTTCCTTTACAAATGAGATGATTAATGGCTACGATAAACACGAACGAAAATATGGCAATGCGGTGTAAAGAAATTATAATGAAGTTTGCGGTGTTACTTATTACTGTTCCCAGTTCACGCACTGTGTAAAAGAACGTTGGTCTAATAAACTGTTATATAGCTTTTTCTCGTAGTTTCCCAGTTTAATGGCAGAAAGACATCACGAACAAAGAGGTTTATAGCAACGAGGAAGATTGGGCTAGAATAGAATGTCAGGAAGGGTGGGTAAGACACATAAGTGTGCGCCACTAGTCCAAAAAGAATTGTACGTACATAAAATGTGTTCTATCTCGAAAAATATTCGGAATAGAACCTATGTCCACATGAAGTTTTTTGCTTCAAATGATCATTTCTGTCATATCCCTGAACATTAATCGTAGCTTCTCGAGACCCTATACTAGTTATGAAAAGTTTCGTCAAGGAATACGTATAGTGAGGAGCCGTAGTTAGTACTTCTTTGACCCGTCAAATACACCAAAATCGTTCTCAACGCAGTTTTGATGCCAATAATAATAGTAAAAAGAGCATAGAAGAAGTCGATCACCTCTGTTCACTACAGACCTATACTTTAACTTTTCCAGTAGGTGGAAAAGGTGGAGCTCATAAAAAGCCCCCCAGAAAATGATATGCGAAAATATTTTAAAAACTGAAAAGAACAAATACAAAAGTTTTTGGATTGAAATTAGTACTTATTTAAAAATCCTAGTACTTACACAATTTATTTTATAACCACCCAAACATACAGCGTCAATTTCCTTTAAATTCTGCTCTTGTGTGGCCACATTGTTCATAGTAGCTCTACAATTTTCAAATGTACTCAGGATCTGTATTTGTAACTTCTAGAAATTCGTCTTTACACCACTACATTGGTTTCATTATTTTGGTTTGAAACGTCAGTAATCTGTAACGACACACATTTACAATTTTGATCACTTTCCGAACCAAATACAGTTCGCTACAACAGATGCCGTCGAGCGATATTTACGCACATCATGTTTTTCTTGATTTCCGTATGCATCTGAAAGTGTTGTGTGCTGGCACGATCCTCAGGTATACCTGATTTTAGCTGTCATGATTTTCGCTTAATTTCATGTTGGTTTGCAGCTTCACGTATTTCCTGACCTGGAGTAAAACGAAATACACTCTGTGACAAAGAAAATGACGCACCACGAAGGAATCATCTGAATGGGACAGAAACCGGCAGAAGTGATATACATGTACAGACAAACAAATGACTACCATTTCAGAAAATTTGGATGATTTATTCAAGACAAAAAGAGCTTATCAAATTGATTGAGTCAATAGTCCGTTGGTCCACCTCTGGTCTTTATGTAAGCAGTTATTCGGCTTGGCGTTGATTGATAGTTGTCGGATGTCGTCCTTAGGAAAATCCCGCCAAATTCTGTCGAATAGGTGCGTTATATCGTCAAAGGAAATGTGTTAGCACCATTGTTATATGATACCTATAACAATGACCAACAAATTGAACCTGTCACAAGATCTTTCATCTACGTAGATGATACAGCAGTTGCTGCCAAAGGAAAAACCTTTGAGGAGGTGGAAGAAAAACTAACTACAGGTCTTCAAACACTCTCTGCCTATTATGATGACAATTACCTGAAACCAAATCCCTCTAAAACAAACGTGTGTGCTTTCCATTTACGGAATAGAGAGGCTAAAAGGAACCTAAACATAACCTTGAGAGGACAACAACTGACCAACTGCGGTACCACAAAATACCTAGAAGTAAAGCTAGAACGATCCCTCATCTCCAAAGTCCATTGCAATGACACAAAAATGAAAGTATCTGCTAGGACCAACATCATACGGAAACGGGCAGGTAACGGTTGAGCGCACAACCAGATGTTCTTCGCACATCTGCATTTTCCTTATGCTTGTCCGCTGCTGAACATGCAGCACCAGCGGGCCAGAACTCCAACCATGCCAGACAAGTGGACATTGCCCTTAATGAAACAGAACGCATTGTCACTGGCTGCTTGTGGGCAAATCACGTCATTAAAAGATATCATCTCATGGGCATAGAACCTCCACATATCAGAAGATCTACATAAAAAGTGTAATACACAGGCCGGCCGCGGTGGTCTCGCGGTTCTAGGCGCGCAGTCCGGAACCGTGCGACTGCTACGGTCGCAGGTTCGAATCCTGCCTCGGGCATGGATGTGTGTGATGTCCTTAGGTTAGTTAGGTTTAAGTAGTTCTAAGTTCTAGGGGACTAATGACCACAGCAGTTGAGTCCCATAGTGCTCAGAGCCATTTGAACCATTTGTAATACACACATGGCTATCCACACATAAAAAGGACATTTTATGATAAAGTGAAAAGCAAAACCAACAACTAAGCTGGCAACGCTACACACAGTAAACACGCAGTCACACGTGAAAAAATACAACAGTTATATTTCGATGTATTTCACGACAAGAAATGCGTTGAGCTGCAGGGAAAAAATCAAAGCTGAAGCCATCGGTGGCCATCGAAGGGACAGCTGGGAAATTTGCTAACAGAAACATTTTCAGATGTAAAAGGAAACAATGACAGATGTAAAATTCACACGTCAGCATCTTTGGAACGAATTATTGTAAATCCAGACGGAAAATCATAACAGTAAATTGCTTCATTCAAGACCAATGCTGATGTTTCAGATCAAAAAGGAACATGTTCATGAGAATAGCACTCTGGCCTTATGGCCGAGCGGTTCTAGGCGCTTCAGTCCGGAATCACGCTGCTGCTATGATCGCAGGTTCGAATCCTGCCTCGGGCATGGATGTGTGTGATGTCCTTAGGTTAGTTAGACTTTAGATGTTAAGTCGCATAGTACTTAGAGCCATTTGAGCCATTTTTGAGAACAGTACGATCATCACGGATGAAATTGTCACCAAGATGTTGGTGATATTGTCACACGATTGGTATTGTAGCATAGTTCAGTGAGACTCCCCTTAAAGCCACGAGAGGTGTACGGATGGCCCATTGGAAACCACCCGACAGCGTCACTCCATCACCACACGTTGTTGCACATATGGGACACTTGTGTTGGAGCTATTTTATATTTCCGAGTTGTCTCCAAAAACATTTTCTGCGATTACCAGAATATAAACAGATCCAAGTTTCGTCCATAAACAACACACGACACGAACCCTGGGGCGGCAATTCTGCATGATTTCTTGTCCATCTGTAACTGAGTCCATGGTGCTGCAGTTTAGGAACTCGTGTTGGACGTGGTCGTCGACAACAGAGATTGCATTGTGGCAGTCGTTTCCTAACAACGTGATGCGATACTTGACATCGTATAGGCTCCTCGAACGCCGAAGCTCAGGAGCACTCAACGCGTACTTCTTGTGACTCAAAAACCGTAAGACACCGGTCTTTCTGTGCACCTGTCGAACGTTGACAGCCTCTGCGGCGTACTTCGTCCAATTACCCCCAACAGTACAGATTCCATGTCCGCACCACATCATTTGGACTCCAGTGCACATGTCGAGCAACTTCCCTTATTGACAAGCCTTCTGCGTGTAACGTGATGATGCGGACTCGTTCATTGATGGCGATTCACCTTCGTAGCATAATGGATGTCCACTCTACACTGAGGTGACAAAAGTCATGAGATATCTCCGAACACCGTGTCGGTCTTCCTTTTGCCTTGGGTAGTGCAGCAACTGGACGTGGCAAGGATTCAACAAGTCGTTGGAAGTGTCCTGCAGACATATGCAGCCATGCTGCCTCTACATCCGTCCATAACTGCGAAAGTGTTGCCGGTGCAGGATTTTGTGCACGAACTGGCCTCTCCATTATGTCGCCTAAATGTTTGATAGGATTCACGTCGGGCGGTCTGGGTGGCCAAGTCATTAGCTCGAAGTGTCCAGAATGTTCTTCAAATTATCCGCGAGGAATTGCCCTCTGGTGATATGACGCATTGTCAAGTCTATGAATGGCTGCAAATGGTCTACAGGTAGCCGAACATAGCCATTTCTAGTCAGTGATCGGTTCAGTTGGACCAAAGGACCCAGTCCATTCCACGTGAACGCAGCCCAAACGATTATGGAGCCAACATCAGCTTGCACAATGCCTTGCTGACAACCTGGGTCTGGGGTCTGTGCCACGCCGGAAACCTGCCATCAGCTCTTGCAAACTGATATTGGGACTCTTTTGAACAGACCACAGTTTTCCAGCCGTCTAGGGTCCAGCCGATATGGTTACGAGCCCAGGGGAGATGCTGAAGGTGATATCGTGCTGTTAAAGGCTCTCGAGTTGGTCGTCTGCTGCCATAGCTCATTCACGCCAAATTTCCCCGCACTGCCCTAACGGATACATTCGTCGTACGACTCAGACTAATACCTGCGGTGATTCTATGTAATACTGCTTGTCTGTTAGCACTTACAACTCTACGCAAACGACGCTGCTCTCTGTCGTCAAATGAAGGCGGTCGGCCGCTTCGTTCTCGGTGATGAGAGGTAATACCTGAAATTTGGGCTTCTCAGCACACTCTTGTCACTGTGGATCTCAGAATATTGTATTCCCTAACGATTTCCCAAATGGAATGTCCCAAGCATTTAGCTCCAACTATCGTTCCGAATTCAAAGTCTGTTAATTCCCGTCGTGAGGCTACAGTCACGTCGGAAACCTTTTCCCATGAATCACCTGAGTGCAGAATGACTTCTCCGCCAATGCACTGCCCTTTCATACATGATGTAAGCGATAATGCCGCCATCTGTATATGTGGATATCGCTATCCCATGGCTTTTCTCACCTCAGTGTAGTGTTCCACATGCGTCTCTACTGTATTCCTACAGTTGATTTACTTTCAACTGAAGTGCAGCAGTGTATCAGATAGCGGCGTTCTATACATAGCTAGCGCTCATGGTGATTGTGTGTAAGTTTACAAACAACTTCAGGGGTGATCGTCCTATCGGTGTCCTCCGTGATATATCGGCGTGGTGTAAAACCTTTGTTCATTTGTGTATTTTACAACAGCGACAATCGTCGTTACGTTGTAAGTCTACAGGGAAAATCTACTAACACTGCGTGCCTACCCTCAGCTTGTGTGGCCTTGGACTCCGTTAGCACAATCGGATGAAAAGACATAACAATTCAGCCTCGGCGTTACAAAGCAGTTCCGAGTAAAAGAGGAGTACGCAGAGCGTGTAATGGAGGGTTCTTTGAGCGCCGGGAGCAGCGTATTGCTAACGGGAGCGAACGGCGAATAATGGAAAAGCAGACGTAGTCCGTATCATTCTGTATAACGTAACGCAAAATACAGAAGCATCACTCATTTGATAGATTCCTGCGGTTAACGGTCGGTTTGTCGGGTATATGCGGGGCCGTGGTCGCCATTATACTGTTCCAATGAAGCGAGCCACGCTCTATTGGCTGGAGATAGGAGCTTGTGAACTGAGCAGGCGAGTTTTGTGCTCTATGAACGGCCCATAAAAACATGGCCGGCCGCGGAGCACCGTATCTCAGATGAGTGGTCAGCCATGGCAGAAGGGTCAATGGCCAGAGGGGAGGGGGCGCTGACTCAGCGGCTCTTCGGCGAATTCCTCGACGCGGGAACCCCGCGAACATCTCGCATTCCACAGCCTTTTAAACGAGTTCAGGGAGTGCTAGTCAGTGCTTATTCACCTTGTATATGTCGCACCTTCAGTTTTACCAGGTTTAATAAGAAAGTCAACTAAGTGTTGCATACAGGGTTGCCGGAAACCTTTAGACTCGAATTTATACCTACTGTACAGAATACTACACAGATATTTTGAGATACGGGATCGATGATCGGTAGTGAATATAAAGCGATACGAGGCGGGGCCGTATGTTGGAGCAATACGCTCAATCAGTCAACCTGTGGTAGCGGTGTCACCAGGCGACATTTTGTTTTAATTAAACAGCAAAAATAAAATTTTAGAATAGTTTTCGAATTAACGCAGCGTCTGTTTTTTCTTATGGTGTTTTTTTACATAACTTCCTACCGATTGCGAAATGGAAAAAACAGCGAAAATAAAGAAAAAAGATTTTTATTTGTAACATTTAGCTACACTTTCGTGCACCTTCTCTACAAAGTCGCCACTCTGACTTAGACATTTGCCGTTGTGTGGTACTAACATTCCAATATCTTCGTCACAA
This sequence comes from Schistocerca gregaria, assembly GCF_023897955.1. Classification (NCBI taxonomy): domain Eukaryota; kingdom Metazoa; phylum Arthropoda; class Insecta; order Orthoptera; family Acrididae; genus Schistocerca; species Schistocerca gregaria. The sequence goes on from NC_064921.1 coordinate 765,662,025, forward strand.
AAGGCACCCACCTATGATTTCCGTCAAGACTGGTGAGTAGCACGATGGCCATGCAACAATGCGGTCCTCATAGCGAGCAGTTCATGTGAGCGAAGAGATGAAATGTCCGGGTTTGTATGGCGAATGATCACACTTATCACAGAAAACGCTTCAAGGACGTCTTCGTTGCACTTGCAGTATGTGGCTGAGAATAATGCTGTCATAAGAAGGAAATGCACGACAGTTAAGTTATCTGGGCTGCATCAAGGCAGGCGAGACCCCTGAGGAGTTCACTGTGCATTCACAACTAAAAAGTAGGACATAATGCTGTAGAAAGGCGTACTAGAGACACTGTGCAACACATCTGCACAAATCTTCACAGATTTTCACTGTGGTTTCAATCTCGTGACCGATCGGACGCTGAAAAAAACAGCCCTCGTATTCTGACCTATAAAATATTATTATGCAATATGTTACTTAATGAAATGATACTAAAAATTTGAAAAGTATTGTCCTATCTCTCATTCGGTTTAAAATTCGTATTTCTTTTAGTGCGATTAGTTCATATCAGTATACAACCCCCCCTCCCCCTGCCACCACCACCACCACCACACACACGTAGTTCTTTAACGACTAAAACTACCATACACGAAAAAGCTTCAAACGCTTTAACAAATAACTTAATGTGTTAAACATTGGACGGGAAGCATCTAAAACCTAACATTCTTTTACTGCGGAATTCATCCACAGGTGCCATAAAGATGTAATTCGATAATTTTGAAACGTAAACTTCTAGACCTAATGCGTTTATAACAAATATCGCTCAAAATGCAATTAGCGGCCATGAGAGCTTCTGTCCTGTGGGAAGAAAAAGGATCTCTGCTGCGCCCTCAAGTGGAGTTTACCAGTGTTCACAGATAATGACAGATTGTAGCAGTTGGAGTATTACTCACAACAATAACTACTTGAACTGCATTTAATGTACGGAGCAGCAGAATACAGTGTCCGGAAAGCCGAAAGAATGTATAAAAGAAAAGCGCCATCCCATTTGAAGGAAATATACTTGAATATAAATCTATCAGAAACCGCGCCGTTCAGGTCAGAGAGAATAAGGAACTCTTGTTGGGTCGTGTACGAGTAGGTTGTTTAATGAGCCCATGGCAAACTTGCCTACGAAATGCACACTGTGGAGAATACATGTGGAGAGCACTGGTGGAGTTTGCTGTCATAAACAGCACATGGTTCGGCACCTCTGTGCCATCACCAGAGGGTTTTGTTTTATTGAAACGTGAGTTTGCGTTACATTTGTTTGCAGGACCATCTGTATGGTGTCCTGCACTGATAGCTTGTCAAGTTTAGTTGTTACTGATGAACGCCAACGGCGTTAGGACAGACGACAACATACTTCTCACTGCTTTTCGCGAGGTAAAAAGACGTATGTAAAACCAAAATTACACGAAGTGCATTAACATGTGCGAGCAGTGCCCTCAGAACGCAAAAGGAGGATGATCAGTCACAACAAAACGTGAGAAATAACAAATACATACTCAAAACATTTCGACACGCCAAAATCACGTTCTCTGAAAATGAAGGAATGTGTTAACTCGCTGATGAAATTCGTATTTACAGCGTTAGGTTTTCAGATGACAAGCTGTAAGTGCAGGACGCCATATGGCTGGTCCTACAAAATCATGTAATGTAAAATTACGGTAATACGAAAACGTTTAAAAATTTTTTTAGCGTCATTTTGTTAGATTAGTTACAAACAAATATATGTGAACTTTTTATAGTTTTCAATAAAAAAAAACCACTGATGACGGCACGGAGGTACCGAAACATGTATGGATAGAAAGAAAAGACAGTGTTTTTGCAAAAAGGCGGAACCTATATCCTATAGTTTAACTGCAAACACGGAAAGAAATACATGAGCTGTATATCCAGTAGATAAAAATTTAAATCATTTGTCAATAAAAATGTGAGGTAACATCGAAGGTTTCCTAAGACATAGTACCTTACTCAGCTCTGTCAACAGGTTATTATGATTAGAAACTACCATTGCAAATTGTGCCAGACTGGATTTTTACTCTGAATAAATGAAAAGTGCATAAGTGGTTGCTATCAGAATTAATATTCATTTCCAACCACATTGGTGCTTTATCTCAGTTTAGGATTTCTTACCCCCTTGTGTAACTTCGATGGTAAAGCTTTGGGACATCCTGAATAAATTTACTCCTTGTGGCTTTGTCCGGATCAGGATAGCTTAATTACACCTTCTCTCCTTTACAAGATGTAAGTGAAAACTGAGAATACGACCTGGTGGAAAATCAGCAGAAGTCATCTGAATACATGCAGCAGTATGGGTGCATATAGGCTTCCAATAGAACAAGATAATGAATCAGCCGTATAAATTCAGGAAGAGAGGCAGGGGACTCTATCATCAGAGCTCAGGTGGTAGATCACTGCTCAGAAAGACAATTTTATTACGGGACACACAGTTTTAATTCAGAATGGTCAATGACAATAAACAGTATACCAATGCGGATGAGTTTGTGTGACTGAGTAGAGGCCCTTTGTTTTGTCATACTGCTCAAAACTGGCTCAAATAGCTCCAAGTACTATGGGACTTAACATCTGAGGCCATCAGTCCCCCTAAACTTAGAACTACGTAAAGCGAACTAACCTTAGGACATCACACACAACCATGCCCGAGGCAGGATTCGAACCTGCGACCGTAGCAGCCGCTTGGTTCCGGACTGAAGCGCCTTCAGCCGCTCGTCCACCGCAGCCGGCTGCTCAAAATTATTTTTGGAGAAAAAACAGTATCTTCCCAGAGGATTTTATGGTGCCAACCGGCTGCCGTGTCATCTTCTGTGCTGCGGCGTTATGCAGATGCGGTATGGAGGGCATGGGGTCATCAGAACGCTCTCCCTCAACGTTTCCGTCTTTCCAAACCTCGGAGTCGCTACTATCTGGTCAAGCAGCTCCTCAGATAGCATCACGAGGCTGGATGAACCCCTATCCCTTCCTCCCATCAATAAAAATTCCTGGCAGTATCAGGAAGCGAAACCGGGTTCTTCCCATGGCAGTCAAACACGCTGACACCTCCAGCTACGGAGACGGACTAGTCACGAAGAAAACGAGAGAATTTTTTGTATCAGAGTTTCATATCTCGGTTGACGGCAAAGTCGGGCAGTAGCGACATCAATCCACTTGCAGTTGCAGACAAAGAGCAAGTAAAGAAAGGATCCCAGACGAACAAACACGCATCAGGCGTCTTCAGAAGCTCCAATACAGATGCTGCTGTGAGAGGGCTGACTAAAGGCTTCTAGTTGTCCTATAGGCCTACTGCAGGACGTAATATCACAATGGAGACTTTCCGAGGAACCTCAAAACTGACGACTCAGCAGAACACAGAGTTTTATATATATCGGAGAAAGTAAACAGTGCCCAATATTAAGAAGGAAGTCTTCTTGGTGAACGTTCGCTTTCTTTGTACAGGAAAAGAGGGTTTCACGAGATGGCGACTAAAGTTTCTAACAAATATATTTGATTAGTGAGAAGAAGAATCCTTGCAGGCCAATCAGAGGAATGGGCAGAGCAACAGCAGATCTTACAGGGCGCTAGGGGCGAGACAGTTGGATGACCCACTGCCAGACTTCACGAGACACACTTCACTGCTACACATAATGTGAGGCGTTGCAACTCGTGCTGGGAGGGCGCTCGGGACTTGGCTTGTGTGTAACCGACGACCTTCATTGAGTAACAGCCGGTAGCTGCATGGCCAGTTATGCACGGCCACCATCGCTTTCATCAAGCCGGTCGCGTCTGCCACACGGGAGATGCTGTCATACGAGTCCTGCAAGTCAACTCATTGCAATGCAGCGTCTGCTAATTACTTGGACTGTAACGCTACTCGTAGAAGTCCATCAGTCACTGTTACGCATGCCTCAAAGCAATAATGAAAACCTGCGAAAAGACCCTGAAATTTTATTTTCCTGATCAGTGTTGTGGAATAATACACTACTGGCCATAAAAATTGCTACACCAAGAAGAAATGCAGATGATAAACGGGTATTCATTGGACAAATATATTATACTAGAACTGACATGTGATTACATTTTCACGAAATTTGGGTGCATAGGTCCTGAGAAATCAGTACCTAGAACAACCATCTCTGGCTGTAATAACGGCCTTGATACACCTGGGCATTGAGTCAGACAGAGCTTGGATGGCGTGTACGGGTACAGCTGCCCATACAGCTTCAACACGATACCACAGTTCATCAAGAGCAGTGACTAGTGTATTGTGACGAGCCAGTTGCTCAGCCACCATTCACCAGACGTTTTCAGTTGGTGACAGATCTGAAGAATGTTCTGGCCAGGGCAGCAGTCAAACATTTTCTGTATCCAGAAAGGCCTGTGCAGGACCTGCAACATGCGGTCGTGCATTATCCTGTTGAAATGTAGGTTTTCGCAGTGATCGAAAAAGGGTAGACCCACGGGTCGTAACACATATGAAATGTAACGTCCACTGTTCAAAGTGCCGTCAATGCGAACAGGAAGTGACAGAGACGTGTAACCAATGGCACCCCATTCCATGACGCCGGGTGATACGCCAGTATGGCGATGACGAATACACGCTTCCAATGTGCGTTCACAGCGATGTCGTCAAACACGGATGCTACCCTCATGATGCTGTAAACAGAACCTGGATTCATAAGAAAAAAATGACGTTTTGCCACTCGTACACCGATGTTCGTTTTTGAGTACACCATCGCAGGTGCTCCTGTCTACGATGGAGCGTCAAGGGTAACCGCTGCCACGGTCACCGAGCTGATAGTCCATGCTGCAACTGTTCGTGCAGATGGTTGTTGTCTCGCAAACGTCCCCATGTGTTGACTCAGGGATCGAGACGAGGCCGCACGATCCGTTACAGCCATGCGGATAAGATGCCTGTCGTCTCGACTGCTAATGGTAAGAGGCCGTTGGGATCCAGCACGGCGTTCCGTATTTCTCTCCTGAACCCACCGATTCCACATTCTGCTAACAGTCATTGGATCTCGACCAACGCGAGCATCAGTGTTGCGATACGATAAACCGCAATTGCGATAGGCTACAATCCGGCCTTTATCAAACTCGGAAATGTGATGGTACGCATTTCTGCTCCTTACACGAGGCACCACAACAACGTTTCACCAGGCAACGCCGGTCAACTGCTTTGTGTATGAGAAATCGGTTGGAAACTTTCCTCATGTCAGCGCGTTGTAGGTGTCGCCACCCTCGCCAACCTTGTGTGAATGCTCTGAAAAACTAATGATTTGCATATCACAGCATCTACTTCCTGTCGGTTAAATTTCGCGTTTGTATCACTTCATCTTCGTGGTGTAGCAATTTTAATGGCCAGTAGTGTATTAATTGTTTCGTAGTTAACTTTTGGACACCATAACTAGCCGTGATCCAGTACACATACCCAAGGGCTGGAAAAACGAAATATGGAGACAGCGCGAGAAATTCGTGCTTGAGCATAAGGGCAGACTCTAACCAAGTCCACATGTGATGCCGTCGTATATTTGCCGCTAACGGCACTTTTCCGATTCCTTCAATGTCTTGAAAGTGTCAGCCGATGTCAAAACAGTTGTCTGTGTAGTTCTGAGTGCATCATGTCGGAACTCGGTGCATTTTAATGTGGGCGAGTGGTTAGTGTTCATATGGTGGGTGCTTCCGTAGCCAAGACAGCAGAAGTGTGTAGTGTTTCGCGAAATACAGTATCGGAGAATTATACCGTGCAAAGCGGTAAACATCATCCGCTAAGCCATAACGTGGACGAAAGTGCGTGTTGAATGATCGTGACAGATGGCTATAGAAGAATATTCTGACGAGAAGTCGACAACTGCGAAAATAACTGCTGAACTGAACGTCGAAGTGACGAACCCTGTCAGCACCAAATCACCACGAAGAAAGCTCCATAAGCGGGGAATTCAGAGACAACTGGAATTCCAAAATCAAACATCAGTGATGCAAATGCCCGCAAAAGGGAAACGTGACACTAAAGCCGTAAAACATAGACCATGGAACAGTGGAAGAATGTCATTTGGTCGAATGAGTTTTACGTCACACTATTTTTAACTTCTGAATACTGAAACATTGTGTGGGGGGGGGGGGGGGGCGTTGATGATATAGGTAGCCGTATAATAGTATTCCGTAAGCCCCATGGTTACTCAGGAAGGTAGCATTAAATCCAAGAATCATTTTACCACTTTGGCTCATCATGTCCATTCAATGGTACAGTGATTGTTCATCAATGGTGACGCCCCTGTTCAGAGAGCTCACACCGTCCAGGACTAGTTTTGTGAGCAGGAGGTAGAATTATCGCATCTCCGCTTGCCTCCACACTCACCTGATTACAGTATTACTGAGCCTCTGTGGTCTATCTGGAGATAAGGATGCACTATCCCTATCCAACTCCATCACCACCACCTGAAGTTGCCACTATTTTGCAGGAAGAAGGGTATAAGATTCCCTTGAATACCATACAGGACATACATTTGTCCAAACCGAGACGACTGGAAGCTGTTTTGAATGTCAGTAGCTTCTCTACACCGTATTAGGCATGGTAATCTGTTGTACTCTCGTCGTTTCAATATTTTTGTCCATCCCCCAGTGCAGCCTGAGCAAAATAATACTAGCCCAGAAAATATTTCATGTACGCGGTCCTCAGGATAGGCAACCGAACTTACAGCATCAGCCCCAGAAACGCATGATACAAGCTAAGTTGCGTATCTTAAGATGCATGAAAATATTTTCTGGGTTAGCTTTATCTTCTCCATTGTTTGTTTTGTGAAAGTAAGAAGAATTACAATACATTATTTACTAACTTTATGTTTACTTGTGCCCAAACTCCTACATCGTCTTCTATCAGCACTCAATTTCTTTATTTATGATAACGATTTTGGTATCGCGGACATCCTAAGAAATAAATCAGTATCAAATTATCGTTGAAAATGAAATTCATTGAGAATCCAAGCAAACCTAAAAACACTACTTATATTCCTGCAGTTACCACAACTAACCCATACCAGAGGCAGTCAGAATCTTTAATAATGACCTTGAAAAATCCAGCCTGCGAAGTGAAACTTAAGGGTGATATTAGCTCTGCTCCAAGTACTCACCCTTCAGTGACCTGATGGAGACTCTGAAGGTAGAAGTTTGCAATCTGGTTGTCCGGGAAACATTCCACCTTGAAAATCACGCAGTCATCCTTCTGTAACACAATCCACACAATGGTTTCTTCAACTGATGAAAGACAGTCACTGGGTGCCATGTTATGAAAATATAGGAGGTCAAAATTTGATATCCCAATGACGCAGCAAAGCAGAAAATGTGACTGTTTTGCGCAAAATGAACTGGAGCGTTGTCATGGAACAGAAACACCCCTTTGGTCAGCTTTCCCACTTTGCTTCATCTAGACAGCCTCCCGTAATCTCGTCGGAGGACATTTGGGAATATCTTCTTGTGACCGTTTTTTTTCGTACTAGCAAAACCTACCGAGTTGTTATAACTGAAGTGCAGCTACTCACAGATGTCCGTTGTGGGTTGTAATTATCATATGGCAGCGAAACGTGACAGCTGTTCTAAGTCGTTGATGCCGAACCGATTTAGGCCGGGAAAAAAGTTCCAATTTTGGCCACCAGGTGCGAATCAGGCGCTATGAATGCAAGAAAGGCGTATAGGAATGTTACCATATATAATGAATCAGGAACAGGGTGTGGTCAGAATATGTCAAACAAGTGAGAAAGTCATAATTGTTGATTATTATTACTAACCGCTCCTTACCCAATTTGCTCAGTATGAGCACCGGAGACGTCAACGAGTGCGGCATAATTTCACCTGGTGGCCAAGATTAGATTTTTTTTGTTTTTTTGTTTTTGTTTTTTGTTCTCCAGCGTACTTCGGTTCCACACAAACGCATGAGCATATCTACCAAGTTTCGCTGCCATACGACAGTTACAGCACACACTGGGCCTCCGTGAGTAGCTGCACTTCAGTTATAACCAGCCGGTATTAGCAAAATGGTTCAAATGGCTCTGAGCACTATGGGACTTAACATCTGAGGTCATCAGCCCCCTAGAATTTAGAACTACTTAAACCTAACTAATCTAAGAACATCACACACACATCCACGCCCGAGGCAGGACTCGAACCTGCGACCGTAGCGGTCGCGCGGTTCCAGACTGAAGCGCCTAGAACCGCTCGGCCACACCGGCCGGTTGGTATTAGCAGTACACTACTTTATTTCCAAAACGACTCTCAGAATCACCTTGCCCTACAATGGTTGTGTCTTCGCCATTTCCCGCGGTGCTTTGCTATCTTCGAAATTGTGTACATGATATTTTTCCGAATGTCTGATGGTATGTCCCAGTCTGATAGATTCCACACACCAACTTGAATAGCCCTTTAGTTGCCACTTCTCCCAACTATTTTAGAAATTCAGATGAAGTGTTATCTTCTAATCTTAAGTCGTCCAAATCTCTTTTAGTTTCTGATTCTAATACCGCATCCGCTCCTCTTTCCTTATCGACTCCAGTTTTCCTTTTACCATCACACAAATCCTCTCTGTCACAGAAGCTTCAAAGTATTTCCACCAACCCGCTGTCTCTTCTCTGCCTTTAACAGCGGAATTCCCGTTGCACTCTTAATGTTGCCGCCCTTGCTTTGTTATAATTTCAAGTACCGCACTCATCTATAATTATTTTTAATACATAATGAACATTATTCATCTTCCCAAACTGGGGCTAGCAAAAATTTCCACTACAGAATTGGGGCCCAACGCGAGAACCAACAAAACCACTAGCTAGTGTTGGTTCAACGTTTGTCAGAAAATATCAAACGGAACTCAGGGCGCCGATATGCCTGTATACGGAGACTCACGCACAGAGTGAAGATGCTGTCGTGTACAGGAAGGTTTCGTCGTTGAGTGAGTGTAGGAGGATACAAGATGACTTGGACAGGATTTGTGATTGGCGTAAAGAATGGCAGCTAACTCTAAATATAGATAAATGTAAATTAATGCAGATGAATAGGAAAAAGAATCCCGTAATGTTTGAATACTCCATTAGTAGTGTAGCGCTTGACACAGTCACGTCGATTAAATATCTGGGCGTAACACTGCAGAGCGATACGAAGTGGGACAAGCTTGTAATGGCAGTTGTGGGAAAGGTGGATAGTCGTCTTCGGTTCATTGGTAGAATTTTGGGAAGATGTGGTTCATCTGTTAAGGAGACCGCTTATAAAACACTAATACGACCTATTCTTGAGTACTGCTCGAGCGTTTGGGATCCCTATCAGGTCGGATTGAGAGAGCACATAGAAGCAATTCAGAGGCGGGCTGCTAGATTTGTTGCTGGTAAGTTTGATCACCACGCGAGTGTTACGGACATGCTTCAGGAACTCGGATGGGAGTCTCTGGAGGAAAGGAGGCGATCTTTTCGTGAATCGCTACTGAGGAAATTTAGAGAACCAGCATTTGAGGCTGACTGCAGTGCAATTTTACTGCCGCCAACTTACATTTCACGGAAAGACCACAAAGATAATATAAGAGAGATTAGGGCTCGTACAGAGGCATATAGGCAGTCATTTTTCCCTCGTTTTGTTTGGGTGTGAAACAGGGAGAGAAGATGCTAGTTGTGTTACGAGGTACCCTCCGCCACGCACAGTATGGTGGATTGCGGAGTATGTATGTAGATATGTAGATGTAGATATGTAGAGTCGCACGTGCTCCTGACCGCTCTCGCCGAATGAACGGCGAGGAACGGGACGCCTCGCCCCTGCTACTGTGCTGTTCGCCCGCTGTTTGTCGCCCGGGGCCACACCCCGGCTGTCGGTGGGGAGGAACGGCACTCCGGTAGCCGATATTTCCTGGCACGCCAGCACTTCATTACGACTATCCCCGCGGCGTCGGCCGCTGCGGCTAACAAATTAACGGCACCGCAGCAGATCTGCTTTTACGTCGCTCGCTGAGAGATACTTCTCAGATAAGCGGTATGCACGTCCCATAAATACTACTGGCCCGCTCAGGTCACTGCGTTCGCCGTTTGTTTCTTGTGCCTGTCCTGCGCTCAATACCAGGAGCGGCACGTAATGTGTGGAGCCTTTTCGCTGTTAGTACCTTCGCCAGCACTCAGCGAGCTGTTGTAACTAGCAGACCACTTCTAAATCACCATTCTTCGCCTATGTTTGCAGGTACGATCTAAGTAACCTCTTGATTACATGTAATCGTCAACGAGGGTAATTCCAAAAGTAAGGTTGGCTCTGAGCACTATGCGACTTAACTTCGTAGGTCATCAGTCGCCTACAACGTAAAACTAATTAAACCTAACTAACCTAAGGACATCACACACATCCATGCCCGCGGCAGCATTCGAACCTGCAACCATAGCGGACTCGCGGTTCCAGACTGAAGTGCCTAGAACTGCTTGGCCACACTGGCCGGCTCCAAAAGTAAGGTCTCCTATTTTTTTATAAGTACGTAGACCTGTTTATTTCTACAATGGTTAACATCAGTTTAGAGCTTGAACATTTAGTTATTTTTCGACATAATCACCATTTCCGTCGATGCATTTTTTGTATACGCTGTGGCAGTTTTTGTATGGCCATGTCGTACCAGCTCGCCGTCATGCCGTTCTTTCTCCTCGTCATCGGAGCTGAATCGCTGGGACCACAATTAACGCTGACAGGTACTGTGAGACTCTGAAAAAACTCAAACGTTCAATTCAGAACCGGGGAAGAGGAATGCTGAGCAAGGGCGTACACATTCTCCATGACAACGCTCGCCCACACATCGCTCGGTAAACGTTGCTCTCCTGAAACAGTTTCTGTGGAACATGATCACCCATCCACACTGTAGTACTGACTTGGCCCCCAGTGACTATCAGCTGTTCCCTAGGTTAAAAGAACATTTGGCCGGAAAGCGATTCAGCTCCGACGACGAGGTGAAAGAAGAGGTTCATAACTTTCTGAACAACATGGCGGCGAACTGGTATGACATGGGCATACAAAAACTACCACAGCGTCTACAAAAATGGATGGATAGAAATGCTGATTATGTCGAAAAATAGCTAAATGTTCAAGCTGTAAAATGATGTTAACCATTGTAGAAATAAAAAGGTCTATGTACTTATAAAAAAATAGGAAACCTTACTTTTGGGGTTACCCTCGTAATATCATAACCATTGCTATCAAACAGCAATTTGTCTCTCTAAACGTTTTCCGTCCAAGGTCAAGTTTCTTCAGCATCTGCTAAAGAGCAAATACTTGGTTAATTTTCCATTATAGTCTCTTATTTATTATGATTCGAAATCATAAAATTGCAATAAACAAAACCTCTAAATACAAATCAAATGTTCAAATGTGTGTGAAATCTTATGGGACTTAACTGCTAAGGTCATCAGTCCCTAAGCTTACACACTACTTAACCTAAATTATACTGAGGACAAACACACTCACCCACGTCCGAGGGAGGACTCGAACCTCCGCCGCGACCAGCCGCATAGTCCATGACTGCAGCGCCCTAGACCGCTAGGCTAATCCCGCGCCGCCTCTAAATACACTAATCTGTGTTCGCCTGAGATAGAGCGGTGCTAATAATGGCAGTTAATGTTCCGTTCCTGCTTTAAATACACGTGTAACGGTCGTGATTAGAAATTCGAGGTGGTGAGTTAATATTAGTCAAGAATGCCTTTAGGGTGACAAAGACACCATTATCAACACCTCACTGAGTTCCAACAGATAGTGTGTAGGGCTACGAAAAGCTGGATGTTCCTATTGCAGAAAAACTTGGCAGGAATGTAGACACTGTATTTCACTGCTGGCAACGGTGGCCACGAGAAAGTTCCAAGTAGACCGGGCTCCGGATGGCCACATGACATTACCGAGAGAGACCATCGTGTTCGGCGTATGGCTCTGGCGCGTCATGCTGCATCTGCATCTGCAACAGCAACTTGAGCAGCACCTGGCACCACGGTGACACAACGAACTGTTACAAATCGGTTACTTCAAGGACAACTCCGAGTGAGACGCCCTGTAGCGTGCATTCCGGTGATCCCGAAACACCGCCATTTGTGATTTCATTGGTGTCAAACGAGAGCTCATTGGGCGGAGAGGTGTTTCCTGATGAAAGCTGATTCTGCTTCAGTACCAGTGATGACCGCATGTTGGTTATGATGAGGCCAGTTGAGGACTTCGAACCACCCTCTCTGCGTGCTAGACGCACTGGACCCACACCTCGAGTGCGAATTCGTATGACAGCAGGAGTACTCTCGTGGTCATCCCACGTACTCTGATTGGAAACCTGTACGTCAGTCTGGTGCTTCGACCTGTAGTGCTGTCATTCATGAACAGCATTCCAGGGGACGGTTTCCAACAGAAAAATGCTCGCCCACGTACCACTGTTGTAACCCGATATGCTCTACAGAATGGCGAGATGTTGCCTTGGCCTGCTCGATCACCAGATCTGTCTCCAATCGAGTACATATTGGACTCATAGGAAGATAGCTCCAGCATCATCCAGAAAAGGCATTTTTATTCTCGAATCAGAAGAATCAGAAACGTGCAAATTTACAGTAGCCATACACATCAAATATATATTGATGTGTATGGCTACTGTAAATTTGTACGTTTCTGATTCGAGAATAAAAATCTTCGTGAAGGATGTAGGCACTGGAGCATGTGGCTTGTTCTTGTCCACAATCACAGAACGTATCTTCTGTTATGAAGTCCCATCTGTCCAGGTTGTCTCTGGATCGTCCCCGTATTGAGCGACAAAGTGCAACAGGTAAGGAACTCCATCCCACAAACTGACATCCGGCACCTGAACAAAACAATGCATGTACGTCTGCATGCTTGAATTCAACTTTGTGCCGGCTACACCGGTCATTAATGCACTAACATTTCACGTTTGCATTGGCTTATCACGCGCTTAAAGCCGTCGGCACACGGACCGTGCTGTCGAACGTTAACGTTGAGCGTGCCAAGTTCAACGTGCTGCTGAACGCTCAGGAACGATGCGACTCGTGCATACGGTACGTGGACCCCAATGTGGTACACGCGAGCGCAACGCACTCCAGCGGCAGTTGCGGAATATTTCTAGTTCGTAAATCACACTGTTTACTCAACACGCTGCGTAAAATTCCCTCGTTAGCTCTATTAAAACGCACATTTCCTCTAATGTTCATATCCTAGTCACGTTGTTCTATACGTAATATACACAAATAAAAACTTCAATATCGATGTATATGTTTTAAGACAGAAAGGAAAGTACCATGTGCAACGAATAAGGACACAGGCTTATAGAAGTTCCATTACAAACAGTGCGACACAAATTTGGAATAGTTCTCCACATAAGATAAACACTATTTTATCTACCCCACATTTTAGTAAAACCCTAAGGTCATACTTAACTTGATCACTGTTCCTGCCCAGTAGCAGAAATCATGAAACTCAAAAGAAAAAGAAACAAAATATCTTTACACAAATAGCGCAAGCTGTCCGGTATATTAAGCCAATCGAACAAACTCACTCCTCAAAAAAAGGTGAACTTATATTTACATAACATCTAATATTGTAGTATATACTTCCATTAAACTAATAATAAAGCATCAGAACCTATTATATACGCGAGTATTAGGAAAAAAAATGTAGACTTAGGGAGATGCGAACGATCATCAAATCACAGATTTGGGCTTGAATCATCAACGCTACTCACTAGGCTAAAGCGACAACAATTCATTTATGGCGCTCTTATAAGATCGTGCCACTTGCTAAAAGTTGTAATCGTAGCTATGTTACTAACTGAAATTTAATTACAACTAATTGTACCAAGAACATGGTGTTTGTGGTGGATCCTCAGTGTGTCGCTACCTTCAGATGATATACTGTCATAATACGCAAGTTAAAATAAGTCTTTTGCTGCGAATACGATGTCTCTCATTGTTTTATTATAACGAATCAGGCAGGTTACGACAGGTTTTCGAATGATTCTCAATTTCCTGATGCTCAGAAACGACATATATGCTTATAGGCTTGAACTGAATGCCAATATGGCACCTCGCAGCTCAATGCTGAAGGGAGATGGCGTGTATGTGGCTTTGTATCACCTGATTGGAAAAACTCCCGAACGTGATATTCCACGCTATGACGTCAGAAACTCGTCATGCTCAACGCTCAACGCTCAACGTTCGAATGCACGGTCCGTGTGCCGACGGCTTAACCTGCGGTATTGCAATGTTAATCAGTCAAATACGTCACCTAGACAAATGTATTCTCGAAATTACATTTCTCTAAAGTAATTATTTTGTGGTGTAGCGATGTTTTTCCGTCAATGAATTTTAGTCTCAGAACTTTAATTTAAACCTTGGTTATGACGTCAATGTAGTGAACTTGGAAGTTATAAATGTTAGCCGAAGTGTACTGATTATTGAGCGTGCTCAAGAGAACCAGGTCTCAGTTAATTTCTTCGTGTCCAAGACGTCAACTGAAAATTTCTGTCATACGAGACGCATTAGTTTTATTTGCCAATTAAGATAGTTTTAAGACTATACTGCAGTAATGTTGCGTTGCTACTTGCCAAGCACAAGTCGCATTGTCAACAGAGTCGCAACGCGCTGCCCGTCCGCTTCTTGCAGGCGTGGCCGTAAATCACGGAGCTGTCGTCAGCAGTCAGCAACAGAAGACGCGAACCTGCCGCCAGAGCGACGGCGCGCCAGAGCGAGCAGAATTACTCGTACTCAGCTCTGGGAGGCGGGGGACTCTCTCACTCGAAATCGGAACGCGCTCCGCCACGTGCGGCCGGCCACTGAAACTCATTTAATGTCCGACTGGAACCGCAGAATGGGCCGCGTTAATAGTCCAAGCGTGCGGTGCTCCGGTCCACCAACTAGCGCTGCCACTCACCGATTAAAGAGAGACAGTAATCTCTCGTGGTAACTCCTCCTGTCTGCGCAACAAACCTTCCTAATTATAATTCAACGCAGCCACGGTCGGTGTGTGTGTTCCTCCGAGTTTTCTAGGAGCTATTTGGCACACTTCGAAGCTATTTGGCAGACTTAACGAAGGTTCTGTGGTATCACGTGTCGATACCATCCCAGTGGCGTCCCACAGCTGGTAACGGCAATGTAAGTTTCCATCAGAAGCCAACAGCAGTCGTGTGGAATCCGGAGGACCCAGTGGTGCACGCCCGCTGAGGCTCATCAGCTCGTGAAGCTCTGTACAACGAGCGCCCTTTGCGACCACAGTATATGATGTCCGGGGACAGCTGCGCAGTCCACTCACACTCGGAATCTCTTCATTACTTTACGCTACACAGACGCCATGTAGTTACTGTTCTGACACCATAATTTGTGCTTTAGTTCAGACAGTCTCATTCTTGTTTCTGTTATATTAGCTGCCTCTGTCCAGCTTTCCTATGATGAAAGTTGCATCACCGCTCTGTATCCTGCCTCTCCTTACTGTTTCGTATCGTGTTGTACACAACTGGTACGACCATGAAAGGGTTCCAAGATATATGAGTGGGTCGAGGACATCTAAAGTAATAGAATCCAGTACTTCGTCCTCGACCGCGAGTGTTTACCCGAGACAAGGGTACCGTCACGAGTGCCTCAGGGCTGTGAGATAGGACCATTATTATTTTCTGTACAGGGTGCGACGTTAAAATCCGGGCAAATGAAACGTTCTTTGAAAGAAAATCTATTAAAACAAAATAGAAATGAAAATTAAAATCCTTTTACATATACGTCGTGGTATCTTTCAAGAGTAACATTACTCTGTGCAACCCCCTTCAGCCGCAGTGATCGCCACCAATCTTGTCCTGAAGCGATCGCAAGCACTTTTTAAAACAGCGCTGTCCATATTCGCGAATGCTGCCTCGATAAATATGCGTTGAAATTAGGGTCCCTTGCCTAATTGGTAACTCTTTCGACTACGTTCCAAACATAGTAGCAATTGAAGGAAATTACCTCAAGCGAAAGTACTGTTGTACTGTAAGCAGTATTTACGGGCAAAGTGACACTTTCACATCATTACTTATTTATACATTGAAGCGCTAGAGAGACCGGTATAGCCATTGGTTGGTTGGTTGGTTGGTTGGTTGGTTGGTTGGTTGGTTGGTTGGTTGGTTGGTTGGTTGGTTGGTTGGTTGGTTGGTTTGGGGAAGGAGACCAGACAACGTGGTCATCGGTCTCATCGGATTAGGGAAGGATGGGGAAGGAAGTCGGCCGTGCCCTTTCAGAGGAACCATCCCGGCATTTGCCGAGAGTGATTTAGGGAAATCACGGAAAACCTAAATCAGGATGGCCGGACGCGGGATTGAACCGTCGTCCTTCCGAATGCGAGTCCAGGGTCTAACATAGCCATTGGTGTTCAAATACAGAGATATGTAAACAGGCAGAATACGACGCTGTGGTCAGCAACACCTTTATAAGGCAAGTGTCTGGTGTAGTTGTTAGATCGGTTACTGCAGCTATGACAGGTTTTCAATAATTAAATAAGTTTGAAAGTTGTGTTATAGTCGGCGGACGAGCGATGGGACACAGCATCTCCGAGGTAGCAATAAAGGGACTATTTTACCATACGACCATTTCAGGAAGGTACCGTGAACATCAGGAATCCGGTAAAATATGTAATCTCCGACATTGCTGGGGTCGGAAAAAGATTCTGCAAGGACGGGATCAACGACGACTGAAGAGAATCGTTCAATGTGACAGAAGTGCGACCCTTCCGCAAATTGCTGCAGATTCCAGTGCTGGGCCATCAACAAATGTCAGCTTGCGAACCATGCAACGAAACATCTTCGATGTCGGTCTTCAGAGCCAAAGGCCCTCTCGTGTACGCTTTATGACTACACAACACAAAGCTTTAAGCCTCACCTGGACCCATCAGTACCGAAACTGGACTACTGATTACGGGAAACATGTTCTCTGGTCGGACGAGTCTCGTTTCAAATTGTATCGAGCGGATGGACGTGTGCGGGTATGGGGACAACCTCATGATCCCGTGGACTCTACATGTGAAAACTGAGTGAGTGTGAATTCCTAAGGGACCAAACTGCTGATGTCATCAGTCCGTATACTTACGCATTACTTGAACTAACTTATGCTAAGAACAACACACACACCTATGCCCGAGGGAGGACTCGAACCTCCGGCGGGAGCGGCTGCGCAATCCGTGCATTGCACCTGTAACCGCGCGGCTCTACATGTCGGCAGGGGAATGTTCAAGCTAGTGGAGACTCTGTAATGGTGTGGGGCGTTTGCAGTTAGTGATATGGGACCCCTGATGCGATTCTGATTCGTGGCACGTACGTAAGCATCCTGTCTGATCACCTACATCCATTCATGTCCATTGTGCAATACGACGGCCTTGGGCAATTCCAGCAGGACAGGACAATGCGACACCCCACACGTCCAGAATTGCTACAGACTGACTGTAGGAACACTCTTCCGAGTTTAAACACTTCCGGTCGCCACCAGACTCCCCAGGCATGAACATTATTGAGCATATCTGGGATGCCTTGCAACGTACTGTTCAGAAGAGATCTCCGTCCCATCGTATTCTTACGGGTTTATGGACAGCCCTGCAGGTTTCATGGTGTCAGCTCCCTTCAGCACTACTAGTCGAGTCCATGCCACGTCACGCTGCAGCATTTCTGGGTGCCCGCTGGGGGCCAACACGATATTAGGTAGATGCACCAGTTTCTTTGGCTCTTCAGTGAATATGTGATGTATGTTTCTTTCGGACATGTCCGAAAGAACAGACACCGTTTTCACCCAGTAACTATTAGGGGCCGGTCGGAGTGGCCGAGCGGTTGTAGGCGCTACAGTCTGGAACAGCGCGACCGCTACGGTCGCAAGTTCGAATCCTGCCTCGGGCATGGATGTGTGTGATGTCCTTAGGTTAGTTAGGTTTAAGTAGTTCTAAGTCCCAGGGGACTGATGACCTCAGAAGTTAAGTCCCATAGTGCTCAGAGCCATTTGAACCATTTTGAACTATTATGGACGAGGACACAAAGGAATTACAGACATTGGCTGAAAGCGGACTTAAAGTCAATGGGGAAAGTAGAAAATATATGCCGGACCGGGATTCGAGCCCCAGTCTCCTGTTTACCAGGCAGAAGCACTGACCACTGAGCCATACGGACGCAAATTTTCAGCTTTCCCCATCAATTTCAAACAACGCCCGCTTGGAGCCAATTTATGTGTTACTTTATTTTCCTTGAAATTAAAACACATTCCGCCACAAGAAGAAGGAAATGGTTCGACGAAATTACTCGCAACTTTAGTGACATGAAAGAGGTTGAGCTTATTTCATGAAATAGTTACTAAAAACACTGAAGATATACCGTCTCTTCTGCGAAATTACCACAGGAGCGTACCAACGGAGGTACTGCGATGACTTCATTCTTCCGACCCTGGAGCAGCCGTGCCTGTGTTTTGCGAGCGAAATGCTGACACAGCGAAACCAAGAATTACTTGCCGTCGTCTCGGTAATAACACTGATCGCTTTCTCGGGCTGCGTTAGCCGAGCAGGCGGCGACCGCCCGATTTGTTTTCGTTTTCTCAGCGCGGCCGTGTCTACCTAGAGCTGCAGAGCTGTCTGTCGTTTTGCTCCACCGACGGCCGGCAGTCAGCAGAAGAAAGTCTGTTATGAATCACGGCTGCAACCAGCTGGCAGCGCCGCCGAACCCTTGGCGAAACGCAGATTGAACGTGCCACCCCGTTTAATTGCAGAAAGTCATGCGAGACATTTTTACCGTTAGAAGAAAGTGGAAAACTGAATGTACATTTATCTAGCACGAACCAGTGATTTTTCAGTCCTGTTCTCACTGCATCCAGCGGCCCGAACCAAGTGTTGGTGCGGTCTGCTGTTCTCGTCCGTTTTTAATAATAATGTGCTTCTAAAGCAGTGATTCCCGACTTTTCTTAGACAATTATCCCTGAGTGTAACCCCCCCCCCCACCTCCGCCTCGCCAGCCTCCCTCGCAACACTTTTATTTTTAAAATGAGGAAAATATTTTGTGTGTGTGTGTGTGTGTGTGTGTGTGGATTAGAATGAATGACGGACGAACTTGTGGTGTATCACAAGTGCTACTCACAATCCTTCTCAGATAAGAAAGCTAACTATCCACAGTTAGGGCAGACACTTCTTACAAAACATACTTCCCCTGCATTACTCCTCTCCATTGTGACACTTGCTTGACCTGCATACTGCAACCCCATTTAAAACCAACCAAGTTAAAATGTGCGCGCTATACTTATGGATGTAAATCACTTGATTGCTCCACTCCTTACCTCTGAACTGGCAGAATTTGGAAGACTTCACGCTGTTAATGCTTTGTGTGTTACCACAGCCAGAAACAGCAATAGTAGGAATAATAATAATAATCCTGTGTACAGAACTACAGTAGACCTTATGTAATTACTGCTGTTTAGCTGTCAGTTAATTCATTTTTCTGTTTCGAAGCGAGTAATGAAGCAATTTCTGGACTACTGCAGACACTATGTACAACTTCGAGAAGACATTATGTTGAGATATTTAGTACTCGTTACGTATTTGTCTCTCTTTAACATCAGCGACGTACGGGACAGAGTACAACATATGTGTGTAACGGGTGGACTATAAGAGGAACTTACAACCTCCATCGCATTATTAATGCTGCTAATTGAGAAAAAGTAATTATTGGTTACTTATATAATCAATATTAGAGTCTTACAAAATTGTGGTAATATTAATAATCTTCAGAAAACAGTTTCGTGACTGAAACAGATTCGTATCGTTTGGTTTTTGTGCATCAGAAAATTTCATTTAACCCCTCATGGGGTAATTACCGCCAAGCTGGGAACCAATGTTCTAGCAGCTGATAGCATAATCCAAAAAGAACAGCTAACGTTGAAACAAAAATGCTTACAGAGACAGTAATATTTTAAGATACTTAATTTTAATTAACATCAGTGAAATGGGCCTGAGCTAAGTAAAGTTTGCCGCTTACGTCAGGGGCAAAATGATATGCATCGCGGCTATTGTGGGGTTAATAGAAGTGCGAGAGGGAATGTTTTATTGTCTTCCGATGCCGACAACTCTCGAGCGCGCAAAACTAGCACCGATCTGCTACTACGGTGTCAATGTCAAACGGAAGTAACATGGATTCGTGTATGCACGTAATAGACGCGGTGATCTTCAAGTGTCGTACACGTTTGTAACAAGTAATATGAAATCAAATTGGGACTGCTGTCAGACAATGCAGTGACTAAACATATAGTAATCATTTCTGATCGTGCCTCGTATTGAAATTAGGCCTGGTGTTATTACTTAATATAACATACAAATTTTTGTAAGTTACCAATTAATAGTAAGATCGGTAGAATGTGATATTCTAAAGTGACCAGGATGGGAAAAGTGGCCGTTGCACTTTTTTTGCCCCGAACAGCGATACTGCCTGCCGAAAAATGGTGAGATTAGTTCTAATATACGTACATCGCTATTGTCGTCAGTGAGATTGAAGAGGAAGTTTGTTCCATTATTTATAGTAATATTTTTTTGTTTCGTCTCATTTATATTATTGTTATTTTTAAAGTGTCAGTATCAATGTTTAAACGATGGCTTTTGGCCTACGAATGCAGTCTCTTGGTATTTATTTTAGTTTGATAGTTTCTTCTGTGGATCACCAATGCCAACATGGCATCCGATACGGAAAAGTGGCCAGACTACCCGTCAGGGTAAATGGCCGAGGTGTTAACCCCATGCAGAGTCAGACACTTCCAAAAATCACGCATAATACGGCAGATAAAACTGACTTCTAACCCCGTTTATATGCTTAGCTATCACACTGCCACTCTACCTACATGTGAGAGTTTTGAACTAATTAAGTTACATTATTTAAAACCGTCTCTGTTCTATTTGGCCTAATATAAAATCCGATCGTAAACGGTCTGCTGCAGGCGATTGGTATTAGGTGCTAGGACGTGAAGATGCCTAGAAAATATGTCCGGAAATGAGAAAAACAAACATGAGACCCTGTTGCAATGGCACGGGCCACAGTGCTCGCTTAAGTACGGAAAACTAGTCGCTACATGAGCCTTCAGAAAAATGCATGTAGTTTCAATATATAAATTTCTTTTTTACTTAAAAATATTTGGTATGATACCTTACGATATTCAAAATGTATAAGTGGTAAGCTTCTGTCAGTAACCATGGTTTGCTAAAAAAAGAAATTTCTCTTTGAGTAGCTACTTCACACACACCCCTCAACCAACACCTCCCGCTTCATTGCAACCGTGGTGCAAAGCAAAAAAGTTTGACGACCACTAACCTAACATTTCAACAGCACTCTTTTCTCCCGTAGTTCTGTTTGCGACTGTTACAGGAAAGGAAGTGTGTAATAGTGGTACAGGATACCCTCCGCCTGCACCATAGATAGCTTGTGGAGTATCTGTGTAGATGTGTATGTAGAGCCGGCCGCGGTGGCCGAGCGGTTCTAGGCGCTTCAGCACGGAACCGGGCGACTGTTACGGTCGCAGGTGCGAATCTTGCTTCGGGCATGGATGTATGTGATGTCCTTAGGTTAGTTAGGTTTAAGTAGTTCTAAGTTCTAGGGGCCTATGACCAGTCCAGTAGTGCTCAGAGCCATTTTTGTGTATGTAGATGTAGACAGCACAAAAATTCACTGGAGCACACAAAGAGGTTAGTATGGCCATGCAACGTTATGCCCCCCCCCTTCCCACACACACACACACACACACACACACACACACCAGAGTGTCTGGCCCATCAAAACGAGCGTTTTCCACAATGCTGGGCGTATCTTCTTCAGACGAGAGGTGGACGTAATGGGCCCAGGAATGTCGTCGAAAGTGGTCGTTTTGGTTATACAAGTTGAGCGAGTGTTCGAGGTATCAGTGACAGACACTTGCCAGGTGCTTACGAAGAAGTGATCGGTCTCCGCTCAACGAAACACTTGAACAGGATAGGTCAATAACCATAAATGAAATTAGCGGTCTACACATCTAGCAGCAGTCATTTCCGGTAGTAGTTTGTAACTTACATTCAATAAGAAAAATGCTATGCCCTAATAAGAGATAATGAGCATTAATCACGTTTTTTCTACAAAAATTCATAGTATTTTTAGCGTTATATTACTAACGACTTAGAACAGAGAACTTCCTTACGATCAGTTTTATCTTCACCTCCATTAGTTAACACTGTTTATCAATAGAATTGATACACCTTAATTTTGAAAAATGGATTACACTTGTATTTTAGCCATGAAAGATAACATCATATTTACACCCCATAAGTAGATCAGTGGTAAAACGCAGTGGAAACGAGATTTCGTGAACATAGTCCATACATCTAATTTACATCCACAGCCATATTCCACAAACCACTGTGACGTGGTATTCTACCACATGTTAATGTTTCTTCCCGTTCCATTCACGTGTGGAGTGCAGGGATATAGCTTAAGTTGCCCTGTGGGCGTGAAAATGAGTCAAATCTTCAAACTTCCTGGCTGATTAAAACTGCGTCCCGGACCGACATTCGAACTCGCGGCCCCTACCTTTATGGGCAGATGGTTTACGAACTGAGCTTCACGGAGCGAGATGGCCCAGTGATTAGCACACTGGACTCGCATTCGGGAGGACGACGGTTCAGTCAAGCGTCCGGCCATCCTGATTTAGGTTTTCTCTGATTTCCCTAAATCGCTCCAGGCAAATGCCGGGATGGTTCCTTTGAATGGGCATGGCAGACTCCCTTCTCCGTCCTTCCCTAATCCAATAAGACCGATGACCTCGCTGTCTGGTCTCCTTCCCCAAACAACCCAACCCAACCCAACTCCAACTGAGCTACCAAAGTACGTCCCGTCTTCACAACTTTACTTCCAGCAGTACCTCATTTGTCCAATTTTGTCCTCACTGTTCCTGCTTCTTATGGGGTAGGGGGGTGCGGAGCGGATACATAGGAAGGCTGTACTAAAAATTATAGATTCCTCAGTTAGTACTTGTTCTTTAAATTTTGAATTTAGGAGTTTCTTTCATTTCATCGTCATAGAATCGCAGTTACCATTGAAAACTGAGTTACTTTAATCATCACGTGTCCCCTTTTCACTGGAACTCCTTCACGTTTTGTGATCAACAACTTATCTCTTCTTCATAAAATCACACTTCCCAAACTGAATATTCACACCAGCCGTTGATATATTTAGTGCCTCATCCCCGTTAATCTGACAGACGTAACGGTACACCTTTATTGCTGTTTGTTTCACGCAATCGGAAAATTGACCGTTACTCAAAATTCCATTAGGCAGCCTTTAACGTTCTACTCACCTACGCAAAAACTTGTCATCAGTCACAAATAGATCACAACTAAATGTCAGCAGGGCACACAGGAAAAACAAAAACAATTACAACTTATTTTGTGCAGTGGCTGTGTAAAATCACAGTGATTCAAGGGGTTGCCGTAATTCTTGAACCGAACCAACTTTTGAATGATTGTGAATAACAGAGACGGCACTCCTTATGGCAAGGTTGTGGCTAGCCTCGCTGCCACTATATCAAAATAGATGACAGCGAAATAGCATCAAGTAGGTGAATCAGCCTTACTGCCATTATATTAGAGTAGATGACAGCGAAATTACTTCAGAGCAGAGAAAGTCCGAAAGAAATATTGTGGGAGTAACTGATCCTGCTACGTTTTTTGTACGTATTAGCTTTCTTTTCCGCTAACGAGTAGCGCTGAAAGCTCGGCACATTGCTGATCATCTGCGGTCCACAAGCGGGCGTTAAGTGAAAGGCTTCCAGCCGCTTTTTTTGTCCGTTGACGCTGCCCAGGTTTAGAACTGAATGTGGAGGCAATTAAGACGCGGTTAGTGGTGCGTAACATAACTCAGTGGACTCGTTAGACATGAAACGAGTTTTCATACACTAACTTTTTACGCCGCTATATTGCAGTGTTTGTATTATTATAAATTACGATGCATGCATGACCGGAGTGTAACACAGGCATTGCAATATCGTATTTATACGGCGACGCAGAGCCATCGACTTTCAAGTAAAATGTGGACAGATGGTTGACGACGAATGGAAGTTTGGGCCTGGCTGTGACCCATGCTCAGATCTCTGAATGGATCGCAATGAGCGGGAAATCCGGGTTCGAGTCCCGGTCAGACACAAATTTTCATTGCCGTCATTCCATTACATAGCTGACGGTTCTCCATATTCGCGACTGCAAATATGTTTCATGAATAGTAAATAACTAATCGTGTTGTCGCCAGACTGAACAACTTGGTCCTTAAAGATTCATGCTTTTTCCGTATTAGATGTATTATCAAACACACATTTATCTATGCACGATAAGTCGATATAGATTTCAAGCCAGTCTCAAGTACACCAAGCTCATCAGTTACACCTGGAATTTTTTAATACATTGGGTTACTTACGCGTACGTATACTAAATCGTACGCTAAGCGCCATTATCACGTGCTTTCATGGTTCATTAGCACCAATCTGTACTACTACGGTTTTTTTTCTTTTTTCTCACTTTATTCTCCCGAACAATAGCGTGAATGGGGAGCGCTGACTGTAGAACGTATCTGCTCCTCAACTGTGAAGTTCTTATTTTTGGTTTAATGCAAGCGATGGCTAGAAATGACTAGAAATTAGAATACACATCTGATAGTCGTGGAACTACATAAAGGTTATGAAATGGTCCCCCTAACCAAGTTGCAGAAGAGGATGCTGAAGAACAGTGTAGGTAACACTTAGGTGTTAGCCGTGAAAGAGTGCACCAGTTGTTCGAAGATGGGTAAACAGGTATCGATGAATGTAGAATCAGAAAAGGAGCTCCTACTCTGTTCAAAATCTGTTTGGAGGAAGCTTTATAAGAATGGAAACGTAAATGTTGTGGCGTGGGAATTCCAGTTGCAAGTGACTTTTTAGGTGACTATGCGTTCATTGCAACAGATGCTGAAGATGTGGACTACATATTCCGGAAACTCAGATAACAATACGAGCAATGAGATCTTTCAATGTATATTGGTAAAACTGTACTTCTTGCAGTGGAAGTAAATAATGATATGGATCAGGAAACTAAAGTTGAAAGGATAAAATGAAGAAAAGCTTTTAAATATCTTGGGCTAACATTATCTGTTAGTGGAAAGAGCACAGAATAAATCAAAAATAAAGTTGGACAAAGCGTGAAAGCAACCCAATAGTTAAATTTTGCCTTAAGGAATAATAAACTAAAAATGAAAACGAAAAAGTAATTACCATACAGTTGTGATTAGTATCGCAATGTATGGGTCACAAACCTAGATAAATAATGAAAGATATAAACGCAGGTTCCTTGCACTGGATCACGTAATAAATGAGGAAATCCGAAGGTGATATGCAAGTTGAAAAGACTGTTACAAACAAAACTGAAACAAATAAGGCTACTGTGGTAGGGGATTCTTGAAATAATGGATGGTGCAAGATGGTCAAAACGACTATGGCAGTGGATACCCAATAAGTGGAAAGAATCTAATGTGTAGTGGACATTTCAATTTATAAACGGCCGATTTTGGACGGCGAGCATTTATTTCCAAGTTTCCTATGACAATGGAATTTTAAGGATACTGAGATTAATTTTCAAACCATACACGAAATCTACTTACATGGCCGAACAGGTAGAATACTTGATGAAACTACCAATTCGCAATTCGTTACAAAGAATTTACAAAGAGGTTGAAGAGATTATAATACATACCCAAATATTTCGTTGTTTTTGTCATAACATAAAATATAATGTGGAAATAGCATATAAGACAATAAAAAGTAATCATAATAGGCTAATCACCAATACAAAGTTCTAGAGTCCAATTCGTGTGTCCGCTTCAACGTTCAAATATATTCTTTACTGTGGATAAGTTTCAGAAAGTGATGTTCGTTTGTAGATCACCTGCTGCACTTGTTTATTCGACAGCGGAGTCCACAATTGCTTAACGACAAATCGTAATGTGCAAATGAGACCGTATACTGAGTACTGTAATCTCACCAAACGCGGTTTCTTCTTGTGAATATTTGAGAGAAACTTCATGCACGGAACATCTGCAAAGATAGAGATGGTCTCCTGGCGAGAATTCTCACTGCCTGTGACTTTGTGTTCAGGTAAGATTATAGTTGTTCGAATGGTTACAACAAAACTTTGCGTGACCATGTCCTCCTGTATAGAATTTTGCGACTAAATTAACCTCTACACCATGATATTATATCGTAGGGCATCCGTCAACGAAAATACACAAATCTGTTACTTTATTCATTTCTTTAACCCGTTAGTTGGTAATTTATATTAAGTAAAAGTAGGTTTAGCACTTCTACTATACAGTTTTTCAAGTTTACGTTTTCCTCAAAATGCAAGTTTAGTGACTTTGAACTTTCTACCCAGTTTACTGTTTTTTATTGGTGCACAAAGTTGATACAGGTAATTTTCACAACACAAAACTAAATGAGTTGTCTTCTTTTGCAACTGTGATAACCATATCAAAACAAACCCAATAATCAACATGAATTGAGAACAACGTTTTGTACTGAACAACAACAAATACCACATGATGGGTGCGAGTCACAGTAAACATTATTGCCTGTGAAGTCGATTTCCATCTCATCGATCGCTGGCATGTGTTGGAGTAATGTTGGCTGGTGTAATATGGAGTCACAGCGAGAAAAGGAGGAGCAATCATATACATCCGCTCGCTCACCGATAGATCTGTACCTACAGATTGGAAAATTGCGCAGGTCGCACCAGTGTTTAAGAAGGGTAGTAGGAGTAATCCATCGAACTACAGACCTATATCATTGACGTCGGTTTGCAGTAGGGTTTTGGAGCATATCTTGTATTCAGACATTATGAATCACCTCGAAGGGAAGGATCTATTGATACGTAATTAGCATGATTACAGAAAACATCGTTCTTGTGCTATCGACAGGGGATCTCAAGTTGATTCCGTATTTCTAGATTTCCAGAAAGCTTTTGACACCGTTCCTCACAAGCGACTTCTAATCAAGTTGCGGGCCTATGGGGTATCGTCTCAGTTGTGCGACTGGATTCGTGATTTCCTGTCAGGAAGGTCGCAGTTCGTAATAAGACAGCAAATCATCGAGTAAAATTGAAGTGATATCAGGTGTTCCCCAGGGAAGCGTCCTGGGACCCCTGCTGTTCCTGATCTATATAAATGACCTGGGTGACAATTGAGCAGTTCTCTTAGGTTGTACGCAGATGATGCTGTAATTTACCGTCTATTAAGGTCATCCGAAGACCAGTATCAGTTGCAAAGCGATTTAGAAAAGACTGCTGTATGGTGTGGCAGGTGGCATTTGACGCTAAATAACGAAAAGTGTGAGATGATCCACATGAGTTCCTAAAAAAATCCGTTAGAATTCGATTACTCGATAAATAGTAAAATTCTCAAGGCTGTCAATTCAACTAAGTACCTGGGTGTTAAAATTACAAACTACTTCAGTTGGAAAGACCACATAGATAATATTGTGGGAAATGCGAGCCATATGTTGCGTTTCATTGGCAGGACACTTGGAAGATGCAACAAGTCCACTAAAGAGACAGCTTACACTACACTCGTCCGTCCTTTGTTAGAATATTGCTGCGCGGTGTGGGCTCCTTACCAAGTGGGGTTGACAGAGGACATCGAAAGGGTTCAAAAAAGGGCAGCTCGTTTTGTATTATCACGTAATAGGGGAGAGAGTGTGGCAGATATGATACGCCAGTTGGGATGGAAGTCATTAGAGCAAAGACGTTTTTTGTCGCGACGAGATCTATTTACGAACTTTCAGTCACCAATTTTCTCTTCCGAATGCGAAAATATTTTGTTGAGCCCAACCTACATAGGTAGGAATGATCATCAGAATAAAATAAGAGAAATCAGAGCTCGAACAGAAAGGTTTAGGTGTTCGTTTTTTCCGCTCGCTGTTCGGAAGTGGAATGGTAGAGAGATACTATGATTGTGGTTGGATGAACCCTCTGCCAAGAACTTAAATGTAAATTGCAGAGTAATCATGTAGATGTAGACGTGTTTGTGTAGACAAAAAATCTCGGTCTTCAATACCGTTCTTAGATTGCTAACACTGTTGGACATGAGTGTCTCCTTCATATAATTACGCAATTCGCGGTTGTAGTACTACAAAGTGAGTGAACCAAGCACGAACTCAGTGGTTCTTAACGACTAACTTTACCAGAATTTTAATCTAAAATCTCCTAAGACATTCGTGGAAAGCTGTTGGACGTCCAAAGTGTTTAAGGATTAACGCTGATTAAGCTATCTGTTAGAATATGAACTAATTTCTTTATTCGACATTCGTCAACGAAATTACGTAGAGCTCTGAGATTTAAAAATTCGGGGAGAGACATTGCGTTCGAGAATATAAACAAGTTCGTAATATTTCATCACACTTGCAAGCTCTGTATCGTGAAAGTGTCAAAGAGGAATGGAAGTCATTTTTTAGCGTTTATGTAACAACAGCAAAGTCTTATCCAATATTTAAAAACAAGAAGTTCACATTTATTGCTGTCCATGACCAAGGAAGGTTTACAATAAACATTATACAACTAATAGCTAAAGAAATGTCAAAGAAATCGGGTCACGATTATGACGTAAAAGAAGATTTTTACCTGCAGAGTGATTTGAAAAGTGAAGTCTGAATGGAATCACATCGAATTATTTGCCAAAAACTACAGTTCCGCCCAGACAGTTGTGAGCCTGCTGTCTCATGGAGAACGCATGAAGCTGCCTCCAGTCTCCGTTAGCTGAGAGTCATACGCCGAATTCATGACTAAAGACGAACTCAGGAGTGAGTTGTGTGTGTAGAATGTATTTTCTTTAGTGTCACAACGATAAATTTCCGCAAATCAAAGAAAGCTTCCAACGATACATAAAAAAGAGAGTTGTTCTATAGACTACTGTAAAACACACGAAAAGTACATTCCTTTAATGTATGACAAAGAATTGGAGCAATAAATGCAACTCGATTTCAGATTTGTCTATTATACGCAACACTTTTTCTTCGACGATGAATAAGGATTTTTATTCATGTATGTGATTGTTTTTTTTACAATTGACAGGAATAGGGGAAAGAAATACAGTAGAAGAAGAATGGGTAGCTCTGAGGGATGTAGTAGTGAAGGCAGCAGAGGATAAAGTAGGTACAAAGACGAGGGCTGCTAGAAAACCTTGGGTAACAGAAGAAATATTGAATTTAATTGATGAAAGGAGAAAATATAAAAATGCAGTAAATGAAGCAGGCAAAAAGGAATACAAACGTCTCAAAAATGAGATCGACAGGAAGTGCAAAATGGCTAAATAGGGATGGCTAGAGGACAAATGTAAGGATGTAGAGGCTTATCTCACTAGGGGTAAGATAGATACTGCCTACAGGAAAATTAAAGAGACCTTTGGAGAAAGGAGAACCACGTGTATGAATATCAAGAGCTCAGATGGCAGCCCAGTTCTAAGCAAAGAAGGGAAGGCAGAAAGGTGGAAAGAGTATATAGAAGGTTTATACAAGGGCGATGTACTTGAGGACAATATTATGGAAATGGAAGAGGATGTAGATGAAGACGAAATGGGAGATACGATACTGCGTGAAGAGTTTGACAGAGCACTGAAAGACCTGAGTCGAAACAAGTCCCCCGGAGTAGACAACATTCCATTAGAACTACTGACGGCCTTGGGACAACCAGTCCTGACAAAACTCTACCAGCTGGTGAGCAAGATGTATGAGACAGGCGAAATACCCTCAGACTTCAAGAAGAATATAATAATTCCAATCCCAAAGAAAGCAGGTGCTGACAGATGTGAAAATTACCGAACTATCAGTTCAATAAGCCACAGCTGCAAAATACTAACGCGAATTCTTTACAGACGAATGGAAAAACTGGTAGATGCAGACCTCGGGGAGGATCAGTTTGGATTCCGTCGAAATGTTGGAACACGTGAGGCAATACTGACCTTACGACTTATCTTAGAAGAAAGATTAAGAAAAGGCAAACCTACGTTTCTAGCATTTGTAGACTTAGAGAAAGCTTTTGACAATGTTGACTGGAATACTCTTTTTCAAATTCTAAAGGTGGCAGGGGTAAAATACAGGGAGCGAAAGGCTATTTATAATTTGTACAGAAACCAGATGGCAGTCATAAGAGTCGAGGGGCATGAAAGGGAAGCAGTGGTTGGGAAAGGAGTGAGACAGGGTTGTAGCCTCTCCCCGATGTTATTCAATCTGTATATTGAGCAAGCAGTAAAGGAAACAAAAGAAAAATTTGGAGTAGGTATTAAAATTCATGGAGACGAAGTAAAAACTTTGAGGTTCGCCGATGACATTGTAATTCTGTCAGAGACGGCAAAGGACTTGGAAGAGCAGTTGAACGGAATGGACAGTGTCTTGAAAGGAGGATATAAGATGAACATTAACAAAAGCAAAACGAGGATAATGGAATGTAGTCAAATTAAATCGGGTGATGCTGAGGGAATTAGATTAGGAAATGAGACACTTAAAGTAGTAAAGGAGTTTTGCTATTTAGGAAGTAAAATAACTGATGATGGTCGAAGTAGAGAGGATATAAAATGTAGACTGGCAATGGCAAGGAAAGCGTTTCTGAAGAAGAGAAATTTGTTAACATCGAATATAGATTTATGTATCAGGAAGTCGTTTCTGAAAGTATTTGTTTGGAGTGTAGCCATGTATGGAAGTGAAACATGGACGATAACTAGTTTGGACAAGAAGAGAATAGAAGCTTTCGAAATGTGGTGCTACAGAAGAATACTGAAGATAAGGTGGATAGAGCACGTAACTAATGAGGAGGTATTGAATAGGATTGGGGAGAAGAGAAGTTTGTGGCACAACTTGACTAGAAGAAGGGATCGGTTGGTAGGACATGTTTTGAGGCATCAAGGGATCACAAATTTAGCATTGGAGGGCAGCGTGGAGGGTAAAAATCGTAGAGGGAGACCGAGAGATGAGTACAGTAAGCAGATTCAGAAGGATGTAGGTTGCAGTAGGTACTGGGAGATGAAGCAGCTTGCACAGGATAGAGTAGCATGGAGAGCTGCATCAAACCAGTCTCAGGACTGAAGACAACAACAACATGTGATTGTTTAGAATAATATTTCTTATTCACAAATAAGGAATAGTACTTTATTTCTGTGTTCGTTATTCGCATAAATTTCGCCGGTCTGGTGCTAAGCGAAGCGTATTGCGCATGGGGCTGTCAGTAGCATCGGCAGTCTTCGACAACTTCCGCCAACGTTCGTGCATCGTATTCGCACTCTCACTCACGCACCACAGGTGCGTGCGAGCCATGCGGATAGGCCACGCGGTTGCAGAGCTCTGCGAGTGTAATCCTTCTGGCAACAGTGCAGACGTGCATTCTCTCATGCAAACGATCGAAAACGTGCTGAATTTCATCCTGCAAGTAAACTGTCTCAAGCAGATTGCGCCTTTTGTTGCAATATCGGTAGAGTCGCTGGAGAACAACAATGTTCCCACATCATCATGTCTCTTACGAGTTTGAGTCGGCGAGAGATGTGGTGATTTATTGGCCAGGGCAGTTGTCGTACACCTCGAAGGGCACAGCCGTATGTGGACATGCACTGTCCTGCTGAAAAAGCACATCCCTTCCTCTCGAAGAAATGACAGTAGCACTGGCGCAACAGCCTGTACAGCAGGGTGGGTACTGGTTTCTTTACGCTGTAGAAATACCAGATATGGCCGGAAGTTGTAATTGATGCCCCCCCCCCCCCCCCACACACACACACATACAAACACACACACACACACACCATGCAGCCTGGGATGGGACCTACATATAGTGGGCGAATGAACTCTGGGATAGGCAGCCCTTCAGGTCTGCGCCCTATACGAGTGTACGAATGTGTCCGTCACTCGCACACAGACTGAAGACAACAGAGCACCAGTCCACTCTCTCGTCGACTCTCACTGACACCAGAGTACCTGTACTTGGCGGTGTCATGGTGTCAGTGATAGCGTGGCCAGAAGCAGAAGTGATCTTAATGCTGCTGCAAGCAGACCGTGCCTAATGGTCCCTGATAACGCAGCAAGAGCAACATGTGACCGGATTTCGTCTATGGATTATGATGACTGGTAGGCCACTACGGATTGCACACTGCATCTGTACTACACGGACATCTAGAAGCTGGTCTAAAGACGTGTCAATGTTCCACAGACTACAAGCAGCGATGCCACACCGATACATTCTGTCCAACACGTGCATCAATCCGTCTTTCCACAGGCCCTCAATGCGACTCTCTTCAGATGGCTGAAGCTACTCAATAGGTGCATGTACTCTTCGGTTTGGCATGCTTGTACACTAGAACGAAGGTTGCAGCTACTTTTCACCTCTAAAATCAGCCAAATAAACTGGTACACCTGCCAAATGTCGTGTACGGCCCCAGCGAGCTCGCTGAACTGCTGCAACACGACTTGGCATGGACTCGACTAATGTCCGACGTAGTGCTGGAGGGAACTGACACTATGAATCCTTCAGAGTTTCCCATAAATCTATAAGAGTACGAGGCGGTGGAGATCTCTTCTGAACAGCACGTTGCAAGGCATCCCAGATATGCTCAATACTGTTCATGTCTGTGGAGTTTGGTGGCCAGCGGAAGTGTTTAAACTCAGAAGAGTGTCCCTGGAGCCACTCTGTAGCAATCTTGAACGTGTATGGTGTCCCATTGTTCTGCCAGAATTGTCGGAATGCACAATGGACATGAATGGATGTAAGTATTCAAACAGGATGCTTACGCAAGTGTCACCTGTCAGGCCCGTGTCTAGACTCATCAGTGTCCCATGTCACTACCTAGACGTATCAGGATCCCATGTCACACCAACTGCACGCCCCCGACACCCAACAGAACCTCCACCAGCTTGAACAGTCCCTTGCTGACATGCAGGTTCCATGGATTCATGAGGTTGTCTCTATACCCGTGCGCGTCCATCCGCTCCATACAATTTGAAACGAGACTCGTCCGACCAGGCAACATGTTTCCAGTCATCAACAATACAATACCGGCGTTGACGGGTCCAGGCAAGGCGTAAAGCTTTGTGTCGTGCAGTCATCAAGGGTACACGAATGGGCCTTCGGCTCCTAAAGGCCGTATCGATAATGTGTCGTTGAATGGCTCGCACGCTGACAGTTTTTGACGGCCCAGCATTGAAGAGTACAGCAATTTGCGAAAGGGTTGAACGATTCTCTTAAGTAGTCGTTGGTCCAATTGTTGCAGGATCTTTTTCCGGCCGCAGCGATGTCGGACATTTGATGTTTTACCGGATTCCTGATATTCACGGTACACTCGTGAAATGGTCGTACGGAAAAATACCCACTTCATCGCTACCTCGGAGATGCTGTGCCCCATCGCTCGTTAACCGACTATAACCCCACCTTCAAACTCACTTAAATCTTGATAACCTGCCGTTGTAGCAGCAGTAACGAATCCAACAACTGTGCCGGACACTTCTTGTCTTATATAGGCATTCCGACCGCAGCGCCGTATTCTGCCTGTTTACATATCTCTGTAGTTGAACACGTATGTCTATATCTGTTTCTTTGGTGCTTCAGTGTAGCTACGAGAGAAGAGAAGAGTGGGTACTGAGGGGAGCCGTGACAGTATGGTCGAGCACCGGAGGCCTTCCCCAGTCGGCGGCAACTCGGGTCTTCTGAGTATCGGCGGACGCGGTCTGTATGGCTCGCGGCGACAAGAAGGCAAGCGGAGCTCCATGGAGCGTGACGCAGCTGCTGGAACTAATGCCCGGCCGGCAGCCGCCGCTCGGCACGCCCCCACACACCTGTCGCGTGACGTAGCAGACGCCCTCCCTCCCCACTACCTCAGCGCAGCCACACTGTCAAGCAATGGCGAAAGCTGGACATGGCTACGGTTCTGCCAGGGACAAAACGTTTGGGAAAAAGAGGCAAATAATTTATAACTGACAGTCCATGAATACATAACACTGGTATGCAAAACTCTAAACATTCATGGTGGTGTCTGTTTGTTCAATATCGTGTCTCCCTACCACTTTCGCGCAACGACGCTCGAAGCGTGTTTTTTTACGGAATTGACTAGTTTGAACCTGGGACCTGTTGCTGGTAAGGAAACGCCAGACCACACATGACATGTAGAATTCAGAAGAGTTCAGTGAGACTAGCGATGATATAACCAAGTACTTAATGATTTCAGCGTCAGCTCCACTGCACTCCCTGTAGAAGAATATTAATACTAACTAAATTTAGTGGAAGGGGTTCAAGGCTTTCCTATTTTTAGTTAGCTGGTAAAATAACGTCGAAAAAGCAGTTAAGTTTACCATTGGAAATTTTATTCTACTCACAAAACATCGTTTATAAATTGCACTATTGATAAAAGGAAATGTTTTAATACAGGATGGTAAAAACCAACTGCGTTCAACAAAAATGTGAACGAATATTCCCTGAATGGGTTTCCAAGTTCTATAATGGATCGAAGCATGATCTATGTCATATCACATCTATAATCTAGGTTTAAATTAAGTTTCACAAAAGAGAAAAACTATCAAAATGGTCTACAGTGACCCTCAACCATCTTTAATAACTTATCTAACTTGTCGTATATTACAGTGGCTGATGTGGCTTCTCAATAACTATATAACAAAAAAATCATCGCGTTTCAGATTTTAACTTCAAGTGGAAAATGTGAACACCATGAGCATTAATTTACGATCGACACTAGTATTACGCAAAAAGGGTGTGTAACAGATGAGACGTCTGCAGTTCTGAGTGAAACTTAATGCGCTGTTATGCGGCATCGCGTGCGTTCATTACCTTATCGGTGTTTAGGCAGCGTCAGGGCAGCGGCGGGCAGCACAGCTCCGCTCACCTCGCCATCTTGGAAGCAACTCTCATCACTTCTCCTTACTACAATTTACCGAAGTTGGTTTTAAAAAAAGCTATCTGGCTGTGTTTCGATCTGACCAATCAGGGTCTCAATGTTAACCTTAAGCTCCGCCTACAAAAATTCTCTCTGTCCAATGAGAAACGTTATACTTTTCATGCTGGGGCAATGTTTTTGAAGTTTGCAACGTAACAGAGACGCGAAAAAGTCTCACGCTAAAACCTGCAGCTGGTATGGTCCTTTTAGCGTTATCGTAAGATCTATACTGTTCTTCTAGATGGCTCTATCTTTTAACATGGGCTGGGGTGTGGTCCTAATGCAACAGACACTTGAAAAAGTCTCATGCTAAAACTTACGGGTGGTAGTGGCCCCTTTTGTGTTATCGTAAGATCTATACTGTTTTTCTGGACGGCTCTAGCTTTTAACATGGTCTGGGGGGGGGGGGGGGGGGGTCCTTGACGTAACAGAGACGCAAAAAAGTCTCACGCTAAAACTTGCGGGTGGTGTGCCCTAGTGGTTAGCTGGCGACGTGGGTGTCCAGTCCGTCCCTTATCGTAGGGCCTTCTAGCTTAACACGGTTTTGCTCTCGGCTTCTGTTCTCCTTTCTCCCCTGGGAACTGCGTCTGTCTCACGGTGGGAAGGTATGACATGCGTTTAGGCATTCTTGTGTTAGTCTGTAGTATTCCATTTGCTCACTCGTTACTCATATTACTTTGGTTAATTTAATGTCACGTTTTATTCGGAGCTATGTGACATACTACTGGATTTGCTTATCATGTCAGGGTTTTCATGGAAGGTGTTGGATTTGCGTGACACTTAACAAAACGTTAGGCCAAAAGTAACAACCACGTGTCACTGCCAAGTAACATAGCTCGATGAAACTTATTACCCATACACGGAAAGGAGAAACTATACAGTTCACTACAGGACGTATCTCAAAGAAATACGCAGTGAGATGAACGGAAATGACACTTTTATTTTAAGACATTAATGGCACTAGAGTCACCACGATTCATCAAGGTATTCTGGAATTTCAAAAGGCAGGATATGTTTCTTAATAGGGAATAAGTTCACTGACCTTGAGTATTCTATCGCGCAGGAAACGGTATGCAAATCTTAGATCCCTTGTGTTGAAACTGTAATAAACTGTTAGCGAGGAACTGATGCTACTTAAGAACCGATTCGTTCACTTTGCCATCGTATTTCCTGTAGCAGAACATTATGGATTAAAATTTTTATCCATCTTCTGTTTAACAATTTACAGGCGGTTACTAATTTCACAAGTTCTCCCTCCGAACACCGGTAACTGATCACAAATATACTTATGTTTTTGACCATTCTAGATTTGCCGTTTCTTTATAGAAATGAATCACAACTGAGGCACCAGACCTGTACTGAGCAACCCGAGTGCGACACACGACCCGTTGTGACAGAAAATCCCCCTAGTCTGTGACTAAACCATGAATCCGGAATATCCTTTCTTCAGAAGTGCTATTCCCGCAAGTTACGCAGGACCACTTCGGTGAAATTTGGATATTAGGAGATTAGGTAATGAGGTACTGGTGGAAGTAAAGCTGTGAGGAGACATCGTGACCTGTGCTCTGGTAGATCAGTTGCCAGAGCACTTGCGCACCAAAGGCAGAGGTCTCATTTTCGAGCCCCAGCTTCTGGTTAATTAATTAAAGTTCACAACACTTAAAGAAGTTGACTAACTTAATGACACATTGTTGTAAAGTTAAGTAAACTTTAGAAAGGTGACTACTTAGCTTTTATAATGGAAATCTTCACCACGTAGCAGAAGCTGTGAACTGGGGTTTTCAATCGACTTCCAGATAATCCTGAGAACTCAGCATGTAAGGATCTGGTGTTTTTTGTTTAATTGCCAACTTCAGAATATCTTCGATTAGACAGTCGTAAATTTTCTCAAACAACATAGTTACACAGACCTCTCGCCGCACAGCAACAACAAAACTACCTGAATTTTTTAGGTTTAACATGCAGCACTGCTTATATACTTGCTTGGTAATCCATGCCTTTTTAATCTCATTGTTTACAAAATAGATTTATTGAATTACAATTAGAAATCTGCACTAGAAAATATTCTGTCAATACAATTATGGAGTAAAGAAATGTCGTTTACAATGAATATAGTTTCAAGTAATAGCATTTGGGTTTTGAGACGATAATGAAATGACGAATTGCGGTTAACAATACTTGACAAGTAAATTAGAGATCTTTACAGACAGCAGAATAAGACTGCAAGCCTCACATTTTGTACAAATACTTTGTTTTGTCACAATATCAAAAGTTCCTTTGTTGGTATCGGTAATTTCTACAAGGTGCAAATACAAAAGTAATTGCAGGCATTCTGAGAGTGGCATCTTTAAGAACGTGATTCCCTAAGGTCCTACGTGAGTTGAATTACACCTGACATAATGAAACATATCGAACTGTCAATATGGCTTTATATGAAATAATCGAATTTGTCATTGATTTGCAGTTACTAACAAGCTGAAATTTGATGCTAACATTGTCATGACATCCTCACTTACTGTTTTCCACAACTGCGTAATTAGATTTCCTTTAACCGTTATCAAATTACTGATTTAGAAATAATGCATTACTGGCAATTACAGATGCTAGCTAATTACTTTTACCTTGCAGACGTATAATCTAATTCTGTACATAATGCATGCATTAGCATCTGATCGTAAATTTTGAAGAAAAAGATGTTTCATTACATACTGTGTCCTGTGTAATGTTGATCGGATGGTCTACTGAAAGTTACCTTGGGCAGTATCCAATTGTTCATATATTGTCTCTCACTAAGTCGTATTACACCAGGAAGTGTTGATTAACAATTCATCCCGACAATGAGTTCAAATTACGAAGCATCCACCTCTAATTCGACTCCTCAGTGACTGCTACTTCTCGCAACACAAGTGTTTCCGGTATTGACCCGTCCGCCCCGCCCGCACTGCTCCTCAGTGTGGTGTACAGCCGGTGCGGCGCCGGAAGCTACGCCTTTGCCACAGAGTCGGACGTTACACTTCTGTCGCGGGGTTCGGGGTTCCCGGACGTACTTTCGCCCGGCGCCGCCCCCGGCGCTGACAACAGCTGCGCAGCGTCCGCCGCCTCCAGGCCGGCTTTCGACGCGCCGCTCATCTCGGCCACGTTACACTTACCGCCCTGCCACCGTCCGAAATGCCTGCTTCCCGCACAAAGCGTTTCTCCTAACTCGGTGCAGCTCTTTTCGTCAACCAAACCTCCTGCTCCAAACGCGTATCACACCCTTGTTCCTTCGTGTCCTGTACAGGGTGATATCTGCCGATATTGTATTGTATGGACAACAGAGCTTTGCACAAAGTTACGGGTAGAGTTGAGTGTAAAAGCTGTAGGGCCGTTAAGAATCACCTTATACAATGATGTGACAAAAGTCATGGATTATCTCCTAATGCACTACTGGCCATTAAAATTGCTACACCACGAAGATGACGTGCTACACACACAAAATTTAACCGACAGGAAAAAGAGGCTGTGATATGCAAATGATTAGCTTTTCAGAGCATTCACACAAGGTTGGCGCCAGTGCCTCACCTACAACCTGCTGACAGGAGAAAAGTTTCCAACCGATTTCTCATAGACAATCAGCAGTTGACCGGCGTTACCTGGTGAAACGTTGTTGTGATGCCCCATGTAAGGAGGAGAAATACGTACCGACTTCGATAAAGGTCGGATTGGAGCCTATCGCGATTGCAGTTTGTCATATCGCGACACTGCAGCTCGCGTTGATCGTGATCCAGTGACTGTTAGCAGAATATGGAATCGGTGGGTTCAGGAGGGTAATACGGAACGCCGTGCTGGATCCCAGTGGTCTCGTATCACTAGCAGTCGAGATGATAGGCATCTTATCCGCATAGCTGTAACGGATCGTGCAGCCACGTCTGGATCCCTGAACAACAGATGGGTACGTCTGCAAGACAACAACCATCTGCACGAACAGTTCGACGACGTTTGCAGCAGCATGGACTATCAGCTCGGAGACTACGGCCGCGGTTACCCTTGACGCCGCATCTCAGACAGGAGCACCTGCGATGGTGTACTCAACGACGAACGTGGGTGCACGAATGGCAAAATGTCATATTTTTCGGATGAATCCAGGTTCTGTTTACAGCATCATGATGGTCGCATCCGTGTTTGGCGACATCGCGGTGAACCCACACTGGAAGCGAGTATTCGTCGTCGCCATACAGGCGTATCACCCGGCGAGATGGTATGGGGTGCCTTTGGTTACACGTCTCGGTCACCTCTTGTTGGGATTGACTGCACTTTGAACAGTGGACGTTACATTTCAGAGGTGTTACGACCCGTGGTTCTACCCTTCATTCGATCCCTGCGAAACCCTACATTTCAGCAGGATAATGCAAGACCGCATGTTGCAGATCCTGTACGGACCTTTCTGGATACAGAAAATGTTTGACTGTTGTCCTGGCCAGCACATTATACAGATCTCTCGCCAATTGAAAACGTCTGGTCAATGGTGGCCGAGCAACTGGCTCGTCACAATACGCCAGTCACTACTCTTGATGAACTGTGGTATAGTGTTGAATCTGCATGGGCAGCTGTACCTGTACACGCCATTCAAGCTCTGTTTGACTCACTGCTCAGGCGTATCTAAGCCGTTATTACGGCCAGAGGTTGTTGTTGTTCTGGGTACTGATTTCTCAGGATCTATGCACCCAAATTGCGTGAAAATGTAACACATGTCAGTTCTAGTATAATGTATTTGTCCAATGAATATCCGTTTTCATCTGCATTTCTTCTTGGTGTAGCAATTTTAATGGCCAGTAGTGTATCTTGTCGGACCTTCTTTTGCCCGGCGTAGTGCAGCATCTCGACGTGGCATGGACTCAACCAGTCGTTGGAAGTACCATGCAGAAACTTTGATCCATGCCACCTCTGTAGCCATCCATAACTAAAATTATTGCCAATGCAGGATGCTGTGAATAAACTGACCTTTCGATTAAGTCCCATAAACGTTTGATGGGATTCATGTCGGGCGATTTGGGTGGCCAAATTAATCGGTCGAATTGTCATGAACGTTCTTCAAACCAGTCACTAATAGTTGATGCCCTGTGACATGGTCCATTGTCATCCATAAAAATAGCCTCATTGTTTGGCTGAAAATGGTCTTCAGGTAGCCGACCATAACCATTTACAATCAATTATCGGTTTAGATGGACCAGAGGACCCAGTCCATTCCATGCAAACACAGCCCACACCAATAAGGAGCCACCACCAACTTGCGCAGTACCTTGTTGACGACTTGGATCTATGGCTTCGTGGTGTCTGCGCCATACTCGAACCCTACCAACAGCTCTTACCAATTGAAATCGGGACTCATCTCACCCGGCCACGATTTTCCAGTCGTCTCGGGTCCAACTGATACAGTCACCAGCCCAATACAGGCGCTGTAGGCGATGTCGTGTAGTTACGATTTTCGCTGCACCGTCCTAGCGGATACGTTCGTGGTCCCACCCTGATTTCTGCGCCTATTTCACGTAGTATTTCTTGTCTGTTAGTTCTGACAATTCTACACAAACGCCGCTGCTCTCGCTCGTTAAATGAACGCCGTCGACCACTGCGTTGTCCGTGGTGAGAGGCAATGCCTATAATTTCCTATTCACGGCGCACTTTTTACACTGTTGATGTCGGAATATTGGATTTCCTAACGATTTCCGAAATAGAACGTGCTATGCTCGAATTACTATCCGGTGTACAGGATCTGTTAATTCCCCTCGTGCAGCCAATGTCACGTCGGAAACCTTTTCACTTGCACCATCTGAGTACAAATGGCAGCTCCACAAAGGCAAAGCCCTTTGTACCTCGTGTACGCGATACCATCGGCATTTGTATTGTGCTTATCGCTGTCGCCTGACTTTTGTCACCTCACTGTTTATGAAATGTATAACAAAGTGTTCCATGTCTTATAAGAGATGTTGTTATCTTCAATCCTAAGACTGACTTGATCCACCTCTCTACGCTAGACTATCCAGTGCACACCTTGCATCTATTTCAACTTCCATAATCAAAACTACGATTCCTTGACGCCTCAGTGCATGTCGTGTCAACTGCTCCCTTCTTGAAGTTAAGGTGTACTATAAATTTCTTTTTCCCCAAGTCGATTCAGTACCTCTTCATCAGTTACTCTATATAACACCTAATCCACAGCATTCTTCTTTAACACCACATTTCGAAAGCTTCTTTTCTCTTTTTGTCTGAACTGCTTATCGCCCACGTCTCACTTCCTCACAAATAGCTTTAGAAAAAGCTTCCTACGACTTAAATTATTATGACGTGTAAACACATCCTCTTTTTCAGAAATACTTTTCTTTCTATTGCCTGTCTGCATTTTATATCCCGTCTGCTTCGCCCACCATGAACTATTTTACTGTCCAAACAGCAAAACTCATCTACTATTTTTAGTTTGTTATTTCCTAATCTAATCCTCCCAGCACCATCTGATTTAATTTAGTTACATTCCACTACCCATATTTCACTTTTCGTGACGCTCATCTTTTAATCTTATTCCAAATCCTTTAGCGTTTCTGGCAGAATTACCATGTGATGGGCAAACACTTAAATTTTTATTTCTTCCCTCTGAATTGTGATTCACTTCCCGAAGCTGGCCGCGGTGGTCTCGCGGTTCTAGGCGCACAGTCCGGAGCCGCGCGACTGCTACGGTCGCAGATTCGAATCCTGCCTCAGGCATGGATGTGTGTGATGTCCTTAGGTTAGTTAGGTTTCAGTAGTTCTAAGTTCTAGGGGACTGATGACCACAGATGTTATGTCCCATAGTGCTCAGAGCCATTTGAACCATTTGTATAGATTGCATAGCATTACGGACAGGTACAACAGTGTCTCACTGCCTTCTCAACTACGGCTTCCCTTTCACGTCTTTCGACGCTTGTATGTGCTGGCTGTTTATTGTACTAGTTGTGGTCCCTGTAGCTTATCCCTGCTAGCTTCAGAATTTGAGAGTGTAGTCTTGTCAATATTGTCAAAAGCTTTCCCCAAATTTAGGAGTGCTATAAACGTAGATTTGTCTTTCTTCACCCTACCTTGCAAGATTAGTCGTACGGTCAGTATTGCCTCGCGTGCTCCAACATTCCTTCGGAACCGAAAATGATCATACCCGCGGTCGGCTTCTTCTAATTTTCCATTCTTCTGTAAATAATACTGGTAAGAATTTAAAAACTGTACAATTTATGACTACTGTAAGACGAGTACTTGTTGAGATATGAACCATTGTGTAGGAAGACAGCCATCTATTCTGATACTACCAGACCCATTGTTACATATCCTTCAGCCCTCCTTTTCAAATAATCACGAACTCTTCTGAACA
This sequence comes from Schistocerca gregaria, assembly GCF_023897955.1. NCBI lineage: Eukaryota > Metazoa > Arthropoda > Insecta > Orthoptera > Acrididae > Schistocerca > Schistocerca gregaria. The sequence goes on from NC_064921.1 coordinate 765,704,372, forward strand.
CAGAAGACTGCCATCGGATTTGGTCACGTCCACGGGACACACATTCCTGTAGCACGTGCAAATTATCTATGGCAGTGGAACTTATTAGTGAATTTAAATGTCCGTATAGCCAAAATTCTAAGTCATTGAGCTTAGACTTAGACCGACATAGAGGCCATGATAGTGGACCTCGTCGACCAAAGCAACGCTCATTTGTTTGTGCTGAATACGACCGTATGAGCAATAGAAAATATGATAATGTCCCGTCATGTACAGACCACATGCGCAAGGTAACGTTTTCCAATACCACGGGTGACTATTGAAGAAATAGTTGATAAACATCACACATTAATTGTACTGAAAATCGTATGGTCCTGTTGATCCGTCGGCCTGATTTCCTGCTCACATACTCGTAATAAAGCGGACGTAATTCCTTGCATCCATGATCGCTGAACCGCGCGGGGTAGTCACCAAGTCTGAGGCTCCTTGCCACGGTTCACGCGGCTCTCCCCGTCGATGGTTCGAGCCCTGCCTTGGGTATGGGTGTGTGTGTTGTCCTTAGAGAAAGTTAGTTTAAGTTAGATTAAGTAGTGTGTGAGCCTAGGGACCGACGACCTCAGCAGTACGGTCACATAGGAACTTACCACCATTATAGCTGAAGTATTTCCATCTTTACACACGATGTTACTCCGGTAACTAGGTATCCCATTCTGTGTAAATTTTGTCACATTCGTAAACAAAATGCAAATTGTGACTTACGTGTTTTCAGCAGTGTTCTGTTATGGACTCGAGAGGCAGAACTGTCATCGAACGTGATGGTACTGTGGCCTGACTATTCGTACATGCTCTAAGGGCTACGGAAAATGTAACGGTAAGCTGTGGTCAAGCAGAACACGCCAACTTTGCTGTTGACTGAATAAAGCATTTCACTATTATTGGCAGTGACACAGGTTCGTTGTTATTTTATTCGATTCAGAGGTAAGAAATATTCATCTGTTGGATCTGCAGCCCTTGTCTTTATTTCGGTGTTTGCAATTAAAATTATTGGATACAGGTTCTGCCTTTTATGCAAATATACTGTTTCTTCTTGTTATCCAACCATCTGAGGCCGTTCTCGAAGCTAGAGAAGGTCTTATACGGCACTGACGTCGATGCCTACAGAGAGTGACCGGTTTATTCTCCGGTGTGGGTATTATACACAAGTTGGCAATGTGCAAACACAGCGTAATTTCTCTTCCCAGGACATCCACAACTATTATTCATTGTCAATGATAAAATCCGCTACAAATGTAAGAATTACTTATTTCTAAAACCGAAAGCACTACCTGGTTTCAGAACATATGTCCCATCTTCAGGTGTATATTAAAATGTGAGCCCACAAAGAATGCATAACTAAGCTTAAAATAGGTTAAAATATGTTAAAATAGTACATCCCGACACATGACAAGCAAGAGAATATCTTGTTCGATCCTAGGTCTGCCAGAAAGTCTCTCGCAGAGGAGGACTCACATTTTAATGTGCACCTTGTAAAGGTATATTCTCCTGTAGCATTACTTTTCCTCAACAGTAGTAGTCGATACCAGTTATATTTTTCCAGTTTTGGACAGGTTAGTATTATCTCAGCTGTTTTTCTGAAAAATTACAAATAATTTTATACGCTATGTGTTATATTTAAAGCCAAAATTTATGAAAAGGAATTACTTTATTTCCGTTGTTACAATCGATATGTAGTAGCTCGGAATGCACAGTCAAAAAAAATATTTTTGAGACGTTTGAATATTACAAATTATTTGGCACACTTAGAATTTCTGTTGTTAATTACGCAATCTCGTACTGTTTATTATGTTCATTTCTGGATTCATTTATGATATAACAATCTAAACTACTAGAAATTCATTTGTCAAAAAAAACTGTAACCCTTTGGATTACTGTTGTTACCGCATAGTGAAGTATTAGTAAGCACGCCTCTGATGTGATCGGACGTATTTTTGTATTTTGGACGAACAATGTAATTTCGGCTCTGTTAACGTAAAAATTCAAAGACAGTGTGATATAGCAAAATGTGACAGAATAAACTAACGTAAAAACAAAAATTTTACAGCGACTTTATTCAAAGTTATTTAGATGAATTGAACCATGAGAACCTAAAATATGAGAATTTCAGCTTCAAGAATCAGACTCCTAGACATGAAGAACTGGAGCCAACTGTGCAAGAAAAGATCAGGAAAAAGGTTATTGTAAATCTTACTCACCTCGAATCCTCAGAAAAGACTTTACCATAGTGGACAGTAGGAACAACAAAGAAGGGAGGGGTAGATTACAACCTGAAACATGGTGGTTGTTGTTGTGGTCTTCAGTGCTGAGACTGTTTTGATGCAGCTCTCCATGCTACTCCATTCTGTACAAGCTTCTTCATCTCCCAGTACTTACTGCAACCACATCCTTCTGAATCTGCTTAGTGTATTCATCTCTTGGTCTCCTACGATTTTTACCCTCCACGCTGCCCTCCAATGCTACGTTTGTGATCCCTTTATGCCTCAGAACTGTCCTACCAACCGGTCCCTTCTTCTTGTCAAGTTGTGCCACAAACTCATCTTCTCCCCAATTCTATTCAATACCTCCTAATTGGGTAGTGGTTTCCTTTTCAGAAATAACTTTTACAATTGTAGCGGATTTCTCATTGACGACAGCATAATTTCCCTATTTTCCCTTGTTACGCTAAATAAGAAAATCTTAAAAATTAACAAAAGTGCAAATACTTTGAAATACTATCGGAACTGATACTTCTGTTCCAATATCGTTGAGGTATCAGTATTGGTTTATCTGTTGCTATTGATGCCGAATATCGTGCCTAACCTCGTAATGGAATTATAGCGCCAGCCAGGTCTTCAGGCTCGCTGGCGCCTGTGACGCTCGCAGGTCAGCAGTCCGTGGAGGGACACGGAAGACACCGCGTGCGGTCCGCGGTCTCCATTACGGCCTAAGCGCCGCTCGCGTCCCGTCTCATCGCATAATTATACCCACCGCTCGAATTACGCCGGCGCTTCGGTTAATTTGCCTCTCGCCAGCACTGTAATCTTCCGGTTTCGCAATGAACTAAGTGATTACGGTTCGGGATACTGCCGAGAGCGTAATACAGATAGTACAAGCTCTCCTGAAGACCTGGGACGCACAAGCTGACCGTCCATATTATTAAGAACATTTAGCTGGTATCTTGTTGCAACATCTACGGATGTCACAACTGCACTGATTCGGCGCTGTAACAGTGTATCTGGTTGGCGGGAAGTATGTGTAGTCTGTTGTTTGAGCAGCCATATTTTAGTGGCTATATCGACAGGACGAGTCTGAACAGCGCACGCGAAAAAAGAGAATTATGCGTGATGATGGCAGTTTAGCGAGGAAGCTCGTCTTCTCGGTATAGCTCATAAATCATAATGAAGACTACTTTCCCAGGCGTCACTGTCGGCTTCCACCAGACTACTCAATTTCACTGTTTGAGGAGGAACTAATTCTGTGAAGTGACGTAATTATAGCTTGATGAACAGTTTATTGCCATCAGAACTGAAACAAAATTAATGAAAGATACTGTAGCAATATTAATTCCCTGTCAAGTTTCCGGGAAGAGTACCAAGTATGAGTTCGAAGTCCGCTGAACGGAACCGACGTAGTCTAAAAAGTGAAACTGTGTGGATTACGTACGCACAAACAGTTACAATATTGCGAGTTCTATGCTTCATATTAAATAAAAAGGCAAAAACTGAAATATTTTCTCTTTATTTCAGGTAAGTCGCAGTACGATGATTCTACAGCTGACTGAAAAAAATCACCGTAGAGATCATCCAGACTCTTTCAGTGTGGGTATGTTCTTTTCCACATATGTCTGACATGAGCAAGTATAGATATTTTTGTTTCGTTACCTATGGTATCAGTATGTACACCAAATACTCGACAATGTCACGGCAAAGTAAGAAACATCTTCGTATCAGTACAGGATGGTGTGGGGGAGGAAAAAAAAGCCTTCAAGTACGTTGTTAATGAGAATTAAAATGAATAGCGCACCTCTGTAATACACAGGAAACACGATTCCAGTAGTAAAAAATATACACCGTGAACAGCCTATCCACTACATTGAAAGAACTATTCCATTATTAAAATGTGTATCATGTAAGTGTAGTTTAAGGAAAGTATGACAATAATTTAATAGAATTATATTTTCACGATCCTTTTCCAGTTTGCGTTACTGAAGGACAAGTAATCTGGCGACGTTGTTTCTTTGTACAACAGCTGTAGGAAAATGCTTTCTTCGTCGGTGGTGAAGAATGCGAAACACGAAAACCGATTTCCCTGGATAAGAAAAAGCAAGAATTTATTGTCTCAACATTTGAATGTCTTTTCCCGAGAAACTGCCAGAAAGTGGATTTCTCGGTCGCATGATTTTGGCTCAAACACTTGTAACGGTTAGTATTTGTAGTTAGTGTGTTAACCAAAGAATGCCTCAAAGTAGATATTTCTTTCTACTACGGAACTAGAACTTTGTTTATAACCCTGGGACGTATGCTAGCATGAAATTGTCTTCAGGCCCGTTATTTTTGTTTGCTTTCGGAATATTTATCATTACTAGTTACGTTTCTGTTTGATTTCGTACTTCAGTTGGTTCATGCGAACATACTATTATATCTGTATTACATCTTTAATTTTAAATATGTACTGCAGTGTTAACAAGTCTTAAAACATGTAAAAAATTATTATCAAAGCTTACGAAAGTGCTATTACCGTCGTCTTTGTATCAATATTATCGATGTATTGACTAACATTCGTAATTGTATCGATACCAAATATTGTATCGAATTTTAAATTGTAATATCTATGGAAACATCCCTTTCTCAGTGAAGGCGACTGTGACACGTTGTGGCTGTACTCCCCGGAATGCCGAAACTATCGCACAACGATTGCTATCAATTGGTCCATATTAGAAACGTATATCAACCTCGATGGCGTCCCGCATAAGCGCAGTAGGACCGAGGACAGATAATTTATGGGGCCAAAAATACATTCGAATGTCTGTTGAGGCAATCGGCTTGTAAAGTGTTTCACTGGAGGCTCAAGTGGCCTGTTAGAACAGAAGGGCTCTAAGTATCCGAATGCCCCAATATGATGTGGAATTGACCACTAGCTGTCACAAGAGTTGGAACTTCTGCTGTAAAACGATGCGGATCACTATTGTGTTGTCAATAAACATGCAATAACAGCGGAATTGCTTAGACAGGAAAGCCCAGTGACCTCGAACGTGAACTGGTCATTATATTTCACCTGAATAAAAAGTCCATCACGGGCATTTCAATCCTTTCAAGGCTGGCCAAGTCGACTGCTGTGATCATGTGTTGCAAATGCGAAGGAACAAATGCAGCTAAACCGAGACAAGGCACACCTTATGTTCCGACGGACAGGAAGGGTCGAGTTTTGTGGAGACTTGTTGTAAGAAACCGCATGAAATCAGTGAAAGCAACCACTAGTGAGTTCCAATGTACTACCAACAACAGTCCAATTAGTACAACGACAGCGCCTACGAAGTTAAAAGGAGTAGCGTACAATGATCGAGCAGCTCCTCATAAGACACGCGTTTCTGTGATCAACGCTAAGTGACATTTGATGTGGTGCAAAGAGTGATGCCACTGGGCAGTGGATGACTGGAAACGAGTGATCTGGGTGATGAATCACGCTGTACCCTGTGGCCGAGCGGTTCTAGGGGCGTCAGTCTGGAATCGCGCGACCGCTACGGTCGCAGGTTCGAATCCTGCCTCGGGCATGGATGTGTGTGATGTCCTTAGGTTAGTTAGGTTTAAGTAGTTCGAAGTTGTAGGGGACGGATGTTCTCATATGTTAAGTCCCATAGTGCTCAGAACCATTTTTGTACCCTGTGGCAGTCCAATGGAAGGGATTGCGTTCGGTGAATGCCAAGAGAACGTTATCTACCATCATGTGTAGTACCAAAATGAATTGCAGATGAAATGGTGATACAGTACGGGGTGTCTCTCGTGGTTAGGATGTGGTCTCCTAATTGTGCTTAAGGAAACACTAAATGCGGTAGGATTTGAACATATGTTACAGCATTGTAGACTGCTTACAGTAGAGGAACAGTTCTGGGACAATGACTGCCTGTGTCAACACACAATGCCTCAAGTCACAAAGCAGCATTTGTGAAGCAATGGTTTGTGCACAGTAACTTTTCTGAAATGGACAGGCCTTCCCAGAGTCCCAAACTGAACCAAAAGGAATACGTTTTGGATGACGTAAAATATCGACTTCGCTCCAGACCCCAGAGTCCAATATCGCTACCTCCTCTCGTTTCAGACCTTGAGGAAGTCTGGGCCACCACAAAAAAGACGGCAGTCGCGCACACGACATATTATTGTCTATTAATAGGTGCCCGGATATTTTTGATCAGATATTGTATGCAGACGTACAAGGGTTTCTTTCTATCACATAAAAATGCAATACGAAAATATCTGTTACTGCCGTCTGAATGATGCAGTGTTTGAAGGTATCATGCCCCCCCACTATCGGCATTTACCAACGCGCGCTGTGATTCACTGTTTCATACATGTTTCACCATCTCTCAAGCGCCCGTTTTAAATATTCCTGAAACCATTTCAACCTCGGTGCGCTGTGACGTGCAGCGAGCAGACGCTCATGTATGGGCCACAGCCTTCTGTACCTCACTGCAAGGCTATGAATGATATTGCACGCTACGACTGCTGTCCAGTTCTTGTCCAGCACTGAAACGGCGAGCGATTTTCTGCACTGTAGCCACGGTTATCCGCTGTCACAATCAGCACTAGTGGATGGCGAACCCCTGTCATTAACACGTTCTTACGCAAGGCAGTCGACTGTGGCACTGGCTGATTTGTCTGAATTTAAGTACTCACGTAACAGCCAGACGCAATCACTCGTGAAATTAACTGTGCCTGAACGACTTCAGAGCACACGCAATGTGCGCCGCGAAGAACTGCGTTAACACCACATTCTCGTTCATACTCTCGACAGTCGCACCCACTGCGATCATCATGATGATGACGACGTTTGGTTCCTTGCACAGTCCAATCTAGCCACTTCTACGAATGATGATGAAATGATGAGGGCAACACAAATACCCAGTCCCCGGTCAGAGAAAACCTACTGCGAGTACAAGATTTGACGAGACCTCACGGCGTTACACACGGAACTATTCCACAAGCCATGGAGAAAGGAGTACAATATCTAATTCAATTGTTCGTGTCTATACTTCTCCAATTCTGAGTTCATAGAACGTGTTTAACAATGAGACGTCAAAGATGACAGTCATTGATAGGAAACACGTCAAACACATCACTGAGAATTGAAAAATTCGCAGCCTTCCCCCATCCACATTTCTTTTCGTTCTCTCTCTCTCTCTCTCTCTCTCTCTCTCTCTCTCTCTCTTGGCATTTTCTCCTGGATGGACACACGAAGCTGCAACAGCATAAGAAATTTGGGCAAGACTTCGATAATTACTTGCGACTTACATTTACCGACCGGGCGGCCAAATGGGGCGTGACGGGTGAGAGATGAGATAGACGAAGAAGCCGAGATAGACATCGATCACACTTACGGACCCTTAGTTAATTTCGAGAAGAGAACCCAGTCTGACACAAACGTCTGGAGAACGAGTCATTAGATGGCTGTCTTGCTCTATCGAACGTCGGGTCGTGAGCAGGTGTCGCAGGTATTTGTACTATCCGCGATGTCTTCATGTCTTTCATTTGGACATTTTCAGTTTTATTCATTTCCTTGATTAATTAATTTTCTAATTAGCCACTATTTGTCAACATTTGGACATTGTAGACATTATTTATGTGGTAGTACAACAAAATGTATGTCGGCAAAGGTTGTTAGTCTGACATTGGAAAAAAATTTAAAAAAAGATGGAAAAATAAACAAAAGATACAAAAAATAAAAAAATCAAATAAAAAACAAAAAATAAAGTTGGTAGAGCACTTGCCCGCGAAAGGCAAAGGTCCCGAGTTCGAGTCTCGGTCGGGCACACAGTTTTAATCTGCCAGGAAGTTTCATATCAGTGCACACTCCTCTGCAGAGTGAAAATCTCATTATATCAGAATCATTTGCCGTTTTCTGCGTAGCATTCTCCAGCACACGAGGAAATACACAACGAACATGAAAATAGCTGTAAGTAATCGCGAAATATTTTCGCTCTTTATATAAAGCGATTTGTTAATTCGCGAACCAACAACAAAATAACATAATTTTATTGCAGACGGCAAGATATAGAATAAAGTAATGAGAGTCTTACGGAATTTGCCATTGTAGAGAGTAAGATAATCACAATAGATATTGAGTTTTTAGGCCTAACTCTCGTTCCAGTTATTAGTTAAAACATGTTTGCACTTTACAGACCTGTATAAACGTGTCCACTGACTACAGCACAAATGAACCGAAGCATTTCTAGCCATTAAAAATTATAGCTGTTTGTTTAGTAGGCTCAACTGAATTCTCATACATTTAATTTGCGAACAATACTGCTGTTAGAGTTTCAAAACAAACGGCGACGACTTAATTTTCATCCTTTAAGCCATGGACATTGATACTTTTTGCACTGATTACAAGCCGTACGTCGGTATCCTTGAGCAAATTCTGAAACAAATGTTTTCATTTATCACCGGGATTCGAACCAGTACTCTTCGCATCGAGCATAGCTTCGATACCTCCATTCAGCAACCAAGACGACGGAGTCTCTTATTAAAATAACTTCGTGATTCCACTTACCTGACGAGGCGAAACAGCAAGACCGATGAGTGGAGTGCGGCCACGCCCCGTGTGATTAACACACAGTCGGCGGCTCAGGGACGATGTCATAAGTAGCCGTTCATTCAGCGGAGCGTTACAATAGCGGCTTGACAATGAAGGGCGGCCCAGAATTTCATTGACTCATTGATGAAAGGAAAACAAACGCAGAGACAAAAAGTGAAGGTCCATCGCTTCCCACTCGCGACCGTCCGTGCTCTTCATCACGGTCTGCTGATGGCTCGCCGCCGCAACTGGACAACACCTCGGAGAAGTGGCGCTATGACTTCTAGCATCGACATGTAGACGGTGAAAGTCATGGGATAGCGATACGCACATACAGAGATGCCGATAGTATCACGTACACAAAGTGTAAAAGGGCAGTGTGTTGGCCGAACTGTCATTTGTACTTTGAATGCGGAATGGTAATTGGAGCTAGACGCATGGGACGTTCCATTATGCAAATCGTTAGCGAAATCAATACCCGTGATCCACTGTGTCAAGAGTGTGCCGAGAATAGCAAATTTCAACCATTACCTCTCACCACAGATAAAGCAGGGCCGACGGCCTTCACTTAACGATCGAGAGCAGCGGCGTTTGCGTAGAGTTGTCAGTGCTAACAGACAAGCAACACTGCGTCAATTAACCCCATAAATCAATGTGAGACGCACGACGAACGTATCCATTAAGACAGTGAGGCGAAATTAGGCGTTAATGGGCTATGCCGGCAGGCGGCCCACGCGAGTACTTTTGCTGACAGCACATCAACTGCAGCGCCTCTCCTGGGCTCGTGACCATATCGGATGGACCGTGGACGACTGACAAACCGTGGCCTCGTAAGAAGAGTCCCGATTTCAGTTGATAAGTGCTGTTGCCAGGGTTCGAGTACAGCTCAGACCCCACGGAACGTTGGTCCCAAGTTGTGAAGACGACACAGTGCAAGCTGGTAGTGGCTCCATAACGGTGTGAGCTGTGTTTACATAGAAGGGACTGGTTCCTCTGATCAAATAGAACTGGTCATTGACTGGAAGTGGCTACGTTCGGCTACGTGAAGACCATTTACAGCCATTCATGCACTTCATTTTCCCAAACAAAGATGAAATTTTCACAAGGCCACAATTGTTCGCTACTGGACTGAAGAACATTTTGGACAGTTGCGAATGATTTGACCACCCATATTGTCTGACATGTATCCTATAGCACATTTATTGGATGTAATCGAGAGATTAGTTCGTGCGCAAAATCTTGCATCGGCAACACTTTGGTGGTTGTGGACTGCTATGGAGGCAGCATGGCTCAATATTTCTTAAGGGACTTCCAACGACTTGTTGAGTCCATGACACGACAGGCCAGGAAATTCCAGTAAATTACAGGCTGCTGGTTTGTGGGTACGGAGCTGGTGCCCGATAGCACTACAGGTGTGTACCATAGGATTCAAATAAGACGAAACTGTTGGCCAAGACATCAACGTGAATTTTATTATGATGCTCATCACACCACTGTAGCACGATATTGATCCTGTGAAACGGACACCTCTGCTGGGGGTCTGTTGGGAAAGAAATCAAGCGTAATGAAGCAGGCGAAAGTCAACGGCAAAGAAATGAAGCGCGATCAAGCAAATGAGTATCGGAATTGTAATAACACTGTCACCGTGGCGCGCTGCATACAAGGTGATTATAATTGAAGTTAAACATTCAAACCGCTGTAGAAATAACAGCACTGGTCGGAAAGACGTCAAATTGCAACGGAATCTTATCTGAGCAGGGGGCAAAACGTAAGGCAGAAGAAAAATAAACAGTTACAAAGTGTAGCAATAGATGGCGCTGTAAGCATCATACTTTAATAGTGGTCGACTAAAAATGACAAATGAATCATACAACAATGCCTAAGGTGTACGTTCGACGCTAAACAAACTGTACTACTCAGTGTGCATACTGATGGTATCTTCCAGTATGCATACTGTTAGTTACGTAAGCCTATCCACGGCAGGGTCATGTCACATGGGAAGGGAAAAATCGGTTTTTAATTGTCCTGAGGCCAAAAACCGCATAAAAAGCATCACTCACATCGGTTTTTAATTGTCTTGAGGCCAAAAACCGTATAAAAAGCATCGAACGCATCGGTTTTTAGTTGCCCTGGGCCATAAACCGCATAAAAAGCACCAATCAAAATTGAATCGGATTATTGATTTCCTTGTGACTGGCGCAAAACATGTTCCAAAATGCTGTCCACCGTTTTCTGCATCAAGTTTAAATTGAGAAACAGCATGTTCCACAACTGGTCGAAGTGTTTCCGGGGTCACGTTAAGAAGGTGTTGCGCAATGCCTGCCTCCAGTGCAGCTTACTTAGCAATCGGAACACTGAACACAACATGTTTCAGATAGCCCCACAACCAGAAGTCACACGGATTAAGATCAGGTGATCGGGATGGCGAGGCTGTAGGAAAATGGCGGCTGATAATTCTACCATTTCCTAAATGGCGTTTCAGCAGCGACTTAACTGGATTTGCAATGTGCGGAGGTGCGCCATCTTGCATAGAAATGACCCCATCCACATATCCACGCTGTTGGATAGCTGGAATGACGTGGTTTCGCAAAAGACACTCTTAGCGCGTATCAGTGACGGTACAGGTAACAGGACTGGAAGCACCTGTCTCTTCAAAAAAATATGGTCCTATGATAAATGAAGCCGTAAACCCGCACCACACAGTGCCCTTTTCAAGATGAAGTGGTTCCGGTTGATTTACGTGTGGATTTTCTGTTGCCCATATTCAACAATTATACGTACTGACATGTCCTGACAGATGGAAGTGGGCTTCGTCTGTCCACAAAATCTGCCGCGACCAATCATTGTCCACGTCCATGAGACCAAGAAATTCTAAAGCAAATATCTCCCTTGCTCGCAGGTCAATAGGAAGCAAATCGTGCACATGGGTACTTTTGAATGGATAGCAAACAAGGATGCTTCGAAGGTTTTTACGCATCTTGCTCATGGGTACGTCGAATGTTCTGGAAATTCTCCGTGCACTACACGTTTGCGCACCACCACCTGTCTCCTCCGGCACTGCTGTGGCCACTGCTTCCACTGACGTCGAATCAATTCGTTTCCTTCCTCTACCAGGTTGCTCACCAAAACAACCCGTCTTTTAGAATTTCCGAATCATTTTCTCCAGACCCACGGCACTCTTCGGACCAACGCCTTTTTCAAACCCTTCAGTGTCCAGAACGTCTGCAGAGCGACGTGTACACAATCATTCTTGTAATATAGCTTTACAAGCAGAGCGCGATTCTGCATTGAGACTGTCATGGCCAACATCGCAGACGCTAAAGAAATGAAAGCCGTGTACACGGCGTGTTTATACAAACTTCAGTGGGTCGTGTGCATGACAGGTGTTTTCATTTATGTATTCTGACACATGCAGCGTCATCTATTGATCAATTTTCACACTATTGTTTTCGTCTGCCATCCGTTTTCCCGCTTCCGCGATAATATTCCTGTTGCAGTTTGACGTCATTCTGACCAGTAGTGTTATTTCTATAGTGTTTTGAACGTTTACTTGTAAGTATAATCACCCTGTATTTCGAGTAGCCGTTTGCCTGGGTGATTGTGTATCCCGACCCGTCCGTCGATCTGGGAGGAAAAATGTGAATAATCCGACGAGGAGACACTTTTGCATTGATCCAAGGTCAGAGATCAATGATTCCGTGACCAATCGAGCATAATCGATGGTGTCGGGGTGTGCGCATGGGAACGCTTAGTCGTCGTCTGCAGTGATGCTCTGTCTTCAATTATGCCCTCTGAACAGAGTGCTCCGCAACACTTGTGCCTTAGAATTTGAGGGATCTCAGCCTGGAAAAACCGAGCGAGGTGGCGCAGTGGTTAGCACACTGGACTCGCATTTGGGAGGACGACGGTTCAATCCCGTCTCCGGCCATCCTGATTTAGGTTTTCCGTGATTTCCCTAAATCGCTTCAGGCAAATGCTGGGATGGTTCCTTTGAAAGGGCACGGCCGATTTCCTTCCCAATCCTTCCCTAACCCGAGCTTGCGCTCCGTCTCTAATGACCTCGTTGTCGACGGGACGTTAAACACTAATCTCTTCCTCCTCCTCTCAGCCTGGAAAATTCATGAGATTGTGGGGCTGGATGTCGTCTGCGTGATTTCGTAGATTTATTGCAGTCCTAAATGTTTCCCAGTGTGAATGTTCAGAATAAAATGAGGCGTGTTTGTTATAACCCGGGACACTTCGTTCCGAAGAGATTGCAGTCGTTTCAGGTCAAGGAGACGATAGTGTTCCAAGCATTGTGTAACTGGTAAACACTATGACGACTCATCAAATTTTCCGCTATGGCCATTTCCACTGATTATTTAATAATGCAGTCCCAAGGAGATGTTGTTATGGCCAAATGGAGTATGATAAAACAATATTTTTAGCCACGGCGATGTCTTTTTGAGGCCCCGTTACTAAAGAGTGTCTGGGAAAACGCATAGTGAGAAATCTGACGAACTTGGTAACGGCTACCAGTTACATAATGCACGGAACCTATCAACTACTCAATTTGCTCTGTCGAAGATGACAGATACTCCGATGGTCGCAGAGAGCGGCAACCCAGAGGATGTATGAGTTCCGCAATTCAACAAGCGAGGGTGCGCGGTCATTCTGTCGTAAACATCTTGACGCATGGGCAGAGAACTCAAAGCGCGGTTATAAACTGCAGAGTGGGAACGTCTTCATCAGTCTTCAGTGGCTTATCTAATAACTACTGGCAGCCGCGTAGTCGAAATATCGTGGACTGTAGTTAACGAAGGCCGGCTGCAGGCCTGACAGATGTTTTTTTCCACCCAATCTCTGCCCGACGAGTTAGTCGCACTACTAGAGAAACTTATTCTTGGGAAAGAAACGGATGAGGTTTATTCGCGACTTGGAACCACCCTGTGTTCTAAGACACGTACAGCAATACCTAACACGAGTGCTTAATGATCAATTAATTGATGGAAGGGGTCCAGTAGGACGGCCTCTGCGTTCATTTGACTCTAGGCGCGCGGGATTAGCCGAGCGATCTGGGGCGCTGCAGTCATGGAATGTACGGCTGGTCCCGGCGGGGGATCGAGTCCTCCCTCGGGCATGGGTGTGTGTGTTTGTCCTTAGGATAATTTAGGTTAAGTAGTGTGTAAGCTTAGGGACTGATGATCCTAGCAGTTAAGTCCCATAATATTTCACACACATTTGAACATCTGACTCTAATCTCTTAGGTTTTTGGCTACTTTAAACCATATGTGTATCCAACACTTATCGAAGACGTGCGCGCCTTACAGGAAGGTGTGTGTCATGTATGTGATAAAATCTTAGAGTAGCCAGATGTATTCGTACGAGTTTGTGATTGCTTGAAAATGAGGGATGAAAAATATCTGTAAATGGCTGATGATCAGTTTGAGAACCTCTTGTAGTGTCAGGAGACAGACGGTTATCTTGGCGCACAATGGTCCATATCTCAACAGGTATTTCCGGATGAATGAGTAAAGGACTATTTCTCTTTTTTAAAAAACACTCTGTGTAGCGTAACCGGGTGCGGTCGTCGGTCCAGACAAGTATTTTTCATTTGAGAGAGGACTGAAACGGTCTTGTTTGGTCAAATGAGAATGTGATTCAGGAAGAGGCGGTGCCTTTGGTTTGGAGCGCTTACATCAAGGATTAGAGGAGCTGTGTGCTAACCACGTGCGACTTCATACTGTATACCGTCCAGTGACCCCTCAGACAGAGAAGCAACGGAGACTTGTTGATATTGGGGCAGTCCTCTGACAAACGCCGTTAGTTATGTGTCTCTCTCACTAGAATCGTGTAAGTAATGAGTGCAAACATTTCTAAAGTTAGCCTTCTACTCTGACAAACCTTTTCTACTGCCATTAATGCATAAATCCTGGCATCATTTAAAGAGCTATCTTTCAGAGGCCACGACATGACGGAACAAATTGAGAGGTACTGAGTGACAGAAGTTGATAACTCAGTGACTTTGCATGGTCAAGTCTCAGAGGCGGGCAGTGTCTTTACGGACAGGCGCTGTGATGACGACGCCGGCCGACAGCTGTCAGCGCGCCACTCTTCGCGGAGCGCTGGCTTGACCCGCAACTGTACTCGCCGCTTATCGCAGTCCCCACATCTCGGTACAGTTACTCGTCTACCCGCAGCAGGCTCCAGGTTGCAGGTTCACCTATTTCCCGTGTCACCCCCTGGTCGCCGTGTAGATATTCTGCACCGCTAGTGTCAGTGACATTCCCCAAGTTCAACTACCGCAAATGACCAGTGTTGGCACGTACACACTGGACTCGTATTCGAGAAGAGCGTTCGGGCCATCCACACACAGATTTATCGTGGTTTCCGTATATCCTTTTAGAGCAATCAAATGATGGTTTCCAACAAAGCCACGGCCCATTTCCGCTATCGTCACTATCCTGATGTTGAGTAATCCGTATCCAAAGACTATTTAAGTGGAATCCCCCTTCTTTATTCCTTACCTTCCTCTTCGCAATATGTCAAAAGTATCCCGACACATGTTAGTGGACTGTAATATATCATGTGTCCATCCTTAGCCTTTGCTGACTTTAATTTCGATAGGGACACCGTGAGAGGTGTATGAATGACTGTAGAGGAATGGCAACCCATTCTTCCTCAAGAGCTGTAACCAGAGAAGATAGTGATGTTGGACGCTGAGATATAGAGCGAAGTTGACTTTCTGACTCACCCCAAAGGTGTTCCATTAGGTTAAAATCGGGACTCTGGACACGTCAGTCCATTTCAGGAATGTTATTGTCCACAAACGATTGCCTACGGACGGTGCTTCTTGCGTTGGTGCATTGTCATGCGTAATCAGTGATCGCCTCCGAAGTGTTGCTCTACTGGATGTAGCCTACAACGCCGTGAAATGTGTCCACATTCTTCTGCATTTGGTGTTTCCTTAAGCGATGAGGGGACGACACTTAATCACGAGAAACACCCGATACCGTGTCAACATCTTCTCAGTGCTTTATTGCTACCACTACACCCGATGAAAGGTAACGTTCTCCAGGCATTCATCAAACCTAAACACTTCCATTGGACTGCCACGATGTATAGCATGTTCATCGCTCCAAGTCACCTGTTTCCAGTCATTCATATACCCAGAAAATAATTAACGAAATAAGTTGCAAGAAAACGTTGGCGCAGAAGAGGAATGCGTGCTGTGTTGCATCTAACCAGTCACAAGGCCGATGACAAAAAAGGAAAAATGCTGCTTTCCCACAAGTCTTTTCAAATCTCTCTCGGAAAATAGTGGCAAACATCGCGAAATCATTCGCCCTCTTAGGCCCAGACTGCTATCTATTTGTAAGGACTAGGGAGGATATAAGATGAACATCAACAAAAGCAAAACGAGGATAATGGAATGTAGTCGAATTAAGTCGGGTGATGCTGAGGGAATTAGATTAGGAAATGAGACACTTAAAGTAGTAAAGGGGTTTTGCTGTTTGGGGAGAAAAATAGCTGATGATGGATGAGGTAGAGAGGATATAAAATGTAGACTGGCAATGGCAAGGAAAGCGTTTCTGAAGAAGAGAAATTTGTTAACATCGAGTATAGATTGAAGTGTCAGGAAGTCGTTTCTGATAGTATTTGTATGGAGTGTAGCCATGTGCAGAAGTGAAACATGGACGATAAATAGTTTGGACAAGAAGAGAATAGAAGCTTTCGAAATGTCGTGCTACAGAAGAATGTTGAAGATTAGGTGGTATATCACGTAACTAATGAGGAGGTGTTGATTAGGATTGGGGAGAAGAGAAGTTTGTGGCACAACTTGAATAGAAGGGATCGGTTGGTAGGACATGTTCTGAGGCATCAAGGGATCACAAATTTAGCATTGGAGGACACAGTGGAGGGTAAAAATCGTAGTGGGAGACCAAGAGATGAATACACTAAGCAGATTCAGATGGATGTAGGTTGCAGTAGGTACTGGGAGATGAAGGAACTTGCACAGGATAGAGTAGCATGGAGAGCTGCATCAAACCAGTATCAGGACTGAAGACCACAACAACAACAAGGAGAAGAGCAACCCATCAACTCTTTGAAAAAGAAAATTCCCCCCCCCCCCTTTTCCCGCCAAACCCCGCAAAAACCGACCTAGTCGCAGAAAATAGCCACAGCAAGAGCTCACAGGCGTGGTCAGGAAATGATGTTATCGGTACAGTTATTTTCAGTGTCCGGAAGAGAGAACCAGAAAAGAGTGAACTGCTGTGTTTGCTTCGTCTAGTGAGTCATAAGGCTCGGCGAGAATGAAAGTCGCGAATACTTTTCCTCTTTTACTTGGACGTAATTACATGATTGCCAAGTATTCGGACGTGTAAGATAT
Organism: Schistocerca gregaria; assembly: GCF_023897955.1. NCBI lineage: Eukaryota > Metazoa > Arthropoda > Insecta > Orthoptera > Acrididae > Schistocerca > Schistocerca gregaria. The sequence goes on from NC_064921.1 coordinate 765,721,545, forward strand.
CGGCCAACGCTTTGAAGGTAGCACCGCTCTAAGAACATTGATTCACCCACACTGTTCGTTTCTCCATTGTTTCTGGGCAATGTGCCACAAGAGGCGTTCCCGTAGAAAACCAACACGCCACTAGTCGCTACCACCACCACTTCCTCGCCGCCAGCAGCTCCGCGAACCGTTTACGCTCGAGTATCGCCAGACCATCACATGCCTGCGCTGGCGTTTCGCTGACGTGAAAAATAGACATCGAGAAACACGTGCAACTAATTTACAGGAGGAAAAAGCTTAGGACTGCAAGGGAGAGAGAGAAAGAGAGGCGGAGAAAAAAAATTACTTTAGTACCTTCGAACTGGCCATTACGAGCTGCCACACCCAAAACTGGTTTCCAACTCGTGTCCCTCGACGAACGAAATTGGTTCGTAACGATAGGAGCTCGGAGGAGAGTTTCTCTCCGCCGTTGGCCGCGCTGGCTGCAGAATTATAGGTTAACGAGTGACCCGCCAACACGTCGCCACAAGTGTATCATCTCCGCGGCGGACGGCGGACTTTCGCCCGTGACGGCCGGCGTGGCGCGCGGAAGCCAACAGCCAGCGCCAGCGCCAAGTACGGACGGGCGAGAGGGCCTCGGGCGGAAGGGAAACGTGGCACTGGGGACGCCACACCTCACACCGTGACAGCCCTCGCCTTGCGTCTGCTGGAGCCACGCTGCCGAAGAGCTGTCACTGATAACACTGGAGGGAGATAATGGCCTGGCAGCCGTAGATTGAGATTGAGATTGATATTGATATTTACAACAATTAAAGGTCTGTGCCTGCAAATACACTACTGGCCATTAAATTTGCTACTCCAAGAAGAAATGCAGATGATAAACAGGTATTCATTGGACAAATATATTCTACTAGAACTGACGTGTGATAATATTTTCACTCAATTTGGGTGCATAGATCCTGATAAATCAGCATCCAGAACAACAACCTCTGGCCGTAATAACAGCCTTGATACGCCTGGGCATTGAGTCAGACAGAGTTTGGATGGCGGGTACAGGTACAGTTGCCCATGCAGCTTCAACATGATACCACAGTTCATCAAGAGTAGTGACTGCCGTATTGTGACGAGTCAGTTGCTCGGCCGCCATTGACCATACGTTTTCAGTTGGTGAGAGGTCTGGAGAAAGTGCTGGCTACGGCAGCAGTCCAACTTTTTCTGTATCCGGAAAGGCCCGTACAGGACCTGCACATGCGGTCGTGCATTATCCTGCTGAAAAGTAGGGTTTTGCAACGATCGAATGAAGGGTAGAGCCACGGGTCGTAGCACATCTGAAATGTAACGTACACTGTTCAAAGCGCCGTCAATGCGAACAAGAGATGAACGAGACGTGTAACCAATGGCACCTCATGCCATCACGCTGGGTGATACGACAGTATGGCAATGACCAATACACGCTTCCAATGTGCGTTCACACATTCGTTCGCCAAACACGGATGCGACTGACATGATGCTGTAAACAGAACCTGGATTCATCCGAAAAAATGATGTTTTGCCATTCGTGCACCCAGGTTCGTCGCTGAGTACACCATCGCAGGCGCTGCTGTATGTGATGCAGCGTCAAGGGTAACCGCAGCCATGGTCTCCTAGCTGATAGTCCATGCTGCTGCAAACGTCGTCGAACTGTTCGAGCAGATGGTTGTTGTCTTGCAAACGTACCCAGCTGTTGACTCAGGGATCGAGACGTGACTACACGATCCGTTACAGCCATGCGGAAGATGCCTGTCATCTCGACTGCTAGTGATAGGACGCTGTTGGAATCCAGCACGACGTTCCGTATTACCCTCCTTCCCATCGGTTTAGGGAAGGATGTGGAAGTAAGTCTGCCGTGCCCTTGTAAAAGAAACCATTCGGTCATTTGCCTGAAGCGATTTAGCAAAATGAAGGAAAATCTAAATCAGTATGGCTGGACCATCGCCCTCCCGAATTAGAGTCCAGTGTGCTAATCACTGCGCCATTTCGCTCGGTCCAAGTGTATGGAGTATGTTTCGAAAATGAGTACATATTTTTGTCTAAAGCTTGCATCTAAACGCCGGCCGCGGTGGTCGAGCGGTTCTAGGCGCTTCAGTCTGGAACCGCGCGACTGCTACGATCGCAGGTTCGAATCCTGCCTCGGGCATGGATGTGTGTGATGTCCTTAGGTTAGTGAGTTTTAAGTAGTTCTAAGTTCAAGGGGACTGATGATCTTAGATGTTACGTCCCATAGTGCTCAGAGCCATTTGAACGATTTTTTGCAACTAAAATCGTTTTAAAAAGTCTCGTAAGAGCATCATCACATAAAGAAAAATTTTCCTTCCTCCAGAAAAAAATCAGGTCTGAAAGGGGTTAATAAAAGATAGAATATTCACACAAATAAATATATGTAATATATTATAATATTCTTTCCCAAATTACCTTTTTTTTACCACATAGGATTTCACAGTCTGCATGATGCTGACATCTTTCAGCCACAGCCGTTACTGCTTGATGCTAACATGTTTGCTGGAACGTAAGCGTCCGTCTGCCGTTCTGGAACCATGAAACATCGCCCATATCTAGCTATCCGCTCTCGTTTGACCTGTAGACCCTATACAATAGGCTACACCACCAGGATGCCCACCCACCATAAATGTCGCGAGCCCCAAAAGAGCTCCACGAAATCGTTTAAACACTAATATTTTATCCAGTTAACCTAAAAAACAAAAATTCAGTTATTTTCATTGGTCATTTCTTGCTCCCACTAACAGCATTCCTTCACAGAGTGCTGCGCAGCTCCAACAGGTGCCGGAACACGCCTGCCGTCCTGGAAAAAAAAAGTCTCGCCCACGAACTAGTCTGGTAGGCCCCAACCGCGTCACATTTATAAAGCATGCAGAAAGAACAAACCGTCATGTCCTGACTGTATAAGGGATTCATCTTTCAGGTACTGGAAACCACCACTAGTTTCCTCATTAGCGAACCGGACAAACTACAGGCTC